>NC_086123.1:18290000-18657500 GCF_963921235.1 Mobula hypostoma
TATCCATTGTCCGAAGAAAACTAATTCAAAGATTATCATGTTTGCATACAGCAAAATTCAGAGCACCATAATTCGGAGTTCAAAATTTACTAACATTGCTGCTAGAAAGCATAAGATTTAATGCGATGAAATACAAACGGCATTGTTAATCACAATTTGATAAGTCATAACATATTTCGATTTGATATTAAGTACTTAAACCATTTCTATGGTCCTATCAAAACTATAAAACTTCCTTTGGGATTCAGAGTTCACTCCATATTCTGCTGAAATGCAAATTCTCTAACTAAGTAAAAATTGTCCAATTGGAAGCTCATCCTATCCCAGCTCCCGTCACAAACTAGTAAATTGTTCCAGCAGGTGCCCCGAATGAGATTAGCAAAATATTAATCAAATCCACCTCATTGGTTACACAGAATTGCTGTTGCATACACTTCACTCACAGAGTACAGAGACACAACAAGACTCCCAGTGTAGATTTTCTGTTTCCACAACGATCTGCTGAGTGAAGGTTAGAAGTGATTTCTACTCTCCTTCATGCAGCTTGGACATGACTTATCATGGTTGTTGGAGGGGAGGCAGCAATAGTTCCTCGGGCCACGCTCCATCATGGTGTTTGTAATGTAGTGAGGCAGTTCAGTCTATATTAAAGTCATTCACTGCTGCACTGCTGCCCTACTCATAGCAATAAATTCCTAGCTTACATATGCATGCACGCACTTCAGTCACAAACGTGTATGTGAGCACGTACACAGACACAAAACCATGCATCACAAAGTTCTTAAACATTCTAGTTACCACAGTACAACTGTCTGCACGTGTGTCATTGTGCATGTGTGTGCAGATACGTGTTTAGGTTCATGCAGGTCAGTGTGAAATACTAGGACAAAAGACAGAAGAAATATTTTGATTAGATCCCATGGAAAAAACTTACCATCTCCGTATCATTTATGTCCTTGGTTGTAAAGACATTCTTCAGAAGGTATGTTCAGTGTTTATTTCATTCGATACTGCCCTCTAATGTCAGAGTTCTTTGCTGCAAACAATGACTCACACAAGTCTTTTATTTCCAAAAAATTAAAGATCAAATAATTTGCTATATAACCCATTGGAGTAGAATTGGCCCATTCAGCCCATCGAGTCTATTCCATCATTCCATCACGGTTGCTTTATTATTGCTCTCAACACCATTCTCCTGCCTACTCCCCGTAACCTTACTAATCAACAATCTATCAAACTCCGCTTTAATTATACTTGGCTCAATAACCATCTCTGGCAAAGAATTCCACAGATTCTCCAGCCTGTGGTTAAAGAAATTCCTCTATATCTATGTTCTAAATGCTGACCATCCTTCTTCATTACAGATTTCAATTTTATTTCCCGAAAATAAATTCCCCAATTTTGAACCGGAGCTCACCTCCTGTCTCCAGTTCCAGTTCACTAGGAGAGGCTTTTCTTTTCCAATTCAGTACCTAGTTCCAGTACTGTCACGATATGGGTACATGCAGCTTGGCACCAGCACAGCGGCCCCTTGCATCACTTTCCTCCTGACTGAAAGTCCAGAGGTAGGGTTCTTCTTGGATGAATAGATTACTGCTGATTCTGATGGACAGTCCAGCAACCTTCTACCACTATAACGAGTAGAAGCTAGCTACAAAAGAGACACGGAGGCTGAATTCATCTGTGGAAGCGGTTGCTTATATGGAAAGAGGATATCTTAAATACCCATACACAACACAGAACACTTTCCTTTAAACCAGGGTTTCCAACATGTGGTTCACCACCCTTCATTTAATTGTAAGGCCCCATGGCATACAAAAGATTGGGAAAACTGCTTGAAAGTAAAGTTTCTTAAGAATAAGCTCTGAAATGAACTTAGTTTTGTAGAGATAAGACACAATTTCTTCTCTGCATAAAGGGAAGTGTATTACGGAACTTGTTCGTTAAGATCGACTTATCCCTCACAAAAATATTACCATTTGATCACTTTCTCCTTTCGGGCGCATTAATCAGCTTTGCTTTGAGGGCATCTAGTTCACGCAGAGCGGGAGCCATCAGAAAGCGGTTACAGAGCTCGTTTGCTGATCCAAACCCTGGCGCTCTTTGGATGTTCCTTATACAGTGGTTGATCTGCAACAGCTTAAATTAAGACCAAGAGCTTTCACCAAAGCATGTTGAAACTGCGAGGTTGAGAAATAGTAAATAATGGGATCGATCACACTGTTCAGATACGTTATAAACAACATATTGTAAAAGATATTCACTGCTATGTGATACGACTTGCAGTGGGATGGACTTAGTTTAGTGACCAAAACCGTGACCACAGCAACACTGGTGGGCAAGAAGCAAATGACAAAAACTGCAGCCACGGCTATCACAAGTTTCATAGTTCGCTTATATTTAGCCCGCATTCCAGCTTCCATCTGCCGTAACCTCCAGATGATGGAGGACGTAGAGAATAGGATAACTGAAACTGGCAAAAGAAACTTAAAGAATCAAAAAATAAAGTCAGTCCAAACTGCTGTGGGACTCAGAGGCCTGGTTATGCTGAAAGGCTCACAGTTTGTCATGTTGTGTTATTCGAAGACACCTTTGTCGATCTGCAAGTGCAAACGAATAGCCACCGCTATAATCCACAGACCACCGGCTATCATCACCACACACCTTGTAAGGATCTTGTTTACCTTGTGGAGTGGACGGAACACCTTAAAGTAACGATCGATCGCAATAACCATTAGGGAAAAGACGCTGCCAATCCGGTTCAGGGAAATCATGAATATGTTTGGTCTACACAGTCCATTGCCAAAAATCCAGTCTTTCCCTCGGAGAAAATAATCAGCTCGAAAGGGTATGTGTTTAGGGGAAGTAGATAGCGGTTGTTTTTTGACCAAGTTTCTCTCTTTGAGAGGAGTGAGGGGGATAGGAGGTTCTTTTTTCTTGAAGCTGATTTGGGAATCTAGTCAATTCTGTTGCTCACCTAATATATCTCAAGGTTTATTATTTGGGTTTAATTTATATTTTTCTGATTGCTACTTTAACCTTTCTTATAAATAGTTTAAAAATGGATCAAAGTATTAATTTACTTAGTTTTAATGTGAAAGCACTAAATCACCCCATGAAAACAAATAAGATTTTGCCAATATTAAAAAAACTTAAGGTACCAATTGTTTTTCCTCAAGAAAATCGGTTGGGAGGAGAGAAAGCAGCGCGCCGCATGTGCGCAGCCCTCCGGTGAAAAATGATATTGTATCTGTTAAATAGGGGCCGTGGACAATTCTGATTTGATGGAGATGGATGTGAAAGCACAGAGGAACATCTGGAAAAATTTCTGAAACACTCGTTCGCTGCTGTCATTACTGCGTGGTCGGGAATCTTTCGGAGGGAAGGCCTCAAAATCCCCGGCTTTGCCTGCTGTTGGCGACCGAGATGGAGGTTGAATCGCTCGGATAGAGATGGCGCTCAGTACTTGGTGTCGGAGAGCTGATCAGAGCTCGAAGTTTTCGGATGACTCAGAGTTGGACCATGGTCGGGTATGGCAGGGAGAGGTTTTTCTTCCTTCTCCTGTTTGTGTGAGATGTGGGATATTTGAGAGACTTTGAACTTTTACTGTGCTCATGGACTTCTTCATCAAGTTACGGTATTGTTGCACTGTTGTATCTATATGTTATAATTATGTGGCTTTGTTAGTTTTTTCAGTCTTGGTCTGTCCTGTGTTTTGTGGTATCACACCGGAGGAAATATTGTATAATTTCTTAATGCATGCATTACTAAATAACAATAAAAGAGGACTGCATGTCTTCATAATCTAAAAAAATCCATATACGTAAGTGTGACAATTCACACTTTTTTAATCGATGCAGAGGCCCTCATTTTCATTCTCATTTCAGGCCAAAGCTAGAGGTGTTTCGATCTTTATTGATAATAAAGTTTTTTTTTTCAACATAAAGTAATTTCTGATACTAATGGGCATTTTGTTATAGTATCAGGAAAACTAATTAACAAATTAATGGTATTTGCCAATGTATATGCTCCGAATATAGATGACCCAGGTTTCTCTCAGTGTTTTTTTCCATTTTTGCCAGATCTAAGTCTGTACTCATTGGTGATGGGTGGAGACGTAATTGTAGCTTAGATCCAGTTTTAGATGATTCAACTTCTAAACCAGCAGTCTCCAACCACCAGGCCACGAGGAAATGATATGATTTGGTGATATGAGTCAGCTGCACCTTTCCTCATTCCCTGTCACGCCCGCTGTTGAACTTGAACGCACACGAGGTCATTACCCGTACGTCATCCATATCAGCGCAGGAAGGAGATCAACTCCTCAAGCTTGCAGATGACGGTTGGCTGAAAAGTATGTTTGACATAACATCTCTGCTGGCATTCTGGATCAAAGTCAAGGCTGAATATCCTGAGATAGCCACGAAAGCACTGAAAACATTGCTTCCATTTCCAACATATCTCTGCAATGAATGCAACGAAAACTAAATTGCAGAATAGACTGGACATAAGGAACCCCCTTCAAATATCGCTGTCTCCTATCACCCCTCGATGTTGCAGGGAACAAGTATTCAGCCCAGGGCTCCCACTGATTCAGCGATATTGGTGTGTTTAATATCCAAACGTTACTTAAAATGTTATGATGCTATTGACTTATAAGTGACTTATATAACCATATAACAATTACAGCATAGAAACAGGCCATCTCTGCCCTTCTAGTCTGTGCCGAACGCTACTCTCACCTACCTGCACTCAGCCCATAACCTTCCATTCCTTTCCTGTCGATATACCTATCCAATTTTTCTTTAAATGATAATATCGAACCTGCCTCTACCACTTATACTGGAAGTTCATTCAACACTTACTTTAAGCTCCCCTGTCCTCCCCTGATAATTGACTTATCACTATATTCATGCGAGGAAAATATGCACTGTGTGTTTAATATTAAATTTGTTAGATAAACCCTTTTAGAAACGAAATTGAGTGTATTAGCCACTTATCACCTATATTCTGGTCATAATTAACAACCCCCCCCCCCGAACAGAATCGCCAAAAACAATTTGTAGAGAAAAATTAGCATGTGCACGCATGTGCACTGGTGCCCACGTAAGGCTTCATGGTCATTGTAGTCTGTCTCGGGGTAAACACAATGTATTTGACTGCTACTCCTTGGCAACCCTACCCCAACCCCTCCCCCCCACCCCCAGGTCAGCCGGTCCACAAGAATATTGTCAATAATAAACCAGCCCACATTGCAAAAAAGGTTGGGGGGGCCCTGTTCAAAACCAATGATACCAAATAAATCAGCTGTGTTTATTATATCTTTTTTAATGAAATGTGGTATTATTGATACTTGGTGTTTTTTTATCCAGTAGACAAGGAATATTCGTTTTCCTCTCATGTCCATCATACATATTTCAGGATTTTTTTTTATTGATATCCAAATGATTCCATTAGTTCGATCCTGTGTATATAAAGGGATTGCTGTTTCAGATCACGCTCCTGTGTTTCTATCTTTAAATCTCCCTGGTCTTCTTCAAACAAATAGATTTTGGCAATTTAATCTAACTTTATTATCTGATGAAAATTTTTTAAAGTTTACAGAGACAAATTACTTTTTTTTAAGTGAATACGTTAGAGGAGACTTCTAATCTTAACAGATGGGATGCCTTTAAGGCGTATATTAGAGGACAAATTATTTCTTATACTGCAAGTATTAAGAAAAAAAGCTAATAAAGAGAGAAGTGATTTTAGATTAGATTAGATTAACTGATTTAGCTAATCAATTAATTGATTTAGCTAATCAGCTGAAGCAGTTAGACCAAGAGTATGCCTTGGCTCCAGAACCTGCCTTATATAAGAGATGTGTTGAAATTAAAGCTAAATATCATCTCCTTTTAACTTATCCAATTGAAACACAACTCCTAAAAGCTAAAAGTCAATTTTATATTCATAGAGATAAAATAGGTAAATTATTGGCTGATCCAATTAAAACTTTTATAGCTAAACAACAGATTAAAGAAATATGCAAAGCTAATGGTGATAGGACAACTAATTATTTAGGAATAAATGATACTTTTAGAGAATTTTACTCTAAACTTTATATTCTGAATCTTCTAAGGAGAACACTGTAATGAACAATTTTTTAGATCAACTAAACATTCCTACAATTTCTGCCGACAACAAAAAGTTGCTGGAACAACCTTTTTTTTGAGGAAATAGTCGAGAATGCGTGTTCATTACGTTTGAGGAAAGCTCCGGGTCCAGATGGATTTTCTGGAGAGTTTTACAGGACCTTTTCCTCATTTACATCATTTACATTGTTTTTTTGAATTCACTTAAGTCGGGCAGTCTCCCTCAATCTTTTTATGTGGCTTCCATTTCTCTTGTTCTTAAGAAGAATAAGGATCCAACTGAATGCTCTTCCTATTAGACCAATCTCTTTACTTAATATTGATACTAAGATCCTATCTAAAGCTTTGGCCTATAGGACTGAAAATATTTTACTATCTGTCATTTCTGATAACCAAACTGGATTTATTAAATATCGATATTCTTATTTTAATATTAGTTGGTTATTAAATGTTATTTATTCTCCTTCTAATACGATATCAGAATCTGGGGTATCCCTAGATGCTGAGAAAGCTTTTGACAGGGTTGAATGGAATTATTTATTTAAAACTTTAGAAAATTTCAATTTTGGACCTGTTTTCATTCAATGGATTAAATTACTTTATTTAGCTCCTTCCGCTAGGGTTATCACTAATTCTCGTAATTCCAAACCATCTAAGTTTCAACGTGGCAGTGGACAAGGCTGTCCATTGAGCCCTTTGCTTTTTGATCTGACCTTAGAACCTTTAGCCATTGCCCTTTCGCGAATCCAATGATATCACCGGTATTTTAAGGAGAGACACTATTCATAAAGTCTCGCTGTATGCTGAAGATCTGCTGCTTTTTTTTTTAGATTATGAGAACACTCAGTCCTCGTTTATTGTCATTTAGAAATGCATGCATTAAAAAATGATACAATCTTCCTCCAGAATGATCTCACAAGAAACACAGGACAAACCAAGGCTAAAACTGACAAAATTACAGAATTATAACATATAGTTACAACAGTGCAAAGCAATATCATAATTTGATAAAGCGCAGACCATGGGCATGGTAAAAAAAAGTCTCAAAGTCCCGATAGCCTCATCATCTTACACAGGCGGTAGAAGGGAGAATCTCTCCCTGCCATGAACCTCCAAGCACCGCAAACTTGCCGATGCAGCACCATTGGAAGCACCCGACCGCAGCAGACTCAGAATCCATCCGAAAACTTCGAGCTTCCGACCAGCCCTCCGACACAGCCTCTCGAGCACCATCCTCTGCCAAGCACTTCAATCCTGCCCCGGCCGCAGACGAACAAGCAAAGCCAAGAACTCGGGGCCTTCCCCTCCGGAGGTTCTGGACCACACAGCAGCAGCAGCAGCGAAGCAGGCATTTCATAACTTTCACCGGATGTTCCTCCATGAACTAACGTCCGTCTCCATCAAATCAGGATTGTGCACAGCACCCTACTTGCCAAATAACAGACATCACCACCGGAGTGGCCGCTGCGAGCTGCGTCGCGCCGCCATCTTCTCCGACTCTCTATTTATTTCTAATGTTGAGACCGCATTACCCCATTTGCTTTCTTTACTCTCCTTTTTTAGCCAGTTCTCAGGCTATAAATTAAACCTATATAAAAGTGAACTTTTTCCTTTGAACAATTTGATACCAACAACTTCTAACCTTCCTTTTAAAATTGTTAGAAATCAAATTACCTACTTAGTTGTAACAATCACTAAAAACTCTAAGTGTCTATTTAAAGAAAATTTTCTTACCCTATTGAATCACGTAAAACGGATACTATCAAATAGGTCACCTCTTTCGTTATCGCTGATTGGTCGAATCAACTCTATCAAAATGAATATATTACCTAAATGTATATATCTTTTTCAGGCTTTGCCAGTTTTTATTCCTAAATCCTTCTTTGATTCCTTTGACACTATTATATCTTCTTATATCTGGAAGAATAAGCGTTCTAGTTCAGTTTCAGTTTCAGGGTTCTGGGAATACACATCTCAGAAGAACTTACATGGTCCACTAACACCACAACAGTAGTTAAGAAAGCACAGCAATGCTTGTTTTTCCTCAGGACGCTGAAGAAAGCTGGTCTACCTGAACAGACGCTGGTGACCTTTTACCACTGCACCATAGAGAGCATCTTAACATACTGCATCTCTGTGCGGTATCTCAGTTGTACAGCAGCTGATAGGAAATCACTTCAGCGGGTCGTCTCTCGCGCACAGAAGATCATCGGGACACAGCTCCCAGCCCTGGAGGACACCTACAGCTCACACTGCCTAAGGAAAGCTACAAGCATCTGTAAGGACAATACACAGCCATGCAATCATCTACTTGAACTTCTTGCATCTGGCAGACGTTATAAGATTTTATGCCTGCACTTCTAGACTGAAAAATAGCTTTTTCCCCAGAGCTATAATTGCTCTGAACCAATTGATCAAGCATCATCCATAAATTTGTTATATTGCTACTTTAATACTGCTTTTATGGTTGTCAGGTATCTGAGTTGTGCTTTTGTACTGCTGGGCATTGCTTCTACTGGCTGGTTACTCGACTTTAATTATTGTTTATTTATTTTATTTGTTGCTTTTAGCATTGAGTACGAAAGTTGCAAACTCATTTTCGCTACATTGGTGCATGTCAAATTGTACTATGCAATGACAATAAAGAAATTTCATTTCATTTCATTTCCAGATTAAACAAAATTCATCTTCACAAAGATAAAAAGAATGGAGGATTAGCCTTACCAAACTTTAGATTTTATTATTGGGCAGTTAATATAAGAAATCTTACATTCTGGTTATATTACATAAATCATGAGGATTGCCCGATGTTGGGTTTTTTTAGAAGCTATTTCTGTTAATAAATTCTCTATTATTTCTCTTCTTGGATCCTCACTCCCTTTGTCGCTGAGTAAATTAACTGTAATCTGGTAGTTAAACACATTATGAGAATTTGGATACAATTCCAAAAATACATTGGCTTATTGAGATTTTCCCTTTCGAGTCCCATTTTTTCTAATTTCTTTTTTAAACCTTCTATGATTGATGTGGCTTTTAAAGAATGGGATAGATTAGGTATCAAATGCTTTCATGACTTGTTTGTAGAGAGAGTCTTTTTTCGTTTGAACAACTGTCAATTGAATATAGTTTACACAAAACTCATTTTTTTCGATACCTACAAATAAGAGATTTTTTATGATCTCAAATAAGTACATTTCCTAAAAGTCCTGATAAGAATCTACTAGATGTAATCTTTAATTTGAAACATTTTTATAATGGATCTATATCTAATATTTACAATATGCTGCTGGGAATGAGAAGTGTTCCTTTAGATAAAATTAAAGAGTCTTTGGAACAAGATTTTCAGACTTCAGTTTCTGAGGAAACTTGGAATCAAATTTTTAAATTGGTTAACACTTCATCATTATGTACTCGCCACTCTCTCCTACAATTTAAAGTGGTCCATAGGGCCCATATGACTAAGGATAAGTTGTCTCGTTTCCATTTGGATATATCTCCGTATTGTGATAAATGTAATAATGGAGAAGCTTCAATCATTCATATGTTTTGGACATGCCCCAGTCTTGGAAAATTTTGGAAAGAAGTGTTTCAAACTTTCTCGATACTTTTTAAAGTAAACTTTAAGCCTAATCCTTTAACTGCTTTATTTGATATTTTTGGAGGAAAGGATATTATCTTGCAGTCAGCTGACTTGCACATTTCGGCTTTTGTGGCTCTTATGGCCAGAAGGATGCTTTTACTTAAATGGAAAGATGCGTCCCCTCCTATTCATGCACAATGGTTACGTGATGTAATGTCATCTTTAAATTTGGAGAAGATTCGATGTTCAATCTCAGAATCATAGAACATAGAATAGTACAGCACAGTACAGGCCCTTCGGCCCACAATGTTGTGCCGACCCTCAGACCCTGCCTCCAATATAAGTCCCCACCTTAAATTCCTCCATATACCTGTCTAGTAGTCTCTTAAACTTCACTAGTGTATCTGCTTCCACCACTGACTCAGGCAATGCATTCCATGCACCAACCACTCTCTGACTGAAAAACCTTCCTCTAATATCCCCCTTGAACTTCCCACCCCTTACCTTAAAGTCGTGTCCTCTTGTATTGAGCAGTGGTGCCCTGGGGAGGAGGTGCTGGCTATCCACTCTATCTATTCCTCTTATTATCTTGTACACCTCTATCATGTCTCCTCTCATCCTCCTTCTCTCCAAAGAGTAAAGCCCTAGCTCCCTTAATCTCTGATCATAATGCATATTTTCTAAACCAGGCAGCATCCTGGTAAATCTCCTCTGTACCCTTTCCAATGCTTCCACATCCTTCCTATAGTGAGGTGACCAGAACTGGACACAGTACTCCAAGTGAGGCCTAACTAGAGTTTTATAGAGCTGCATCATTACATCGCGACTCTTAAACTCTATCCCTCGACTTATGAAAGCTAACACCCCATAAGCTTTCTTAACTACCCTATCCACCTGTGAGGCAACTTTCAAGGATCTATGGACATGTACCCCGAGATCCCTCTGCTCCTCCACGCTACCAAGTATCCTGCCATTTACTTTGTACTCTGCCTTGGAGTTTGTCCTTCCAAAGTGTACCACCTCACACTTCTCCAGGTTGAACTCCATCTGCCACTTCTCAGCCCACTTCTGCATCCTATCAATGTCCCCCTGCAATCTTTGACAATCCTCTACACTATCTACAACACCACCAACCTTTGTGTCGTCTGCAAACTTGCCAACCCACCCTTCTACCCCCACATCCAGGTCGTTAATAAAAATCATGAAAAGTAGAGGTCCCAGAACAGATCCTTGTGGGCCACCACTAGTCACAATCCTCCAATCTGAATGTACTCCCTCCACCACCACCCTCTGCCTTCTACAGGCAAGCCAATTCTGAATCCACCTGGCCAAACTTTCCTGGATCCCATGCCTTCTAACTTTCTGAACAAGCCTCCCGTGTGGAACCTTGTCAAATGCCTTACTAAAATCCATATAGATCACATCCACTGCACTACCCTCATCTATATGCCTGGTCACCTCCTCAAAGAACTCTATCAGGTTTGTTAGACACGATCTGCCCTTCACAAAGCCATGCTGACTGTCCCTGATCAGACCATGATTCTCTAAATGCCCAGAGATCCTATCGCTAAAAATCTTTTCCAACAGCTTTCCCACCACAGACGTAAGGCTCACTGGTCTATAATTACCCGGACTATCCCTACTACCTTTTTTGAACAAGGGGACAACATTCGCCTCCCTCCAATCCTCTGGTACCATTCCCATGGACAACGAGGACATAAAGATCCTAGCCAGAGGCTTAGCAATCTCTTCTCTCGCCTCGTGGAGCAGCCTGGAGAATATTCCATCAGGCCCCGGGGACATATCTGTCCTAATGTATTTTAACAACTCCAACACCTCCTCTCCCTTAATATCAACATGCTCCAGAACATCAACCTCACTCATATTGTCCTCACCATCATCAAGTTCCCTCTCATTGGTGAATACCGAAGAGAAGTATTCATTGAGGACCTCGCTCACTTCCACAGCCTCCAGGCACATCTTCCCACCTTTATCTCTAATCAGTCCTATCTTCACTCCTGTCATCCTTTTTTTCTTCACATAATTTAAGAATGCCTTGGGGTTTTCCTTTACCCTACTCGCCAAGGCCTTCTCATGCCTCCCTCTTGCTCTCCTCAGCCCCTTCTTAAGCTCCTTTCTTACTTCCCTATATTCCTCAATAGACCCATCTGATCCTTGCTTCCTAAACCTCATGTATGCTGCCTTCTTCCACTTGACTAGATTTTCCACCTCACTTGTCACTCATGGTTCCTTCACCCTACCATTCTTTATCTTCCTCACCGGGACAAATTTATCCCTAACACCCCGCAAGAGATGTCTAAACATCGACCACATGTCCATAGTACATTTCCCCACAAAAACATTATCCCAATTCACACCCGCAAGTTCTAGCCTTATAGCCTCATAATTTGCCCTTCCCCAATTAAAAATTTTCCTGTCCTCTCTGATTCTAGCCTTTTCCATGATAATGCTAAAGGCCAGGGAGCGGTGGTCACTGTCCCCCAGATGTTCACCCACTGAGAGATCTGTGACCTGACCCGGTTCATTACCTAGTACTAGATCTAGTATGGCATTCCCCATGGTCGGCCTGTCCACATACTGTGACAGGAATCCGTCCTGGACACACTTAACAAACTCTGCCCCATCTAAACCCTTGGAACTAATCAGGTGCCAATCAATCTTAGAATCCAGTCAAGACTTTCAAACATTATGGGGACCTTTTCTGAATTATTTTCAAAACCTTTGATTTGCTGCTAAAGCACAGACGATGACTGATATTTATTTTCCTTTTTTTCATTACTAATCAGCTTCGGTCTTGGTAGTGCATTAGATCTTTTTTATATAATAAAATACTATATTTTAATGTTACAAATTAATTAACTTGTATGAATATAGGGTAAGGAGTCTTCATATGCCATTTAGTATAATGTATTGATATATATTTTTTCCTGTACTCTATTCTTATATGTAAATTAATTAATAAAAATATTGGAAAAAGAAAAGGTAGATAGCGCATTAACAGAGTGTCCGCAATCATGAGATTCAGTGAATACACAATACTTGGTTTCCGCGACTTCACATGAACACAAAGGATCCACAAAGCAATCGTATTTCCAGCAAGCCCGAGGATGACTGTGACGATAATTACGGGTGGATTGTAGGACGAGTTAACATCTTCACCAGGAGCACATTGCGGGGTCCAGTTCACCATTGTGCGAAAAGGCGGTCACACAGTCAAGATGTTTCAGAGGGCAGAAAACTCATTTGGAGAGAAACAACCTTACAAGCTGATCTTCTTTGAATGAGTTTGTTCTCCTGTGGGTGCAGTATATGGGCGGAGTAAATTAGTCAGAGATATCTGATGAAATCACCAACTTCCAGGAAATCCAGAGGCACAAGCATTCAGATTAAGGAGCAGACAATGAAATATATCTGATTGTCACATTTCTTCTGCAATCTGATGTTTAGTGTAAACAACAACTGAACCCCATAACTATGACTGCATGTTTTCATGCACTGAGTTTCTGACACATGAACCATGAGGTTCCAGAACAGTTACTACCCTCCAACCATCAGACTCTTGAACAAAAGAGGACAACTACACCCATTCTGTTTCTGCTGTTCCCACAATCAAATGATCTCACTTCCTTCTGACCAAGGGCCTCGACCCAAAACATTGACTGTACTTCTTCCTATAGATGCTGCCTGGCCTGCTGCGTTCCACCAGCATTTTGTGTGTGTTGCTTGAGTTTCCAGTATCTGCAGATTTTCTCGTGTTTGCGTTTTTAAATTCACTACTGCGAAGCCTCTTCCAGGGATGCCTACGCCGAAGAAGTTGAAATCTTCTCTTTGACGGGAGTTTACTGAAATTCTCTCTCACTGTTCCCCATCTGTAATTTCTTCGGCCCTTTTCGACCACACGCTCACCCAGACCCGCTATTATAACCATATATCCCTCCTAGGGACGTGTCTCTGCCGCAAACTTACTGAGTTGGCTTCACGATTTCTTTTTGAGCCTCCCAATTTGGATTTTCTGAGGACCCCAGGTACTCACATTTGATTGACTCTGTCTCCCGGTGCTTCTCCCGTTGAGCTCTGAGGGTGACACTCTCCGTCGTGAGGAGGTACCTGGCGTCCCTATCCCAGTCCCTTCCACACCTCCGAGACACTTTCTTCGCCATTTGTAATGGACCTGCCCGTTATTTTATCCTTCATCGGATCCATGCTTGCAATCATCATTTCTTCGACTTTGTCACGTCCTGCAAGACCCCAGAGCCTGCCGTCTCCAACACTAGCAGGCGTGAACCTCGGACCCCGGCTCTCGCCGTCAATCCCAGCGGCTCTACCGACCCAGAGCAAATTCGGAACCCGGGCTCTACCACCATCCATGCGGGTTCCAACAACCATGGACACCTTCAAAGCCATTGCGCAGCCTCCAACTGCGACTCCAGCCTTGAACTCCAGGCCAGGTCTTCACGTGCTGCTATTGGAACTCCCGTCTCCCCATTCTCCACCACCACTCTGCAACCCCGTCTCCCTCAGATCCTATCGTCAGCTCCTGGGACCTTAGAGGCTCCAACTACCACTCACTTCAACCCTCCCCTCTCCACTGACGCTACCAACCTCCCTCCCCCCACTGATCCCAGCTTTCATCTGGCCCGGGTCTTCACCATCCCCTCCGACCTTCCACTCTCTGAGGCAGAGCGCTCTGTCCTCAGTAAGGGCCTCACCTTTGTCTCCCTGTAGCCACACCTCAGCGAGTTCCGCGTGCGCCATCACGCTGAACTCTTCTTCCGCCGGCTCCGTCTCCGAGCTTACTTCTTCGGCAAGGACTCTGATGACCCCTTCGCCCGTCTTCAACCCTCCTCCTCTTCATGGACACCCCGCTCTGGTCTTCTGCCTGCTCTGGATCTTTTTATTGCTAACTGCCAACGGAACATCAACCGTCTCGACTTCACCACACCTTGTTCCAATTCCAACATCACTCCTTCCGAACGCTCTGTTCTCCATTCCCTCCGCACCAATCCTAACCTTACCATAAAATCCGCTGATAAGGGGGGTGCTGTAGTAGTCTGGCGTACTGACCTCTACCTTGCCAAGGCACAGCGACAACTCGCTGATACCTCCTCTTATTTACCCCTCGAACATGACACCACTAAGGAGCACCAGGCCATTGTCTCCCACACCGTCCTGACGAAGGGTCTCAAAAAGGTTGACTGTACTTCTTCCTATAGATGCTGCCTGGCCTGCTGTGTTCCACCAGCATTTTGTGTGTGTTGCATCTCACTTTAACCACGCTTTACCTTCTTTTTTCATGTCCGTCTTATTTACTGCTCGTTATTTAGATTTGCATTTGCACCGTTTCTTGTTCGTTGATCCTGCTTACAGTTACTGATCTATAGATTTACTGCATGCCCACAGGGAAAAGAGTCTCAGGGTTGTACATGGTGTCTGTACTCTAACAATCAATTTTACTTTTAAATTTGTACTTCTGAACTTTGAACATGATTGCCTGATTGGATAATTATCGAGCTGGTGGGCAGATGTGCTTCATAAAATGGCCACTGTTGGGATTCAGGTAAAAGTCCGTAATGGCCACTGGCCACTGTGAATGAAAGGCTAATGCAGGTACAGTACCTGCTGACCGGAATTCCTGGGAGTTCTGTTGATGTCCACTTAGGTAAAGACTGAAGATGATGGATTCCAAATGGTCTCCCAGGGTATCAGAGCAGACCTGCTGTCAGATAATTTAACCACTGGAGGCGCTAGTCTGGTGAAGATCAGAGGCACCAAGCGTTATCACTCGGACTTCTATCAGGTTCCCTCCTATAGCATGTGAGTTATTCTGCCGAGACTCCCAGTGCTCATGCAGAGAAATACAAAATTAATTCAAGCCTTTGTGTCCCAATGCTCAGGCAATCCTTCATTGCCACCTCAATTTCTACTTCACTTCAATCCTTCAGCCTTCCTCCAATCTTGCTGCCGTCACTGCGGACACGTCTGCCTCATTCGGCAAATATGAATTCCCCCGCCGACTTTGGGAAACCCTGGCCAACGGCTACTCAAAGTACAGAAGAAGCATTCGGGATGGCACTGAGAAGCTCATGCCCATACTTCAGAAACGCTACAAAGAACTGCGTTATTAGTAGGAAGAGCAGACCACCTCAGCTACACCCATTCCACACCCTGTCAGGAAGAATCTGCTCATCTGTGGAAAACCATAAAACCATCAAAAGCTATTGGATCAGAATAAGGATAATCGGACCAGCGAGTCTGCTGCACTACTTAATCATGGCTGAGTTTCTGTTTCCAACTCCAGTCTCCCAACTTCATCCTATAACCCCTAAAACCCCCTTAACAACGAAGAAACTATAAATCTTGTCTTAAATACACTCCATGATTTGGCCCCAAACGCCCTATATGACAATGAATTCCACAGACTCCCCACACTCAGGCTGAGGAAATTTCTCATCTCCGTTCTAAACAGATGACGCTTTATTCTGGGGCTGTGCCCTCGAATCCTAGACCTCTGGATCCTTGGATCCTCTCCCACTCATGGAAACATCCTCTGCATGTCTACATTATCAGGGTTTGTGGTTCCTTATATTGAGATGACTAATTACCTCAGAATGGGAAAAAAAAGCATCTGTAAGATCAGACAGGAGTGGATAAAGTTCCTTATCTGAACAGCTGGACATATTGCATCCTGCGTGCATTTAATATTTTGTAATAGTTGAGTACTCTGTTTGTATATAGATTGCTTAATTCAGCATTCTTGTTATAATTAGTTTAAATTTCTATGTAAATTACGTTATTTGGACATGTCATCACATGATAAGGACATGCATCGCTTGAAGTAAAAGAACAAAATTAAAACTCACATCCCTCGGCTCCTGTTTTCTTTTGAGTCAGTTTAAAGTTTTGGAGCTACAAAACATAACCCAGGGTCCTTGGGCCACGCTCGATCATAGTGCTTGTAATGTGGTGAGGCAGTTCAGTCTATCTTAAAGTCATTCACTGCTGCACTGCTGCCCTACTCAGAATAATAAATACCTGTGAGCTCAATTTCAAAGTTCAGGTGAATTTTGGGCAGGTATATGAATGGTAGGCAAATGGAGGGCTATGGACCCGGTGAAGGTCAATGAGAGTAGGCAATATAAATAATTTTTTTACGGACCAGATCGGCCAAAGGGCCTGTTTCTGTGCTGTACTTTTTCTTGACACTGATTTTACATGAAAATAAAATACCTACAAAGCAGTTGTATTTCTGACTAGTCCTAGGATGATTGTTATCATAACTACTGGTGGACTGTGAGCAGGATTGACGACCTCACTGGAGACACATTGCTGGGCCGATTTCTCCATTGTCCAAAGAAAACTTATTCAAAGATAATCATATCTGCATACAGCAAAGTTCAGAACATCAAAATTCAGAATTCAAAATTTCCTAATATTGCCGCCAGAATGCATAACATTTAATGTAAGGAAATATGTCTGGCTTTGTTATCGGTATTTTGTACGTCGTAACATAGAAATGTATAATACTTCAATTAGATATTAAGTACATAAACCATTTGTATGATCCTACCAAAACGATAAACCTTTGTTTGCTATTCAGAGTTCACTCCTAATTCTGTTGAAATGCAAATTCTCTACATGAATGAAAATTGTCCAATTGGAAACTCACCCTACTCGAGCTCCCGTCGCAAACTGCTAAACTGGTCCAGCAGGTGTCCTCAATGAGATGAGCAGAATATTATTCAAATACATCTAATTGATTATACAGCATTGCTTTTCCATGCCCTTTACGTGACAGAGGACAGAGAGACAACAGTATTCCCAGAGTAGATTTTCTGTTACCACAAAGATCTGCTGAATGAAGCTTAAAAGTGATTTCTGCTCTCCTTCATGTAGCTTGGACATGATTTATTATGGTTGTTGGAGGGGAGGTAGCAATGGTTCCACGCGACACACTCCATCATGGTGTTTGTAATGTGATGAGGCAGGTCAGTCCATATTAAAATCATTCACTGCTGCACTATTGCCCTACCTATAGGAATAAATACCTGGCATAAATATGCACGCACGCACTTAAGTCACAAACGTATACGTGACCACGCACACGCACAAAACCATGCATCACACATCCACGTTCTAGTCATCCTAATGCAAAAATGTCTGTATGTATGCAATTGTGCACGTGTGTGTACATACGTTTAAGTTAATGCGGTTAAGTGTGAATTAATAGGACAAAGGTCACTAGAAATATTTAAATTTGATCCTGGGGTAAAAAGAGCCTGGTATCTCAGTATCCTACATGCCCTTAGTTGTGAAGACATTCTTCACAAAGGAATGCTCGGTGTTCACTCCTTTCAACACTGCCCAATTATATTGGAATTCTTTGCTGCAAATAATGATCCACAAAAGTTATTTCCACGTAATTAGATCAAGTAAATTGCTGTTGGTTGACATTCCTAGATGGGTCACTCCAGGTAAGCAAAATTATATTAACTTTATTAAAACAGAGTGGTTTTTACAATACTCTGAGATTTTCAATGCTACCAATAAGACATAGGATCAGAATTAGGCCATTCAGTCCATCGAATCTATTCCATCATTCTATCATGGTTGCTTTATTATCGCTCTCAACACCATTCTCCTGTCTACTTCCCATAGCCAATGACTTGGCTCCATGGCCGTCTGTGGCAACGAATTCCACAGGTTCGCCACTCTCTGTTTAAATAAATTCCTCCATATCTCTGTTCTAAATGCTAACCATTCCCCTTCAATAATAATCTTGGGGTGATTTCCTGTCTCATATGGCTGGGAACCAGGGGGTTTTGGCAGGGAGTTGGAGGAGAGACCGTGAGGACGATGGACGTGCGGGGAAAGCTCAGGTTGATCACTCCGGATGGTCCCAAGCTGCGAGTCGAAGGGGTCCGAGTGGTCCCGAAGAGGTCCTGAGCTCCAACGTGTGCACCAAGAAATTGACCGAACTAGTCTGAAAGAAACCACTTAACCTACCTACTCTCATTGACTTTCACCGGGTCCAAAGCCCTCCATGTGCCTACCATCCATGTACCTGTCCAAAATTCACCTGAACGTTGAAATTGAGCTCACATGCACCCCTTGTGCTGGCAGCTTTCTGAGTGAAGAAGTTTCCCATCATGTTCCCCTTATGTTCCCTGTAAACCTTTCACCTGTTACTCTTAATCCATGAACTCCAGTTGCCATCGCCCTGAACCTCAGTGGAAAAAGCCTGCTTGCATTTACCGGATCTATACCCCAGAAGATCAAAATCATGGAATTCAGATACAGTACTGTGTATTCGCTGAATCTGGTATTTGTGGACATTGTTAATGTGTTATTCCGAATGCTCCTCCGAGCAGCTCTGGGCGAGGGATTCCCAAAGTCAGATGGTACCTTGCACTTGTTGAATGAGGCAGTCATTTCTGCAGTGACGGCAGCAAGATTGGAGGAAGGCTAAAGGCTTCAAGTGAAGTAGAAATTGAGATGGCAATGAAGGATTATCTGAGCATTGGGACACAAAGGCTTGAAATCATTTTGTATTTCTCAACACGAGCACTGAGTGTCTTGGCAGGTTAGCTCACAGGCTATATGAAGGAACCTGATAGAAGTACAAGCGATGAAGCTTGGTGCTTCTGATCTTCGCCAAGCTAGTGCCACCAGGGGTTAAATAAACTGACTGAAGGGCAGCTCTGAAACTTTGGAATCCAGCGTCTTCAGTCTCTATCCAAGTTGAAATCAGCAGAGCTCCTGGGTATTCTGGTTAGGAGGTACTGTACCTGCTCACAGTGGCCATTATGTATTTTTGCCTAAATCCCAACATACAGTCAGTGGCCACTTTATTAGGTTAACCTGCCCATCTGCTCGTTACTGCAACTATCTAATCAGCCAATCAAGTTCAAAGTTCAAAAGATCAATTTTCAAAGTACAATTTATTGTCAGAGTAGATACATGTCACCAAGTACAACCCGGGGATTCTTTTCCCTGCGGACATACAGTAAATCAATAGATCACAGACTGTGGATCAGCCGATTTCTGTAGAGCCATCTGGTTGCTCCCGGTCTGCGTGAACAAAATGCTCATTATTATTATGTGATCAAAGTAAGGCTGATAAATGCGTCCGAACACAGAAGCTGATCATTTTGAAAATGTTGGCGCATCCTAAGTCGATTTTAACGAACATACGCTTTATGCAGAGAAGAAATTGCATCTTATCTAGCAATATGAGGAACCACAAACCCTGATAATGTAGACATGTAGAAGATGTTTCCATAAGTGGGAGAGGATCCAAGGATCCAAAGGTCTAGGATCCGAGGGCACAGCCCCAGAATAAAGGGTCATCTCTTAAGAACTGAGATTAGAAATTTGCTCAGCCTGAGTGTGGGGAGTGTGGGGAGTCTGTGGCATTCATTGTCATATAGGGCGTTTGGGGCCAAATCATTGAGGGTATTTATGACAAGATTTATAGGTTCTTGATTGTTAAGGGGGGGTGCTAAGGGTTATAGGATGAAGTTGGGAGACTGGAGTTGGAAACAGAAACTCAGCCATGATTAAGTAGTGGAGCAGACTCGCTGGTCTGATTAGCCTGAAGTCATCTGAGGAAGTAATTGCTCATATGGAAAAAGGAATCTTAAATATCCATAAACCACATTGAACCCTTTCCTTTAAAGCAGGCGTTCCCAACATGGGGTTCACGGACCTCTTACTGGTAAGGCTCCATGACAAGTAAAAGATTGGTAACCCATGCTTTATAGAAAGGAAGGGTTTCTTAATGAACAAGGTCTGAGATAAACTTATGCAAATAAGATGCAATTTCTTCTCTACATAAAGGGAAGTGTATTTCAGAACCTGTTCATTAAGATCGACTTAGGATGCGCCAAAATTTTCAGAATTGATCAATTTCTGCATTCAGACGCATTTATTAGCTTTACTTTGATCACATAATAATAATGAGCATTTAGTTCACGCAGACTGGGAGCAATCAGACAACTGCACAGAGATTGCTTGCTGATCCACAGTCTGTGATCTATAGTTAGTGATCTATAGATTTACTGTATGTCCGCAGGCAAAAGAATCCCCGGGTTGTACTTGGTGACATGTATCTACTCTGACAATAAATTGTACTTTGAAAATTGATCTTTTGAACTTTGAACTTGATTGGCTGATTAGATAGTTGCAGTAATGAGCAGATGGGCAGGTTAACCTAATAAAGTGGCCACTGACTGTATGTTAGGATTTAGGCAAAAATACATAATGGCCACTGTGAGCAGGTACAGTACCTCCTAACCAGAATACCCAGGAGCTCTGCTGATTTTAACTTGGATAGAGACTGAAGATGCTGGATTCCAAAGTTTCAGAGCTGCCCTTCAGTCAGTTTATTTAACCCCTGGTGGCACTAGCTTGGCGAAGATCAGAAGCACCAAGCTTCATCACTTGGACTTCTATCAGGTTCCTTCATATTGCCTGTGAGTTAACCTGCCAAGACACCCAGTGCTCGTGCTGAGATATACAAAATTATTTCAAGCCTTTGCGTCCCAATGCTCAGATAATCCTTCATGTGAGCTCAATTTCAATGTTCAGGTGCAGTTTGGACAGGTACATGAATGGTAGGCGTATGGAGGGCGATGGACCCGGTGAAGGTCAATGAGAGTAGGCATTTTAAATGCTTTAGTACGGACTGGATCAGCCAAAGGGCCTGTATCTGTGCTGTACTTTTCTATGGCTCTATGAGTTAACATGAAAATAAAATATTTACAAAGCAGTTGTATTTCTGACCAGTCCAGTTCACTGGAAGAGGCTTTTTCTTAGAATCCGGTAAGTTCATTCCAATAGTCTCAGAATATGGGTATGAGACACATAGACTGAAGTCATCTGAGCAAGTAATTGCTTACATGGAAAAAGGAAATCTTAAATATCCATAAACCACATTGGGCGCGTCCTAAGTCGATCTTAATGAACATACGCTTTCTGTAGAGAAGAAATTGCATCTTATCTACATAATGGACACCCATTGGTTCATTTACTCTATTATCTATATTATAACCCAAGCAAAGTGCTAGCTAGAGACTTTATCAGCAGTTAATATAATAAAGGAGCCATTTTGATTCACATACGCAGTAACATAAAAGAAGAAATCCTTTACATTATAATAACCACTGGTGGGCTGTCAGCAGGGCTGTCGACCTCACTACAGACACATTGCTGGGCCGATTTATCCATTGCTCAAAGAAAGCTTATTCAAAAATATTCATATCTGCATACAGAAAAGATCACAGCATTAAAATTCAGAGTTCAAAATTTTATAACATTGCCGACAGAATGCATTAGATTTAATGTAACGAAATATATCCGGCTTTGTTATCAAAAATTTGTAGGTCATAGTATAAAAATGTAAAATACTTCAATTCGATATTAAGTACATAAACCATTTGTATGGTCCTATCAAAACCATTGAACTTTATTTGCTATTCAGAGTTCACTCCTAATTCTGTTGAAACGCAAATTCTCTACCTGATTGAAAATTGTCCAATTGGAAACTCACCCTACTCCAGCTCCAGTCACGAACTGCTAAATTGTTCCACCAGGTGCCCTCAATGAGATAAGCACAATATTATTCAAATCCATCTCAATGATTATACAGAATTACTGTTCCATGCACTTATTTCACAGAGTACAGAGAGACAACAGTATTCCCAGTGTAGATTTTCTGTTACCACAACGATCTGCTGAATGAAAGTTAAAAGTGATTTCTACTCTCCTTCATGCAGCCTGGACATGATTTATCATGGTTGTTGGAAGGGAGGCAGCAATAGTTCCTCGCGACACACTCTATCATGGTGTTTGTAATGTGGTGAGGCAGTTCAGTCTATATTAAGTCATTCACTGCTGCACATGGTAACAAATTCCTGGCATACGTATGCATCCACGCACTTCAGACACAAACATATACGTGACCATGCACACGCACACAAACCATGCATCACACAAGGTTGTTCCACATTCTGGACACCACAATGCAAATATCTGTATGTATGCAATTGTGCACATGTGTCACCAGAAATATCTTAATTCGATCCTGGGGATAAAACAGCCTGCTATCTCAGTATCCTACATGTCCTTAGTTGTAAAGCCATTCTTCACAAGGAATGTTTAGTGTTCATTGCTTTCAACATTGCCCTCTTACGTTGGAGTTCTTTGCTGCAAACAATGATCCACAGAAGTCATTTCCAAGGAATTAGAATCAATTAAGTTGCAGTTTGTTCACATTCCTGGATGGGTCCCTTAAGGCAAACAAAATCATGTTAACATTATTGAAGCAGAGAGGCTTTTTACAACAATCTGGGGATTTCGTTGACACCAATAAAACACAGGAACAGAAAGGGCCATTCGGTCCATCGAGTCTATTCCTTCATTCCATCATGGTGGCTTTATTATTGCTCTCAAAACCATTCTCCTGCCTACTCCCCGCAACCTGACTAATCAGCAACCTATCAACCTCCACTTTAAATGCACCCAATGACTTGGCTCCATGGCCGTCTGTGGCAACGAATTCCTCCATATCTCTGTTCTAGATCCAGACCATCCTTCTTCATTCCCGATTTCAATTGTATTTACTGAAAATAGATTCCCCAATTTTGAACCGGCGCTTCATTTCCAGTCTCCAGTTCACTGGGTACATGCCTTACATCACTTTCCTCCTGACTGAAAGTCTGAAGATAGGTTGTTCTTGGTGAATACTTTATCGCAAACTCCTACGGACAGTCAGTCAACCTGAGAATGCCTCACTGTAGCGGGCAGAAGCCCCCGACAAACGAGACACATAGGCTGAAGTCATCTGACGAAGTAATTGCTTACATGGAAAGAGAAAATCCATGAAAGAGAAATATCCTTAAACCCTTTCCTTTCAAGCTGAGGTTCCCAACCTGGGATTCACAGACCCCTCACTAGTAAGGCTGCTTGGCATATACAAGATTGGAAACCCGTGCTTCTAAGAAAGGAAGGGTTTCTTAATGAACAAGGTCTGAAATAAACTTACTTATGCAGTTAAGCTACAATTTCCTCTCGGCATAAAGGGAAGTGTTCGTTAAGACTGACATGTCGCACCAACACTTTTAGATTTTATCAATTTCCGCATTCGGACGCGTTTATCAGCTTTACTTTAATCACATAACAATAAAGAGCATCTAGCTCACGCGGACCGGGATCGATCGGATGGCTGTTGATGAGCTCGTTTGCTGATCCACAGTCTGTTCCTCTTTGGATGTTCCTTGTTCAGTGGCTGATCTGCGACAGCTTAAATTAAGACGAATTAGAGCTTTCTCCACACCATCTTTAAACCGTGAAGTACAAAAATAGTAAATAATGGGATCGACCACACTGTTCAGATACGTTATAAACAACGTATTGTAAAAGATATTCGCTGCTATGTAATACGACTTGCAGTCGAATGGATTTCTTAGTTTAGTCACCAAAACCGCGACCACAGCAACACTGGTGGGCAAGAAGCAAATGACAAAAACCGCAGCCACGGCTATCACAAGTTTCACAGTTCGCTTATATTTAGCCCGCATTCCAGCTTCCATCTGCCGTAACCTCCAGATGATGGAGGACGTAGAGAACAGGATAACTGAAACTGGCAAAAGAAACTGAAAAAATATGAAAATAAAGTCAGTCCAAACTGCTGTGGGACTTAGAGCCTTGTTTATGCTGAAAGGCTCACAGTTTGTCACGTTGTGTTGTTCGAAGTCATGTTTGTCTATCAGCAAGTGCAAGCAAATAGCCACCGCTACAATCCACAGACCGCCTGCTATCATCACCGCACACCTTGTAGAGATCCTGTTTACCTTGTGGAGTGGATGGACCACCTTATAGTAACGATCGATCGCTATAACCATGAGGAAAAAGACGCTGGCTGCCAGTTCGGTTCAGGGAAATCATGAAAACGTTCAGTCGACACAGTCCATCACCAAAAATCCAGTCCTTCCCTCGGATAAAATAATCAGCTCGAAGGGGTAGACAGCACATCAACAGAGTGTCCGCAATCATGAGATTCAGTGAATAGACAATACTTGGTTTCCAGGACTTCACGTGAACACAAAAGATCCACAAAGCAATCGTATTTCCAGCAAGCCCGAGGATGAATGTGACGATGATTATGGGCGGATTATAGGACGAGTTCACATCTCCAACAGCAGCACATTGCGGGGTCGAGTTCGCCATTGTGCGAAAAAGCGGCCACACAGTCAAGATGTTTCAGAGGAGAGGAAACTCATTCGAAGATGAACAAACTTACAATCTGACCTTCTTCGAATGAGTTTGCTTCCCTCTCGGTGGAGTATATAGGCGGAGTGAAATAGTGAAGAGCACCAATAGGCTGTGCGATCAAATCAGCAAGTTCCGGGGAAACTCGAAGCATCAGCATTTAAATTATGAAGCAGACAATGAAATACATTCGGATTGATCTGGAATCAAGCATCACTCGAGTCACACATGGAAAAAGTAGGAGTTAGGGACAGATCGTTGCTGAATATATCTCCAGCGGCGTGAATCCTGAGATGTTACTGTATGAACTGAGTGGAGGGAGAAGGATCAGCAGCAACACAGGCTCTTCCAATTCAGAAGCTCAGATCTGCTCCTGATGTGAGGTTATGGATGGACTCAAACAGTTTTTCAGAAATATATGCTTGACCAGGCGATAGAGATCACTGAACTTCATCCACGATCCAATCAGGTCTTCAACGCAACACTTGCTTCACATTGGCGCAGAACCTCTGTCTCACTGCACTCTGGGTTCAACATCTGACTCCGGGTTCCTCTGGGTGTGGAGTTTGCACATTCTCCATGTGACTACATGGCTATCCTCCAGCTCAGTAGATTAATAGCCTGCTGTAAATCGCTCCAAGTGTTTCAGAAGATATAGGTGCACCATTACTCTATTTGCCTCATTGAGGCTACTCTCCCATCTCATCAAGGCTGATCCATTTTCTCTCTCAGCTCCAATCTCCTGCCTTCTCCCCATATACCTTCATGCCCCGGCTAACCAAGAATCTGTCAACGTTTGCCTAAAATATATCCAATACGCTGCCTAAAATATATCCAATACGCTGGCCTCCACAGCTACCTGCGGCAACAAATTGCACAGAGTCACCTCTCTCTGGCTAAAAAAATTCCTCCTCGTCTCCATTTTAAAAGGTGTCACTCTATTCTGAGGCTTTGCCCTCTGGTCTTAGATTCCCCCACCATAGGAAACATCCTTTCCGCATCCACTCCTCGTAGGTGGTAGAATGTGGGAGAAACCAAAGAGGATATGGGGAAAATTCTTTAAAAGTAGCATTAACTTCATACTCGGGTAACCGGTGCTTGACGGTCACCAGAAACATAATGGGTCAAATCGCTCGTTTCTCACAGTGACTTCGTGCCTTACGGAAAAAATGTAAAATTTGTGTGTCGAAGTTGTTAGCTGCCATAAACCACAATGAACACGCAGCTTATCACGCACATCGGACTGTGGCGAGTCTCGCCTCTTTTACCATAAAAGGAACTGTCAGCTCTTTTTAACCGTAACAGGAACAATTGCACCTGTACCCTTCCCAACCACCAAACGCATGCAGGTCAGTAGATATATGACCTATTGTAAGTTGCTCCTAGTGTTATGTTGGTGGTAGAATATGGGAGGAATCAAAGAGGATGTGGGAGAATTTTTAAAAATTGGATTTTTTTTGCTATAAATTGGAATACATATACCGTGTTGTGTATTTAATATTTCAGTAATAGTTGAGTAATCTTGCATGTATATTGGCTGCATAAATTTTAATTTTTATGTAAAATACGTTAATTGCAGACGTCTGCGTGATGTCTGCGCGCCTCGCTTAATGTAAAGGAACAAACTTATGATTCGCAGCTTTCGGCAGTTATTTTGCTTTTACTTAGTTTAAAGTTTTGGAGTTACGAAACAACGCAAAGTCATTCAACTGGACATGCTTTATCATGGTTGTAGGAGGGGAGGCAGTAATAGTTCCTCAGGCCACGATTGAACAGGGTGTTTGTGATGTGGTGAGGCAGTTCAGTCTATATTAAAGTTATTCACTGCTGCAGTGCTGCCCTACTCAGAGTAATAAATACCTGGCATACGTATGCATCCACGCACTTAAGACACAAACATATACGTGACCACGCACACCTTTACTTAGTTTAGTATTTTAGAGTTTCAAACATAACCCAAAATCATTGAATGCTTTTGTTTCCTCAAGTTGATGCACGATATGGAGCACAAATTGATCAAAACTGTTTTGAGACCCATATGGAATATAAAATTATGTCGGTCCAAATTATAACTCTTTTTGATGGGCTCACATTGCGCCATTGGTAGACGTGTGTGTTTCTGTATTTTTATTTATTTAGAGATTCAGCACAGTAACACGCCCTTCCGGCTCACCGGGCCCCTGCCCAATTACTACCCACGTGGCCAATTAACCTACTAATCCATCGTTTTTGGAAAGTGTCAGGAAAGTGGAGCACCAGGAGGAAACACACGGTAACAGAATGAATGTACTTACTCGGTACAGACAGCAGTGGGAATTGAACCCAAGGTCGCAGGTGCTGTAATAGCGCTACACTAACCGCTATCCTACCATGCTACCTCAAACAAATTCTATCAACGACTAGAAACAAATGCCGGTTCTGCAATTCTCAGAGGCCTTCCGATCATCTTGCTTACATTGCAGAGTTCTTGGGCCACCTTAAAACGGTGATCGAACGTTAAATTCGTCAGAACGATGACGCTGTCAATCAAGTTTGACAAAGTCATAAATATCTTGAGGTGACATGGAAAATCTCCAAAAATCCAGTGCTTCTCAGTTACAAAGTCATCACCCTGCAATGGGACGTGACAACACATCAACAGTGTCCGCAAATACCAGATTCAGCGAATACACAGTTCTGCATTTGAATTCCACAATTTTGAACTCCTGGGTTATAGGTAGGGTAAATGCAAGCACGCTTTTTCCGCTGAGGTTGGGTGGGACTGCAACTAGAGGTCATCAGTTAAGCGCGAATGGTGAAAAGTTAAGGGGAACGTGAGCGGAAACTTTTTCATTCAGAGGATCGCGAGAGTGTGGAAGGAGCTGCCATCACAAATGTTGCATGCAAGTTCGATTTCAATGTTTGATAGAAGTTTGGATGGTAGATACATGGAGGGCTATGGTCCTGTGCAGGTTAACGGAAGCAGGCAGTTTAAATGGTTCAGCACAGACTAGACAGGCCAAAGGGCCTGTTACTCTGCTGTACTTTTCTATGACTCTAATTTTATACGTCGCAGTAAACACAGTAACAATACTTCAGAGACAATTAAGGAAAATGATCATAAATGAAGTTCTGTGTACAGCAAAATTCAGAGCATTAATGTTGCAGTCCATGTTTATTAACATTCCTCCCAGAAATCACAAGATTTAATGCAACGAAATATATCCGGCATTATTATCAGAATTTTATAGGTTATAACATACAACTGTATGATACTTCAACTTGATATTAAGTACATAAACCATCTGTATGGTCCTATAAAAACTGTAAACCTTTGTTTGGTATTCAGATTTCACTCCTAATTCCGTTGAAATGCAATTTCTCTATCTGAATAAAACTTCCCCAATTGGAAACGCACCCTACTCCAGCTCGCGACACAAACTGGTAAATTGTTCCAGCAGGTGCCCTCAATGAGATGAGCAGAATATTATTCAAATCCAACACATTGATAATACAGAATTGCTGTTCCGTACACTTTACTCACAGAGTACAGAGAGACAACAGTATTCTCGGTGTAGCTTTTCTGTTACCACAACGATCTGCTGAATGAAATTTTCAAAGTGAAGAAGGACACTACCATGGCTGACAAGTGAAGTCAGAGCCAAAGTAAAAGCAAAAGAGAGGACATACCAAGAACCCGGAGCTAGTGGGAAGACAGAGGATTGGGGAGCTTTTAAAAATTTGCAGAAGGAAACTAAGGTCATTCGGAAGGAAAAGATGAATTACGAAAGGAGGCTGGTGACTAATATCAAAGAAGATACTAAAAGCTTTTTTAAGTATATAAGGGGTAACAGAGAGTCAAGGGTAGATATAGGACCAATAGAAAATGACGTTGGAGATGTTGTAATGAGAGATGCAGAGATGGCAGAGGTACTAAATGCGTATTTTGCATCAGTCTTCACAGTGGAAGACATCTGCAGTATACCCGACATTCAAGAGTGTCAGGGAAGTGAAGTATGTACAGTGAAAATTACGACTGAGAAGGTGCTCAGGAAGCTTAATGATCTGAGGGTGAATAAATCTCCTGGACCTGAGGAGTGCACCCTCGGGTTCTGAAGGAAGTAGCTGGAGAGATTACGGAGGCATTAAGGATGATCTTTCAAGAATTGATCGATCCTGGCATTGTACCGGATGACTGGAAAATTGCATATTCCGCTGGTAGCCTGTTACCCTGACATCAGTGGTTGGGAAGTTGTTGGAATCAATTGTTAGGGATGAGATTATGGAGTACTTGGAGGCACATGACAAGATAGGCCACAGCCAGCATGGTTTCCTGAAAAGAAAATCCTGCCTGACAAACCTACTGCAAGACTTCGAAGAAATTACAAGCAGGATAGACAAAGGAGATGCAGTGGACATGGTGTACTTGAATTTTTCAGAAGGCATTTGACACGGTGCAGCACATGAGGCTGCTTAGCAAGGTAAGAGCCCATGGAATTACAGGGAAGTTACTAGCATGGGTGGAACATTGGCTGGTCGGCAGAAAACAGAGTGAGAATAAAGGGTGTTACAATGCGGTGTTTGGGAAGCGGACCCAAGAGCAGGACACAGACACGTAAGTAGCATTAACAGGTGCGATTATAACAGGTGCCAGGAAGGCTGGGGAGCGAGGATTAGATGCTGACGGGGACCTTAACATTGGACAACAAACCAGAGGCGTCTGGTCTTGGACTTGACCTGGACTTGGACTTGACTTGGACTCGGAACTGGACTTGGACGTGAACTGGACTCGGAGCCGGGACTTGGACTAGAACTGGACATCGAGCCTGGACTTGGACTTGAAGCCAGGAGCCTGGACTTGGACTCTGACTTGAACCCAGGAGCCTGGACTTGGACTCTGACTTGAACCCAGGAGCTTGGACTTGGACACAGAGCCTGGACTTGGAACCGGAGCCTGAACTTGGACTTGGACTTCAGCCTAGACTTGAATTTGGACTTGGACACGGAGGGACAGATTACCCAACTCGGAGTAGCGGCAAACAACTGGATCTACTTAGCTTGAAATGAGGCCACCAAACTAAACAACAATATACAATCCATATCTTGACACGGAGTAGCTCATGAAGCGGCAAATGGCCAGCAATCACTCAGCTGGACACGAAGAGACAGAATTCCTAACTCGTTGTAGCAGCAAACGGCCAGACCTACTCAGCTGGAAATGAGACGACTAACCCAACCAATGACTGACAATATGAATCTTGACATGGAGTAGCTCATGAAGCAGCAAACAGCCAGTAAAACTCAACTGGACGGCAGGCTCCTGACTCGACCCAGGAACTGCGGACAGCAGGCTCTCGACTTGGCCCAGGAAATGCGGACGGCAGGCCTTCGACTCGACCCGACCCAGGAACTGCGGACGGCAGGCTCTCGACTTGGCCCAGGAACTGCGGACGGCAGGCCCTCGACTCAACCCGACCCAGGAACTGCGGACGGCAGGCTCTCGACTTGGCCCAGGAACTGCGGACGGCAGGCACTCGACTCCACTCCACTCGTTGTCGGCGGCCTGGAACGAGCATAACCACACTGCTGAGGTGACGAACCAGCAGCAAGTAGCCGTAAGCCAGAGTCTTTATGCTGCCAGTTGGAATGAGGATCAGGTGCCCTCATCAAGGAGCCCAGTGGAACACAGGGAAAAGGAAATTAACTGAAATGAGGAGTCAATGGACCAGACCGTAACAAAGGGATCCTATTCTGGCTGGATGCCAGTTACCAGTAGAGTTCCACAGGGGTTGGTGTTGGGACCGCTGCTTTTACGATGTATGTCAATGATTTGGACTAGGTATTAATGAATTTGTGGCAAAATTTGCCGATGATACAAATATAGGTGGAGGAGCGGGTAGTGTTGAGGAAACAAAGAGCCTGCAGAAAGACTTAGATAGTTTAGGGGAATGGGCAAAAAAATAGTTAATGGAACACAATGTTAGAAAGTGTACAGTCGTGCACTTTGGTGGAAAAAATAAACGGGCAGGCTGTTAGTTAGATTCAAAATGCAAAGATGCGAAGAGACTTGGGAGTCCTTGTGCAAGATACCCTAAAGGTTAACCACCAAGTTGAGTCAGTTGTGAAGAAGGCAAATGCAAAGTTGGCATTTATTTCTAGAGGTATAGAATATAAGAGCATGGATGTGATGTTGAGGCTCTACAAGGCACTCGTGAGACCACACTTGGAGTATTGTGTGCAGTTTTGGGCTCCTTATTTTAGAAAGGATATACTGACATTGGAGAGGGTTCAGAGAAGATACACGAGAATGATTTCAGGAATGAAAGGGTTACGGTATGAGGAACGTCTGGCAGCTCTTGGGCTGTATTCCCTGGAGTTCACGATAATGAGGGGGGATCTCATAGAAACATTCCGAATGTTAAAAGGCTTGAACAGATTAGATATGGCAAAGTTATTTCCCATGGTAAGGGATTCCAGGGCAAGAGGGCACCACTTCAGAATTGAAGGACGTCCTTTTAGAACTGAGATGTGGAGGCACTACTTTCGTCAGAGGGTGGTAAATCTGTGGAATTTGTTGCCACATGCGGCTGTGGAGGCCACGTCACTGAGTGGATTTAAGGCAGAGATAGACAGGTTCTTGATTAGCCAAGGCATCAAAGGGTATGGGGAAAAAGCAGGGGAGTGGGAATGACTGGAGGAGTTGGATCAGCCCATGATTGAATGGTGGAGCAGACTCAATGGGCCAAATGGCCTATTTTTGCTCCTATATCTTATGGTTTTAATCGTGTTGGCGCACGGCCAAGTAGTTAAGGCGATCGTCTAGTGATCTGAAGGTCGCTAGTTTGAGCCTTGGCTGAAGCAGCGTGTTGTGTCCTTGAGCAAGGCACTTAACCACACATTGCTCTGCGACGACACCGGTGCCAAGCTGTATGGGTCTTAGTGCCCTTCCTTTGGACAACATCAGTAGCGTGGAGAGGGGAGACTTGCAGCATGGGCAACTGCCAGTCTTCCATACAACCTTGCCCAGGCCTGCACCCTGGAAACCTTCCAAGGCGCAAATCCATGGTCTCCTAAGACTAACGGATGCCAATATGGTCTTAATGAAAGTTAAAAGTGATTTCTGATCTCTTTCTTGCAGCCTGGATGTGATTTATCATGGTTGTTGGAGGGGAGGCAGCAATCATGGTGTTTGGGATGTGGTGAGGCAGTTCAGCCTATATTAAAGTCATTCACTGCTGCATTGCTGCCCTACTCATACTAATAAATACCTGGCATACATGTGCATGCATGCACATAACACACAAACATATACGTGACCACGCACATGCACACAAACCATGCATTGCACTAAGTTCTTCCACATGCTTGTCACCACAATCCAACTAACTGCGTGTGTGCATATACATGTTTAGGTTCACGTGGGTAAGTGTGAAATAATCGGACAAAGAACACCAGAAATATTTTGATTAGATCCTGGGGAATAAAAGAACTTACTAACTCAGTATCCCGTGGTTGCCCTTGATTCTTCATAAAGAATATTCAGTGTTCATTCCTTTCAACACTGCCACGTTGTGTTGGAGTTCTTTGTTGCAAACAATGATCCACAAAGTCATTTCGAAGGAACTCAAACAAGAGAAAGTCTGCTGGAAATCCAAGCAACACACACAAAATGCTGGGAGAACTCAGCAGGCCAGGTGGCAACTATGAAAAAAAGTACAGTCGATGTTTCGGGCCAAGACCCTTCGGCAGGACTTTCAAGATCAAATAAGTTGCTGCTGTTTGACATTCCTAGATGGGTCTCAACAAGTAAGCAAAATTATTTTAATATTAGTAAATCAGAGCAGATTTTATAATAACCTGGTAACTTCTTTGATACCTATAACACATAGGAGAAGAATTAGTCCATTCAGCTCATCGACTCTGTTCTACCATTCCATCACGGTAGCTTTACTATCGCTCTGAACCCATTCTCATGCCTTCTGGCCAGTAGTTAGCAATCAAGAACTTATCAGCCTCTGCTTTAAATATACCCAATGACTTGGCCTCCACAACTGCCTCTGGCAGTGAAATCCACAGACTGACCACCCTCAGGTTAAAGAAAATCCTCCGTAACTTCTGGATACTGATCACCTTTCTGTAATACTGACCAGCATTCTTTAATACTGATAATCCTTCTTTATTCCAGGTTTCTATTTTATTTAGGGAAAATAAATTCCCCAGCTTTGAGTTGGCGCTTCACTTCCTGTATCCAGTTCACTAGAAGAGGTTTTTATCTTTATCAAATGCAGTAGCCTAATCCCAGTACTGTCATGATACGGGTACATGCAATTTAACACCAGTCCAGCCACCCCTTACATCGTCACCTTGCTACTGACTGGAAGTCTACAGGTGATTGTACCTGGTTGAATAATATTTGCACAGACTCCACTGGACAGTCAGTCAACCTGAGGATGTCCCACTATAACAGGTAGAAACTAGCTACAAGCGAGACACATTTGCTGAGGTCATCTGAGGAAGCAATTCCCTATCTAGAAAGAGGAAATCTTAAATATCCACAAAACATATAGAACCCTTTCCTTTAAACCTGCCATTCCCAACCTGGGGTCCACGGACCTCTTACTGGTAGGGCTCCATTACAAGTAAAAGATTGGGAACTCATACTTTAAAAAAGGTCAGGTTTCTTAATGAACAATCTCTGAAATAAAGTTACTTATGTAGATCAGATGCAGTATCTTCTTCACAAAAAAGGGAACTGTATTTCAGAACTTGTTAGTTAAGATCGACTTATGTGGCAGCAACATATTCAGATATATTCAATTTCTGCGTTAAGGCACATTCATCAGATTTGCTTTGACCACACATCAAGAGCATCGAATTCACGCAGACCGGAGGCAATGAGATGCAGTGAAGAGGTACAGTCGACGTTTCCGGCCGAGACCCTTCGTCAGGACTAACTGAAGGAAGAGTGAGTAAGGGATTTGAAAGTTGGAGGGGGGGGGAGATCCAAAATGATAGGAGAAGACAGGAGGGGGAGGGATGGAGCCAAGAACTGGACAGGTGATTGGCAAAGGGGATATGAGCACCTCTTCCTACAGATGCTGCCTGGCCTGCTGCGTTCACCAGCAACTTTGATGTGTGTTGCTTGAATTTCCAGCATCTGCAGAATTCCTGTTGTTTGGTTGAGATGCAGTTAAGAGCCCGTTTGTTGATCTACAGTCTGCTCCTCTTTAGAAATTATTCATTGTTCAGTGGCTGGTCTGGAAGAGCTTAAATTAAGACGAAATAGATTTATCTCCACAGTATCTTTAAGTTGCGAAATTGAAAAATAGTTATGAAAAACGTATTGTAAAAGATATTTACTGCTGTGTGATACGACTTGCTGTCGAATGTACTTAGTTTAGTCACCAAAACCGCGACCACAGCAACACTGGTGGGCAAGAAGCAAATGATAAAAACTGCAGCCACGGCTATCACTAGTTTCACAGTTCGCTTATATTTAACCCGCATTCCAACTTCCATCTGCCGTAACCTCCAGATGATGGTGGACGTAGAGAACAGGATAACTGAAACTGGCAAAAGAAACTGAAAAAATATAAAAATAAAGTCAGTCCAAACTGCTGTGGAAGCCAGAGCCTTGTTTATGCTGAAAGGCTCACAGTTTGTCAGGTTGTGTTGTTCGAAGTCATGTTTGTCTATCAGCAAGTGCAAGCAAATAGCCACCGCTACAATCCACAGACCGCCTGCTATCATCACCGCACACCTTGTAGAGATCCTGTTTACCTTGTGGAGTGGATGGACCACCTCAAAGTAACGATCGATCGCTATAACCATGAGGAAAAAGACGCTGCCAATCCGGTTCAGGGAAATCGTGAAAACGTTCACTCGACACAGTCCATCACCAAAAATCCAGTCCTTCCCTCGGAGAAAATAATCAGCTCGAAAGGGTAGACAGCACATTAACAGAGTGTCTGCAATCATGAGGTTCAGTGAATACACAATTCTTGGTTTCCGGGACTTCACAAGAGCACAAAAGATCCACAAAGCAATCGTATTTCCAGTAAGCCCGAGGATGAATGTGACGATAATTACGAGCGGGTTGTAGGACCAGTTAACGTCTTAATCAGGAGCACATTGCGAGCCCGAGTCCATCATTGTGCGAAAAAGTCAAGGTGTGTCCGGGCAGAGCAAACTTTTTCGGAGACGAACAACCTGAAAAGCTGAACTTCTTTTTTCGAATGAATTTGCTCCCTCTCGGTGCAGTATATGGGCGGAATCAAATATTCAGACACCAGTAAGTTGTGCAATCAATTCATCAAGTTCCAGGAAAACTAGAAGCATGGGCATTCAAATTAAGCAGCAAACAATGAAATATATTTAGAACTTGACGACATTTGACATCAAAGTCCATTTGGATAGGAATGAAAAACATAAAACGCAGAAAAGTCCCAGCGTGTCAATTGTGGAAAGAAAAACAGAGCTTGCGCTTCAGTATGTCGGTCTTTCATTTTTTTCGATTTCAGCTGTTTTTGTTTGTTTGATATCAGCGAAGGAATTGTGATTCAGCTTGAGTGACATGTCTACTGAACAGAATGGTTTCAAAATATCTGAGTGGATGAAGATCTATCCTGGTGTGCAATGGGGATGCAGAGGGACATGATGGGATCAGGGAAGAGGAAACAGTCAAAGCAGCAGAGGGCTTCAGAGTTATCACAGGCATCTGTGATCCATGAGCTTGCGAGGAGCCAGTAGAAACAAACTGTAAGTTATGAAACTCTCGCTGGAGGGTAAATAGAGTCTTCTGGGGAAATATGTCAGGGATTCCTATGGGAGGTAAAAGCCTGATACTCAGTGGTGGGTCGTGATCCCATTGGAAATACGAGATGGTGTCCAGGAGCTGACATTCAGGAGAGAGTAATTTGCACGAGCACTCTCACGCTGTCCTTGTCAGACCAAACTCATTCGAAGATGAACAATCTTATTAACTGACCTTCTTCGAATGAGTTTGTTCCCCTCTGGGTGCAGCATATGGGTGGATTGAATTAGTCAGAGTTGTGCGATGAAATCATCATGTTCCAGGAAATCTGGAGGCTTAAGCATTCAGATTAAGGAGCAGACAATGAAATATATGTGATTGTCACATTTCTTCCCTAATCTGATGTTTGGTTTAATCAACAACTGAACCCCTTGACTATGTCTGCATGTTTTTATGTATTACATTTCTGCCACATGTATCACAAATGTCGAGGACAGTTACTACCCCTCAACCATCAGGCTCTTGAACAAAAGAGATAACTACAATCATTCTATTTCCGGTGTTCCCACAACCAATGATATCACTTTAAGTACCCCTTATCTTGTTATTTCATGTTCAAGTTATTTATTGCTATTTATTTAGATTTGCATTTACATCGTTTGTTGTTCATTGATCCTGCTTATAGTTGGTGATCTACAAATTTGCTGAGTATGCCACGGGAAAAAGAATGTGGTGAAATGTATGTACTTGGATAATAAATTTTACTTTGAAATTTAAACTTTGAACTTTGGACATGATTGGCAGATTAGATAGTTGCATTAACGAGCAGGTGGACAAGTGCATCTAATACAGTGGGCACCGAGTGTATATTGGGATATAGGTAAAAGTCCAAAACAGCAGCTGTGAGTGGAAGGATACAGTGCCTGCTGACCAGATTTCAGCTTAGATAAAGACTTATGAAGATAGAGTCCAAATGGTCTCCCTCAGTATCAGAGCAGACCTGCAGTCAAATTATTTAACCACTGGGGACACTAGCCTGGTGAAGATCAAAGACACCGAGCTTCATCACTTGGACTTCTATCAGGTTCCCTCGTATTGCCTGTGAGTTATCCTGCCAAGAACACCACAATATGAACTCCTGCCTTTGAGTCCCAAACCTCCAGACAATCTTTCATTGCCACCTGCATTTCTACTTCATTGTAAGTCTTTAACGTTCCTCCATTCTTGGTGTCGTCACTGGGGACGCGACTGCCTCATTCAACAAATTCGAATTCCCCTTCCGACTTTGGGAATCCCTGGCTCACGGCTGCTCAAAGAACAGAAGGAGCGTTCAGAATGGAACTGAGAAGCTCATGCCCATATTTCAGAAGCGCAAGAAAGAGCTGCGTAATTAGTAGGTGGAGCAGACCACCTCACCTACACCCACCCGACACCCTGTCAGGAAGCATCTGACCATCTGTAGAAGACCATAAAACTATCATGAGGTATTGAATCAGGATAAGGCTATTCCGGCCATCGAGTCTGTTCCTCTATATAATCATGGCTGGGTTTTCAATTCCATGCTCCCAACTTCTTGTAACCCTTAAACCCCCCTAACAAACAAGCAAGAAGCTATAAATCTTTGTCTTAAATACACTCAATGATTTGGCCTCCACCACCCTATATAACAATGAATTCCAGAGATTCCCCACACTCTGACTGAGGAAATTCTGCATCTCAGTTCTAAAGAGATGTCCCTTTATTTTGAAGCTGTGCCCGTGCATCCTGGATCCTTGGATCCTCTCCTACTAATGGAAACATGTTCTCCACGTCCACTTTATCCAGGTTTGTTGTTCCTCACATTGAGCCGACTAATTACCTCAGAATGAAAAAAAATCTATGGGAACAGACAGGGGTGGATAATGTTTCTTATCCGAAGAGCTGGACATATTGCAGACCGGTTGTGTATTTAATATTCTGTAATACTTGGTATTAAGTACATAAACCATTTATACGGTTCAATCAAAACTGTAAAACTGGCTTTGGGATTCAGATTTCACTCTAAATTCTGTTGAAATGTAACTTCTCTACCTGAATGAAAATTCCCCAGCTGGAAACTCATGCAACCCTAGCTCCCGTCACAAACTGGTAAATGGCTCCAGCAGTTGCCCACAATGAGGTGAGCAGAATATTATTCAAATCCATCACATTGATTACATAGAATTGCTGTACCATGCACTTTACTCACAGAGTACAAAGAGTCAACAATATTCCCAGAGTAGATTTTCTGTTACCACAACGATTTGCTGAATGAAGGTTGAAAGTGATTTCTCTCTCCTTCATGCAGCCTGGACATGGTTTATCATGGTTGTAGGAGGGGAGGCAGCAATAGTTCCTCGCGACACACTCCATCAGGGTGTTTGTAACGTGGTGAGGCAGTTCAGTCTGTATTAAAGACATTCACCGCTGCATTGCTGCCCTACTCATACTAATAAGTACCTGGCATACATATGCATGCACGCACTTAAGGCACAAACATATACATGACCACGTACTTGCACACAAACCATGTTCTTCCACATTCTGGACACCAGAATGCAAACGTCTGCATGTATGCAATTGTGCACATGTGTGCATCTACCTGTTTAAGTTAATGTGGGTTAGTGTGAAATAATATGACAGAGGGCAGCAGGGGTACTTTAATTCGATCCTGGGGGACAAAAAGACCCTGGATCTCAGTATCCTACATGTCCTTGGTTGTAAAGACGTTGTTCACAAGGAATGTTCGGTGTTTATGCCTATCAACACAGCTCTCCTGTGTTGTAGTTCTTTACTGCAAACAATGATCCACAATACACATTTCCAAGGAATTAGAGCAAGTAAGCTGCTCTCGGGTCTCGGCCTGAAACGTCGACTGCACCTCTTCCTACAGATGCTGCCTGGCCTGCTGCGTTCACCAGCAACTTTGATGTAAGCTGCTATTGATTGACATTCCTGGATGGGTCCCAGCAGGTAAGCAAAATTATATTAACTTTATAAAATCAGAGAGTCTTTCGACAATAATCAGGGAACTTCATTGACACCAGTGAAACATAGGATCAGAATTGTGCCACTTGGCCCATCGAGTCTATTCCATCATTCCACCATGGTTGCTTTATTATTGCTCTGAACACCATTCTCCTGCCTCCACAACCCTATTAACCAAGACCCTATCAATCTCGGCTTTAAATATACCCAATGACTTGCCTCAATAGTCATCTGTGGTAACGAATTCCACAGAGTCGCCAATCTCTGGTTAAAGAAATTCCTCCACATTTGAGTTCTAAAAGCTGACCATCGTTCTTCAGTACTGATAGTCCTTCATTCCAGATTTCAATTTTATTTACTAATACCAAATTCCCCAGTTTTGAACCGGCGCTGCACTTCCTGACTCTAATTCACTAGAAGAGGTCTTTTTTTTTAGAATCAAGACTTGCCCGTTAAGATCGACTTATGACGCACCAAAATTTTCAGATGTGATCAACTTCTGCGTCCGGTCGCATTTCTCAGCTTTGCTTTTATCACATAACAATACAGAGCATCTAGTTCACGCCGACCGGGAGCGATTGGATGGCTGTTGATGAACTCGTTTGCTGATCCACAATCTGCTCCTCTGTAGATGTTCCTTGTTCAGTGGCTGATCTGCGAGAGTTTAAATTAAGACCAAGTAGAGCTTTCTCCAAACCATCTTTAAACTGCGAAGTTGAAAAACAGTAAATAATGGGATCCACCACACTTTTCAGATACGTTATAAACAACGTATTGTAAAAGATATTCACTGCTGTGCGATACGACTTGCAGTCGAATGGACTTCTTAGTTTAGTCACCAAAACCGCGACCACAGCAACACTGGTGGGCAAGAAGCAAATGATAAAAACTGCAGCCACGGCTATCACAAGTTTCACAGTTCGCTTATATTTAGCCCGCATTCCAGCTTCCATCTGCCGTAACCTCCAGATGATGGAGGACGTAAAGAACAGGATAACTGAAACTGCCGAAAGAAACTTAAAGAATATAAAAATAAAGTCAGTCCAAATTGCTGTGGGACGCAGAGCCTTGTTTCTGCTGAAAGGCTCACAGTTTGTCACGTTGTGTTGTTCGAAGTCAAGTTCGTCTACCAGCAAGTGCAAGCAAATAACCACCGCTACAATCCACAGACCGCCTGCTATCATCACCGCACACCTTGTAGAGATGCTGTTTCCATGGTGGAGTGGATGGATCACCTTAAAGTAACGATCGATCGCTATAACCATGAGGAAAAGGACGCTGCTAATCCGCTTCAGGAAAATCATGAAAACGTTCAGTCGACACAATCCATCACCAAAAATCCAGTCTTTACCTCGGAGAAAATAATCAGCTCGAAAAGGTAGAAAGCAAATTAATAGAGTTTCCGCAATCAGGAGATTCAGTGAATATATAATACTTGGTTTCCGGGACTTCACATGAACACAAAAGATCCACAAAGCAATCGTATTTCCAACAAGCCCGAGGATGAATGTGATGATAATTACGGGTGCTTCATAGGACGAGTTAACATCTTCACCAGGAGCACATTGCTGGGTCGAGTTCGCCATTGTGCGAGAAAGCGGTCACACAGTCAATATGTTTCAGAGGGAAGCAAATGAAGTTGAACAAGCTGGTCGTCTTCGAATGAGTTTGTTCCCCTGTGGGTGGAGTATATGGGCGGAGTGAAATAGTCAGAGCACCAATAAGTTGAGCGGTCAAATCACTGACAATGTTCCGGGAAAACTAGAAGCATAATCATTCAAATTAAGAAGCAATAAATTACATTTAGCTTTTATTGCGAGGCTTAAAATTCTGCAATACTTAATTTTGTTGTTGAGTGCTTGAACTAGTTTACATTAAAAATTAATTAATCATGGGGCATAATTTTAAGCTGATAGGAGGGAAGTGTAGTGGGGGCGTCAGAGGCAGAGTTCTTTACTCAGCGAGGTTGGGTGCGAGGAACACGCTGTCAGGTATGGTGGTAGAGGCAGATACATCAGGGGCATTTCAGAACTGTTAGGCAGGCACGAGGATGATAGAAAAATGGAGGACTGTGCAGAAGGGAAGGGTTAGTCTGATCTCAAAATCGATTAAAACGTCGCCAACATTGTACTGTGATACGATATGGTTTTTTAAAAAAGGGGGCTGTTTTGTAACAGAAATCAACCCCAAAAATTATATCACTCTGTTATCGAAGTTATTCTTGCAAAATCTCCTGACGACAAATGATATCAAAATGCATTTGGATAAGAATTAAAAACAGAAACGAAGAAAACTCCCAGCATGTCAACTATTGAAAGAAGAGCTTATGCTTCAGTATGTAGGTCTTCCTTTTTTTTCGATTTCGGCAGTTTTTTTATCTTTTGACGTGGAGATGCCTCTCTGCACATCACCTGATATCAGTGAAGGTGCTCTATTTAACACACTTTTTTTTATTTTCAGGAAATGTGATAGAGACGTCCTCTGGTTTGGGGAAGTGATCAGCCCGGAATGGGATCTGACAGCGCATTAACCAGAGACTAGATTCGGCGAATACACAACATTGTATTCGAATTTCATTATTTTTGAACACCAGGGGTATAGGTAGAGTAAATGCAAGCAGAGGTTTTCACTGAAATTGGGTGCGACGGCAATTAGATATCCTGGGTTCAGGGAGGAAACTGAAAAGTTTAAGGGGAACAGGAGGGGAAACTTCTTCACTCGGAGGGTCGTGAGAGTGTGGAACGAGCTGATAGCACAAGTGGTGCATGAAAGCTCAATTTAAAAGTTTAATAGAAGTTTGCATAGGTACATGGATGGTAGAGCTGTGGAAGGCTGTGGTACCGGTGCAGGTCAATGCGAACAGGCAGATTAAATGGTTTCCTACGCAATAGATAGGCCAAAGGGCATTTTCTGTCCTGTACGTTTCTATGTTTCTGATTTTACATGAAGATAAAATATCTACAAAGCAGTTGCATTTCTGACTAGTCCTAGGCCGATTGTTGTAATAATTACTGGTGGGCTGTGAGCAGAATTGACTACCTCGATGGAGACAAGTTGCTGGGCTGAATTGTCCGTTGTTCCAAACGCCGCCGTAAACACAGTCACAGTCTCCGATACAAGAAAACTTATTCAAAGATGAAAATATCTGCATACAGCAAAATTCAGCACATGGATAAGTTGTGTCCAAAATTTATTAGCAGTGCTGCAAAGATTTAACTCAATGAAATACATCCAGCAATATTAACAGAATTTAATAGCTACTCGATATGATATTAGGGACTTAAACCATTTTTTTGTCCTATCAAACCTATGAAACTTTCTTTGTTATTCAGGGTTCAGTCCCAATTCAGTTGAAATGCACCTCCTCTACCTAAACTAAAGTTCCCCATTTGGAAGCCCACCCTACTCCAGCTCCTGTACAAACGGGTAATTTGGTCCAACAGGTGCCCTCAATAAGAAAAGCAGAATATTACAGTACTCAAATCCATCTCCTTGATTATACAGAATTGCTGTTCCGTACACTTTACTCACAGAGTACAGAGAGACCACAGTATTCCCAGTAACGACTATCTGTTACCACAACGATCTGCTGAATGAAGGTTACTCTCCTTCATGCAACCTGGACATGATTTACCATGGTTGTAGGAGGGGAGGCAGCAATAGTTCCTCGGGCCACCCTCCATCATGGTGTTAGTAACGTGGTGAGGCAGTTCAGTCTGTATTCAAGTCAGTCACTGCTGCCCTACTCATAGCAATAAATACCGAGCATACATATGCATGAACGCACTTAAGGCACAAATATATATGTGAGCACACACATGCGCGCATGCAAACGCACAACCATGCATCAATCACAAAGTTCTTCCACTAGTCACCCCAATGCAACTATCTGCATACGTAAGTGTAAAATAATGGGACTAAGGTCACCAGAAATATTTTGATTGGATTCTGGGGGGAAAGACGAATCTGTTGTCTCTCACGTCCTTGTTTGTAAAGATATTCTTCACAAGGAGTGTTCATATCTTTCAACACTGCCATCTTGTGTTGGACTTCTATGCTGCAAACAATGATCCACGAAAGTCATTTCCAACGAATTCAAGATCAAATAAATTCAGGAGAGAGTAATTTTCCCAAGAACAGTCACATTGCCCTTATCAGCAGGTTTGACGACAATGCAAGAGTCAGTTTTATGCTTGGTTTAAAAATAACTGATCCTCTTGACCACGTCGGCTTTTTTTCATGCATTGAGTTCCACCCACATGAACCACCAGGTTCAAGAAGTGTTACTACCCCTCAACCATCAGGCTCTTGAATTAAAAGAGAATAACTTGACTCATTCTATTTCTGGTGTTCCCACAACCACTGATTTCACGTTAAGGACGCTTTATCTTGTTACTTCATGTTCTCGTTAGATATTGCTATTTACTTATATTTGAGTTTGCACACTGTTGTTCATCGATCCTGTTTACAGTTATGTGATCTATAGATTTGCTGAGTATGCCCGCAGGAAAGAGAATCTCAGGGTTGTATGTGGTGACATATATGAGCTCCGATATTAAATTTTACTTTGAAATTTGAACATGATTGGCTGATTAGATATTTGCATTAATGAGCAGGGGGACAGATGTACCTAATAAAGTGGCCACTGAATGTGTATTGGGATTTAGGCAAAAGTCCATACTGACCACTGGCCACTGTGAGTGGAAGGCTATTACAGGTACAGTACCTGATGACCAGAATTCCCGGGAGTCCTGCTGATTTCAATTTGGAAAAATACTTCTGATTCCAAAGGACCTCACAGAGATCAGAGCAGCCCTGCAGTCAGATTATTTAACCAGTGGAAGCAATAGCCTGTTGAAGATCAGCGGCACCAATCTCATCACTTGGACCTCTCTCAAGTTTCCTCATATAGCCTGTGAGTTATCCTTACGAGGAGACAATGGCGCCTTTGCTTGCATCTTCGGAACAGCTCTATTTCCATCTTTAATATCTCTATTTTCCCCTTTCGGGGTCCTTTTCACGATCCTGACCTGGAGTTACACGCTGACTGCGGGAACCGCTCTTGGGGTTTCACGACTGGCCGTTATTCGATATGCCGGGGATGCAGCCTGAGAGAGTTAGCTCGCCTTCGGAGTTCCGGGATCTCCTGGCTCTGGAGACGGGCGGACCAAAGGTCGGTGCCTCTGCAGAAATCCAGTATCGTGGGAGATGGAAGATCGAAAGCAGCGAGCTGGCTGCTGGCTGTGCGCCCAGAGACCCGAGTTCTTTAGGCACAGAGCTCCGAAAAAGCGACGCAATGGACTTTTAACATGGTAAATCAGCGAGTTGTTTGTTATGTCTCCCCTCTCGCTGCGAAACGGAGACATCTCTTTTTCCCGTATTAGGGAGAGAGGTTTAACTGTCATTCAATCTTTGGGGGCACTCCTCTGTTTTCGTGGATGTTTGCGAAGAAAAAGTTTTTCAGGATGTATGTTGTATACATTTCTCTGACATTAACTGTACCTATTGAAACCTTTGAAACTCCCAGTCCGCATACTGAGACATACAATCTGAATTCAAGCCTTTGTGTTGCAATGTTCCAGACAATCCTTCATTGCCATCTCCGTTTCTACTTCACTGAAGGCCTTTAGCCTTCCTCCAGTCTTGGTGCCGTCACTGTGGGCACGACTGCCTCATTCCACAAATGCAAGGTACCATCTGACTTTGGGAATCCCTGGCCCACAGCTGCTCAAAGTACAGAACGGGCTTTCGTGATGGAACTGAGAAGCTCATGCCCATACTTCAGAACCGCAAGGTGGAGCACAGCACCTCACCTACACCCACCCAACACCCTGTCAGGAAGCACCTGCCAATCTGTGCAGGATCATAAAAGCATAACGTATCCTATTGGAATTAGGCTAAACAGACCAGCGAGTCTGCTCTACTACTTAAGCATGTCTGAGTTTCTGTTTGCAACTCCATTCTCCCTACTTCATCCTATAACCCTTAACCCCACTTAATAATCAAGAACCTACAAATCTTTATCTTAAATACACTGTGATTTGACCTCCTCCACCCTATATGACAATGAATTCCAAAGATTCCCCACACTCTGCCTGAGGAAATTCCCCATCTCAATTCTAGTGAGATGTCCCCTTATTCTGAGACTGTGCCCTTGGATACTAGATCATTGGATTCCCTCCTAATAATGCACCGAAACAGTTCTCAACACAAGGTAGCGGCAAATGGCCGGACCAACCTAGCGAAGGTATCGACACAGAGATAGTTCAAAACAACGATAGACAGTTCCTTATCTAGATGAAGCAAAGCTCCAGTATTGCTCCAGCAGTAGAATTTGACAAGGTTGCAGGCAAGGCTCCAGTCACAGGTTGCAGGCAAGGCTTCAGAAGGAAGGGGAAGGAAAGGAAACAGTTCAGCCTCAGGGTAACGGCAAAAATGGCTTGGCTTACCCAACGGAGGCAAGGACAGGAAGGGGCAGATCCAACCACAGGGTAACGGCAAAGATGGCCTGACTTACCCCACAGAGGTGAGGACAGGATACTGATGAGACAAACCATTCCCTACACTCAAACCCAGAGCCACTTTTATTCCCAGTCACAAGACGAGCATCAGGTGCCTATGATTAAGCCCAACTGAAACAAGGGACAGCCGGAAGACGCGGAGTCCGGAGTTCATGGACCGGACCATGAACCGGAACTCGGATGTCACAGACCGGACTATGAAAATCTGACTGGATGAAGATCTATCCTGGTGTGCAATGGAGATGCAGAGGGACATGATGGGATCAGAGAAGAGGAAACAGTCAAAGCAGCAGAGGGCTTCAGAGGTATCACAGGCATCTGTGATCCCTTGGCTTGTAGGGAAGTAGTAGAATCAAACTGTGAGTTATAAAACTAATGCTGGAGGGTAAATAGTGTCTTCTAAGGAAATATGTCAGGGATTCCTATGAGAGATGAAAGCCTGATGCTCAGTGATGGGTCGTGATCCTGTTGGAAATATGAGAAAGCATCCAGGAGATGACGTTCAGGAAAGAGTAATTTGCACGAGCACTGACACACTGTCCTTGTCAGCAGGTATGACGACATTGCAGGAGTCATTCTTATTCAGGAGAGGGTTGCAAATTCAGGTTCACTAGGTTAGAGCGAGCAAATTGATATAATCAGTGTTGAGTTGGCAGAGAGTGATGAATGGATCTGGAGAAGGAAAGGACTTTGAAGAGGGACCTAGTTCTGTGGAGGATTCTGGAAATGGGGAACCTCAGTGTTGAGAGTACCTGACCATGGGGACTCAGGTTTTTAAGCACTTCTCAAGAGAGTCTGGAGTCAAGCATTACTCGAGTTTCTAATGGGAATAGCAGTAGATGAATAGCCTGCTGTAAATTCCTCCTAGTGTTACACCATAAGGCCATAAGATATAGGTACAGAATTAGGCCATTTGGTCCATTGACTCTGCTCTGCCATTTCATCATGCCTGATCCATTTTCCCTCTCAACCCCAATCTCCTGCCTTGTTTCCAATTCTCTTCATGCCCTGACTAATCGACAACCTATCAACCTCTGACTTTAATATACCCAATGCCCTGGCATCCACAGCCACCTGTGACAACGAATTGCACAGAGTGACCTCTCTCTGGAGAAAGAAATCGTTCCTCATCTCCGTTTAAAAGGCTTCCTTCTATTCTGAAACTGTGCCTTCTGGTCTTACACGCCTCCACCAGAGGAAACATCTTCTCCACATAGAAATTTGGTAGGGGGTAGAATGTGGCAGGAAGAAAATAGGATGTGGAGAGAATTTTTAAAATTTTTAATTAACTTAGTATTTGGGTAAATGGAGGTTTGACAGTCACCAGAAACATAATGGGATAAATCGCTCATTCCTCACTGTGACACTGTGCTTTGCTAAGAGAATGAACAATATGTGTATACAAAACCCAACAATTTTATGTTGTTAGTTGCCATAAACCACATTCAACATGCACTTTGTCACACAATGGAACTGTGGCAAGCCTCACTCTAAAGTACATAGCTTCTTTCACCATCAGCCCTTTAACCATATTAGGAACAATTCCTCATTCCATTTCTTCACTCAGACTGACTCACTCCCTTCCCATCCAGGGAATGTGGTGCTAAACTGAAAGCAAGCCCAAATGGTCAGAGTGGAAGTGTGCCCTTACGTTCTCAGTAAGGCCACCAATCTCAGGTGCCCTGTTAGCTGCCAGATCCAGAATGAATGTTGGCATCATTCACATTCCTACTCACGGATAGTAGCCTAGAAACAGCTACTGTGCATGCATAAAGGATTTGATCACAAGTTACAATACACTTAGTGGCTACTTTACTAGGTAAATCCTCAACCTAATAAAGAGGCCACTGAGTACATGTTCGTAGTCCTCTGCTGCTCCAGCCAATCTATTTCAAGGCTCGCCATGTTCAGCATTCAGAGATGCTCATCTGCACAACGCTGTTGTAACACATAGTTATTGGAGTTCCTGTCAACAAGAACCCCTCTGGCCATTCTCCTCTGACCTCTCTCATTAACAAAACATTTTCACCAACAAAACCGCTTCTCACTGGATGTTTTTTGGTTTCTTGGTCCATTCTCTGTAACCTCTAGAGACCGTTGTGCGTGAAAGTCCCAAAGGTCAGCAGTTTCTGATATACTCAGTCCACCCCATCTGGCACCAACAATCATTCTATGGTCAAAGTCACTTAGATCACATTTCTTCCCCACTCTAATGTTTGGTTCAAACAACGATTGCATTGAGTTTCTACAACGTGAACGACCAGGTTCAACAACAGTTGCTATCCCCCAACGATCAAGCTCTCGAACAAAAGAGGATAACGACACTCATTATGTTTCTGCTGTTCCCACAACCAATGATCACACTTTAAGCACACTTTACCTTGATATTTTATGTTCACCTTATTTAGTGCTATTTATTTATATTTGCATTTGCACAATGGTTCCTGTGCTGTACTTCTCTATGATTTTAAATGAAATTATAATACTATACCTATAAAGAGTTGTCTTTCTGATTAGACCGAGGATAATTGTTCTATAATTACTGGTGGGCTATGAGAAGAATTGACAGCCTCACGAGAAATACATTCCTGGGTTGATTTCTCCATTGTTCAAAACACAAAGGTAAACACAGTCACAACATTTCAGAGACAAGTGAATTTATTCAGAGTTATCATATATGAAGTTCTGCATATAGCAAAATCCAGAGCATTGATAATTTACATTCAAAGTATATTAACTTTGCTCCCAGAAAGAATAAGATTCAATGCAATGTATGCAAAAAGGCAATGTTACAACAGTCATGGTGGAATTCAATATGCAGGTAGATTGGGAAAATCAAGTTGGTGCTACTGGATTACTGGACGGAGGGGGGATTTCTAGAGCGCCTATGAGATGGCTTTCTCGAGCAGCTGGTGGTTGAGCCAACTAGAAGGCCAGCTATTCTGGATTGAGTGTTGTGCAATGAACCAGAATTGATAAGAAACCTTAAGGTAAAAGAAACCTCAGGGGCAAGTGATCATAATTTGATTGAATTCACCCTGAAACCTGAGAAGGAGAAGCTAAAGCCAGATGTATCAGTATTACAGTGGAGTAAATGGAATTACAGAAGCATGAGAGAGTTGTCCAGAATGGATTGGAAAAAAACACTAGCAGGGATGATAGCACAGCAGCAATGGCTGGAATTTCTGGAAGCTATTCTGAAGACTGAGGATATATATATCCCAGAGAGGAAGAAGTATTTTAAAGGAAAGATGACAAATCATGGCTAACAAGAGAAGTCAAAGCCAACATGAAAGCCAAAGGGAGGGAATATAACAGAGTGAAAAGTAGTGGGAAATTAGAGGTTTGGGGAGCTTTTAAAAAGCAACAGAAGGCAATAAGAATATCACTAGAAAGGTAAGGATGGGATACGGAAGTATACTAACCAATAATATTAAAGAGTTTAATACCAACAGTTTCTTCAGATACATAAAGTGTAAAAGAGAGGCAAGAGTGGATATTGAACCATTGTAAATGATACTGGAGTGGTAGTAATGGGGGGCTATGAAATAGCAGAGAAACAGAGTAATTATTTGGCAGCAAATTTTACTGTGGAAGACACTAGCAGGATGGTGGAGGCTCCAGGGACAGGGGTCATGAAGTGTGTGAAGTTACTGTGACCAGAGAGATGGTTCTTGGAAAGCTGGAAGGTCTGAAGGTAGATAAGTTACCTAGACCAGATAGTGTACACCCCAGGGTTCTGAAAGAAGTGTCTGAAGAGATTGTGGAGGTATTAGTCATGATCTTTCAAGAATCACTAGATTCTGGAATGGTTGTGGAAGATGGGAAAATTGCCAATGTCACTCCACTCTTCAAGAAAGATGAGAGGAAGAAAAAGGGAACTATAGACCAGTTCATCTCACCTCAGTGTTGGGAAGATGTCAAGAGTTGATTATTAAAGATGAGGTCTCAGGTGGCTGGTAAATTGGTCCAGCAGATGCCCTCAGTGAAATGAGCAGAATATTATTCAAATCCATCCAATTAAATATATTTAATTGCAGTTCCATGCACTTTGCTCACAGAGTACAGAGAGATAACAACATTCCCCGAGTAGGTTTTCTGTTACCACAAATATCTGCTGAATGGAAGTTAAAAGTGTGTTCTGCTCTCCTTCATGCAGCCTGGCCATGACTCCCCATGCTTCTGGGAGGAGAGGTAGCAACAGTCTCTCAGGCCACACTCCATAATGATGTTTCTAATGTGGTGAGGCAGTTCAGTCCATATTAAAGTCATTCGCTGCTGCACAGCTGCCCTACTCATAGTTCTCAATAACTAGCGTACCTCTGCATACAAGCATGCATGCACTTAAATCACAAACATATATGTGAGCACACACATGCACACACGACCGTGCATCACAAAGTTCTTCCACATTCTAGCCTCCCCAATCCAACTATCTGCATGTGGGCAATTGTGCACGTGTGCGTATACGTGTTGAAGTTCAGTCAGGTATGTGTGAAATAATGGGATAAATTACACCAGAAATATTTTGATAGGATTCCAGGGACAAAAAAAAACAATCTGCTATCTCAGTTTCTCACATGCCCTTGTCTGTAAAGACATTCTTCACTAGAAATGTTCGGTGTTCATTCCTTTCAACACTGCCCTCTTGTGTTGGAGTTCTTTGCTGCAAACAATGATCCACAACAGTCATTTCCAGAGAGTTAGAGCAAGTAAATCGCTGTCGGTTGACATTCCCAGATGGAGCTGACCAGGTTAGCAAGATTACTTTAACATTAGTATACCAGAGAGGTGTTTACAATACTCTGGTAACTTCGTTGACACCCATAAGATATAGGAGCAGAATTGGGCTATTCGGCCCATCAATTCTGCTCCATCATTCCATCATGATTGATTTATTATTCTTCTCAACCCCATTCTCCTGTCACCTCCCCATAACCTTTGATGTTCTGATTAATCAAGAACCCATCAGCCTCCACTTTAAAAACACCCAATGATTTCACCGCCAGTTATCTGTGGCAAAGAATTCCACAGACTCTTCACCCTCTGGTTAAAGAAGTGCATACTCATCTCTATTGTAAATGCTGATCATCCTCCTTCAATACAGATAACCCCTTTTCATTCCAGATTTCAAATTTGGAAATAAATTCCCTAATTTTGAACCATCGCTTCAGTTCCTATCTCCAGCTCACTCGGAGATGTTTCTTTTAGAATCCGGTTCCAGTACCATCAGGATACGAGTGCATGCAGTTTGGCTCCATCCCAGCAACTCCTAACATCACTTTCCTCCTGACTGAAAGTCCACAGGTAGGGTTCTTCTTGGATGAATAGATTACTGCTGATTCTGATGGACAATCCAGCAACCTTCTACCACAATAACGAGTAGAAGCTAGCTACAAAAGAGACACGGATGCTGAATTCATCTGTGGAAGCGGCTGCTTATATGGAAAGAGGATATCTTAAATACCCATACACAACACAGAACACTTTCCTTTAAACCAGGGTTTCCAACATGTGGTCCACCACCCCCGTTTAATTGTAAGGCCCCATGGCATACAAAAGATTGGGAAAACTGCTTGAAAGTAAAGTATCTTAACGAATAAGCTCTGAAATGAACTTAGTTTTGTAGCGATAAGACGCAATTTCTTCTCTACATAAAGGGAGGTGTATTACGGAACTTGTTCGTTAAGATCGACTTATCCCTCACAAAAATATTACCATTCGATCACTTTCTCCTTTCGGGCGCATTAATCAGCTTTGCTTTGAGGGCATCTAGTTCACGCAGAGCGGGAGCCATCAGAAAGCGGTTACAGAGCTCGTTTGCTGATCCAAACCCTGGCGCTCTTTGGATGTTCCTTATACAGTGGCTGATCTGCGACAGCTTAAATTAAGACCAAGAGCTTTCACCAAAGCATGTTGAAACTGCGAGGTTGAGAAATAGTAAATAATGGGATCGATCACACTGTTCAGATACGTTATAAACAACGTATTGTAAAATATATTCACTGCTGTGTGATACAACTTGCAGTCAGATGGACTTAGTTTAGTCACCAAAACCGCGACCACAGCAACACTGGTGGGCAAGAAAAAAATGACAAAAACCGCAGCCACGGCTATCACAAGTTTCACAGTTCGCTTATATTTAGCCCGCATTCCAACTTCCATCTGCCGTAACCTCCAGATGATGGAGGACGTAGAGAACAAGATAACTGAAACTGGCAAAAGAAACTTAAAGAATATAAAAATAAAGTCAGTCCAAACTGTTGTGGGACTCAGAGCCTTGTTTATGCTGAAAGGCTCACAGTTTGTCACGTTGTGTTGTTCGAAGTCAAGTTCGTCTATCAGCAAGTGCAAGCAAATCGCCACCGCTACAATCCACAGACCGCCTGCTATAATCACCGCACACCTTGTAGAGATCTTGTTTACCTTGTGGAGTGGATGGACCACCTTAAAATAACGATCGATCGCAATAACCATGAGGAAAAAGATGCTGCCAATCCGGTTCAGGGAAATCATGAATATGTTCAGTCGACACAGTCCATCACCAAAACTCCAGTCCTTCCCTCGGATAAAATAAACAGCCCGAAAAGGTAGACAGCACAGTAACAGAGTGTCCGCAATCAGGAGATTCAGTGAGTACACAATACTTGGTTTCCGCGACTTCACATGAACACAAAAGATCCACAAAGCAATCGTATTTCCAGCAAGCCCGAGGATTAATGTGATGATAATTACGGGCGGGTTGTAGGACGAGTTAACATCTTCACCAGGAGCACATTGCGGGGTCGAGTTCGTCATAGTGCGAAAAAGTCAAGTTGTGTCCGGGGAGAGCAAACCCAATCGGAGACGAACATCTTGTAAAGTTGATCTTCGAACGAGTTTGTTTCCCTGTGGGTGAAGTATATGGGCGGAGTGAAATAGTCAGAGCACCAATAAATTGTGCGATCGAATCATCAATTCCCAGAAAACTAGACGCATCAGCATTTAAATTAAGCAGCAAACAATGAAATATATTTAGCTTTCGTTGCCAGGCATAAAATTGTACAATACATAGTTTTGCTGTTGAATGCTTGAATAATTTTATATTAAAATTAATGAGGCGTAATTTTATGCTGATTGGAGGAAAGTGTAGGGGGACGTCGGAGGCAGAGTTCTTTACGCAGCAAGGTTGGGTGCGAGGAACACGCTGCCAGGTTTGGTGGTAGAGGCAGATACATTAGGGGCATTTCAGAACCGATAGGCAGGCACATGGATGATAGAAAAATGGAGGACTGTGCAGGAGGGAAAAGTCAGACTGATCTGAAAGTCGATTAAAATGTCGCCAACATTGTACTGTAATACGATATGTTCTTTAAAAAGGGGGCTGTTCTGTAATAGAAATCAACCCCAAAAATTATATCACTCTGTTATTGAAGTTATTCTTGCAAAATCTCCTGACGACAAATGATATCAAAATGCATTTGGATAAGAATTAAAAACAGAAACGAAGAAAACTCCCAGCATGTCAACTATTGAAAGAAGAGCTTATGCTTCAGTATGTAGGTCTTCCTTTTTTTGTTTCGATTTCGGCAGTTTTTTTATCTTTTGACGTGGAGATGCCTCTCTGCACATCACCTGATATCAGTGAAGGTGCTCTATTTAACACACTTTTTTTTTATTTTCAGGAAATGTGATAGAGACGTCCTCTGGTTTGGGGAAGTGATCAGCCCGGAATGGGATCTGACAGCGCATTAACCAGAGACTAGATTCGGCGAATACACAACATTGTATTCGAATTTCATTATTTTTGAACACCAGGGGTATAGGTAGAGTAAATGCAAGCAGGGGTTTTCACTGAAATTGGGTGCGACGGCAATTAGATATCCTGGGTTCAGGGAGGAAACTGAAAAGTTTAAGGGGAACAGGAGGGGAAACTTCTTCACTCGGAGGGTCGTGAGAGTGTGGAACGAGCTGATAGCACAAGTGGTGCATGAAAGCTCAATTTAAAAGTTTAATAGAAGTTTGCATAGGTACATGGATGGTAGAGCTGTGGAAGGCTGTGGTACCGGTGCAGGTCAATGCGAACAGGCAGATTAAATGGTTTCCTACGCAATAGATAGGCCAAAGGGCATTTTCTGTCCTGTACGTTTCTATGTTTCTGATTTTACATGAAGATAAAATATCTACAAAGCAGTTGCATTTCTGACTAGTCCTAGGCCGATTGTTGTAATAATTACTGGTGGGCTGTGAGCAGAATTGACTACCTCGATGGAGACAAGTTGCTGGGCTGAATTGTCCATTGTTCCAAACGCCGCCGTAAACACAGTCACAGTCTCCGATACAAGAAAACTTATTCAAAGATGAAAATATCTGCATACAGCAAAATTCAGTACATCGGTAAGTTGTGTCCAAAATTTTCTTAGCAGTGCTGCAAAGATTTAACTCAATGAAATACATCCAGCAATATTAACAGAATTTAATAGCTACTCGATATGATATTACGTACATAAACCATTTTTTGTCCTATCAAAGCTATGAAACTTCCTTTGTTATTCAGAGTTCAGTCCCAATTCAGTTGAAATGCACCTTCTCTACCTAAACTAAAGTTCCCCATTTGGAAGCCCACCCTACTCCAGCTCCTGTACAAACGGGTAATTTGGTCCAACAGGTGCCCTCAATGAGATAAGCAGAATATTACAGTACTCAAATCCATCTCCTTGATTACACAGAATTGCTGTTCCGTACACTTTACTCACAGAGTACAGAGAGACAACAGTATTCCCAGTATCGACTATCTGTTACCACAACGATCTGCTGAATGAAGGTTACTCTCCTTCATGCAACCTGGACATGATTTACCATGGTTGTAGGAGGGGAGGCAGCAATAGTTCCTCGGGCCACCCTCCATCATGGTGTTAGTAACGTGGTGAGGCAGTTCAGTCTGTATTCAAGTCAGTCACTGCTGCCCTACTCATAGCAATAAATACCGAGCATACATATGCATGAACGCACTTAAGGCACAAATATATATGTGAGCACACACATGCGCGCATGCAAACGCACAACCATGCATCAATCACAAAGTTTTTCCACATTCTAGTCACCCCAATGCAACTATCTGCATACGTAAGTGTAAAATAATGGGACTACGGTCACCAGAAATATTTTGATTGGATTCTGGGGAGAAAAACAAACCTGTTGTCTCTCATGTCCTTGTTTGTAAAGATATTCTTCACAAGGAGTGTTCATATCTTTCAACACTGCCATCTTGTGTTGGACTTCTATGCTGCAAACAATGATCCACGAAAGTCATTTCCAACGAATTCAAGATCAAATAAATTCAGGAGAGAGTAATTTTCCCAAGAACAGTCACATTGCCCTTATCAGCAGGTTTGACGACAATGCAAGAGTCAGTTTTATGCTCGGTTTAAAAATAACTGATCCTCTTGACCACGTCGGCTTTTTTTCATGCATTGAGTTCCACCCACATGAACCACCAGGTTCAAGAAGTGTTACTACCCCTCAACCATCAGGCTCTTGAATTAAAAGAGAATAACTTGACTCATTCTGTTTCTGGTGTTCCCACAACCACTGATTTCACGTTAAGGACGCTTTATCTTGTTACTTCATGTTCTCGTTAGATATTGCTATTTACTTATATTTGAGTTTGCACAGTCTGTTGTTCATCGATCCTGTTTACAGTTATGTGATCTATAGGTTTGCTGAGTATGCCCGCAGGAAAAAGAATCTCAGGGTTGTATGTGGTGACATGTATGAGCTCCGATATTAAATTTTACTTTGAAATTTGAACATGATTGGCTGATTAGATTAATGAGCAGGGGACAGGTGTACCTAATAAAGTGGCCACTGAGTGTGTATTGGGATTTAGGCAAAAGTCCATAATGACCGCTGGCCACTGTGTGTGGAAGGCTACTACAGGTACAGTACCTGATGACCAGAATTCCCGGGAGTCCTGCTGATTTCAATTTGGAAAAATACTTCTGATTCCAAAGGACCTCACAGAGATCAGAGCAGCCCTGCAGTCAGATTATTTAACCAGTGGAAGCAATAGCCTGTTGAAGATCAGCGGCACCAATCTCATCACTTGGACCTCTATCAAGTTTCCTCATATAGCCTGTGAGTTATCCTTACGAGGAGACAATGGCGCCTTTGCTTGCATCTACGGAACAGCTCTATTTCCATCTTTAATATCTCTATTTTCCCCTTTCGGGGTTCTTTTCACGATCCTGACCTGGAGTTACAAGCTGACTGCGGGAACCGCTCTCGGGGTTTCACGACTGGCCGTTATTCGATATGCCGGGGATGCAGCCTGAGAGAGCTAGCTCGCCTTCGGAGTTCCGGGATCTCGTGGGTCTGGAGACGGGCGGACCGAAGGTCGGTGCCTCTGCAGAAATCCGGTGTCGTGGGAGATGGAAGATCGAAAGCAGAGAGCTGGCTGCTGGCTGTGCGCCCAGAGACCCGAGTTCTTTGGGCACAGAGCTCCGAAAAAGCGACGCAATAGACTTTTAACATCGTAAATCTGCAAGTTGCTTGATATGTCTCCCCTCTCGCTGCGAAACGGAGACATCTCTTTTTCTCTTATTAGGGAGAGAGGTTTAACTGTCATTCATTCTTTGGAGGCACTCCGCTGTTTTCATGGATGTTTGCGAAGAAAAAGGATTTCAGGATGTATGTTGTATACATTTCTCTGACATTAAATGTACCTTTGAAACCCCCAGTCCTCATGCTGAGACATACAATCTGAATTCAAGCCTTTGTGTTGCAATGCTGCAACAATCCTTCATTGCCATCTCCATTTCTACTTCACTGAAGGCCTTTAGCCTTCCTCCAGTCTTGGTGCCGTCTCTGTGGGCACGACTGCCTCATTCCACAAATGCAAGGTACCATCTGACTTTGGGAATCCCTGGCCCACAGCTGCTCAAAGTACAGAAGGGACTTTCGTGATGGAACTGAGAAGCTCATGCCCATACTTCAGAACCGCAAGGTGGAGCACAGCACCTCACCTACACCCACCCAACACCCTGTCAGGAAGCACCTGCCAATCTGTGCAGGATCATAAAAGCATAAGGTATCCGATTGGAATTAGGCTAAACAGACCAGCGAGTCTGCTCTACTACTTAAGCATGTCTGAGTTTCTGTTTTCAACTCCATTCTCCCAACTTCATCCTATAACTCTTAACCCTACTTAATAATCAAGAACCTACAAATCGTTATCTTAAATGCACTCAATGATTTGACCTCCTCCACCCTATATGACAATGAATTCCAAAGATTCCCCATACTCTGCCTGAGGAAATTCCTCATCTCAGTTCTAGTGAGATGTCCCCTTATTCTGAGACTGTGCCCTTGGATACTAGATCATTGGATTCTCTCCTAATAATGCACAGAAACAGTTCCCAACACAAGGTAGCGGCAAATGGCCGGACCAACCTAGCGAAGGTATCGACACAGAGACAGTTCAAAACAACGGCAGACAATTCCTTATCTAGATGCAGCAAGGCTACAGTCTTGCTCCGGCAGTAGAACTTGACAAGGTTGCAGGCAAGGCTTCAGAAGGAAGGGGAAGGGAAGGGAACAGTTCAGCTCAGGGTAACGGCAAAGACGGCCTGGCTTACCCAACGGAGGCAAGGACAGGATACTGATGAGACGAATCAGCCCCTACACTTCTTCTTCTTTTTTGTTTAATGGCAGTTGGCAACCAGTTTTCAGTGCATTACCGCCACCTGCTAGACTTGTGGTGTTCCAACCAAATATGTCCTGGAGTTCAAACAACAGGAATTCTGCAGATGCTGGAAATTCAAGCAACACACATCAAAGTTGCTGGTGAACGCAGCAGGCCAGTCAGCATCTCTAGGAAGAGATACAGTCAACGTTTCAGGCCAAGACCCTTCATTCTGGAGTTCTCTACTTTAAACATTCTAGTTCAACCTGCAGTTATTTATTCGCATCACTCTGTAGTTCCAATTCCTCGTGAATGCTTAATGCGCTCATTAGATAATGCCGCAAACTGCTATTCTTCCCTAATTATGTCACGTTTTCGCATAGTTGCATTACCTCAATTACATTGATTTCATCTACATCACTTGTAAGACAAAAATCTTGTTAAAGAATAGTAATTATCACACGTTATACTTTCAAACTTCTTGTTTTTCCAAGTCTATCTGCTTTTTCAGGTTTTCCTTTCCTTGGATCGTAGCCTGCAGTTGATTGCTGAGACCTCGGAGTTCTTCTTCATTTGTTTCCGTGTTTTCATTTTATAATCTGAATGTAGATAATTCACTTTGCAACAAATTCTTTTTCCTTTTGTTTCCTTGTAATAATTTCCTCCATTTTCCAATCTCTTTCCAACTCACCGTTGTTCTTGTCGGGTACTTCTGTTTGTTGTTGTAGTTCTGCACATTTACCCTGGGCTTCAACCATAAAATCTGTGGATTTTCCTTAAGTTCTGAAACATTTCTTAAATTTTTGACCATTTGCAATAAGTATACTGCCATTGAGATTCCATCTCCCCTGCCTGTGAACTGTTGGATCCTCCATTCAACGTTTCTTTGACTTCTTCCCACCTAATTCCTTTAATACCAAGATACTTTTCCACAGACTTGACGATAATTTTAATTTTCTCAGTTCTTTTGCTTGTTTGCGCTGAACAATTAATTACATCCACCATAAAAAGCATGAACTCCTTTCTACTCATTAATAGTGTATCCTTATTTTTCATATTACAGCTCTCACAATTCACTAGTTTATTATTCCCTATATTTGTTTGCTTGACAGCCTTTTTTTCATCAAATTCTTTCACTGCCTCCGCATAACTGATTCCTTGAGTTACTTTTACATATTGTATCTCAGCCGCCTTCTTGCTATAAATGCACCCTCGATAAGCTGCGCTGTGTTCCTCGCCACAATTGCAGCATTTCAGCCTAGCGCTCGCTTCACATTTCCCGTATTCATGTATTCCAGCGCATCTCCCACATCTTTGTTTTTCTCTGCAGACCGCCGCAATGTGCCCGAATTTCTGACATTTATAGCATCTTAAAGGCGGTGGTATATATATTCTAACCGCATAACACATATACCCTAAGTAAACGTTAGTCGGCAATCCCTCTTCATCAAAGTTAATCATTACCTATAAACTATCACACTTTTTCCCGTTTCTTGTAACTTTCAAACATTTGGCCTCAATAATTTTTGCTCCTTTTATGTTCTGTTTAATCTCATCCATAGTAACTTTTGTTGATATCCCCGAAATAACTCCTTCAGTCCAATTTCTATTGTTGGGTATCGAGCATTGTACTTCTTTGCCGTCTATTTTACATAAACTTATCACTTTACCTTGCTGAGAACTATCCCGACAAATCACTGATAGCGATTCATTTTGTAAAATCTTTGCTCCTTTAATCTCGCCTAGAATTTTGTTGAGTATCTTCGTCAAACGAATCGGGTTCCACTCACCAAATGACATCCCATCTTCACTTAGTTTTATAACTGCTTTAATTTCATCTTCTTTCCATTGTTTTGCTGTCCTGCTTTGATCATTCACTGATTCCTCAGAGTTTGATATCCCGTACCTCTGCTTACTTTTCTTCCTCCTTCCATTCCGTTCCTCTTTCCCACCGACCTTCATCTCCAGTTCACTTCCACTCTCGCCAAAAACTTCCTTCAACAGCTGGGCTACTTCCTTGATGTTCTCTCTTTCCGCCATTTTCCAGTCATAACTCAACTTAACCACAGTTCACCGGACTCAGCACAGCCAGCCACCTATGCTAGATGCTGCATTGCAATCCCAGCCCCTACACTCAAACCCAGGGCCACTTATATTCCCAGCCACAAGACGAGCATCAGATGCCTTTGATTAAGCCCAACTGAAACAAGGGACAGCCGGAAGACCCGGAATCCGGAGTCCACAGACCGGACCATGAAAATCTGAGTGGATGAAGATCTATCCTGGTGCACAATGGAGATGCAGAGGGACATGATGGGACATGATGGCAGCAGAGGGCTTCAGAGGTATCACAGGCATCTGTGATCCCTTGGCTTGTAGGGAAGTAGTAGATACAAACTGTGACATAAAACTAATGCTGGAGGGTAAATGGAGTCTTCTGAAGAAATATGTCAGGGATTCCTATGAGAGATGAAAGCCTGATGCTCAGTGGTGGGTCGTGATCCTGTTGGAAGTATGAGAAAGTGTCCAGGAGATGACATTCAGGAGAGAGTAATTTGCACGAGCACTGACACACTTTCCTTGTCAGCAGGTCTGACGACAATGCAGGAGTCATTCTCACTGAGGAGAGTGTTGCAAATTCAGGTTCACTCGGTTAAAGCGAGCAAATTGAAACAATCAGAGTTCAGTTGGCAGAGAGCGATGAATGGATCTGGAGAAGGAAAGGACTTTGAAGAGGGACCCAGTTTTGTGGAGGATTCTGGAAATGGGGAACCTCAGTGTTGAGAGTACCTGACCATGGGGACTCAGGTTTTTAAGCACTTCTCAAGAGAGTCTGGAGTCAAGCATCACTCGAGTTTCTCATGGGAATAGCAGTAGATGAATAGCCTGCTGCAAATTGCTCCTAGTGTTATCCCATAAGGCCATAAGATATAGATACAGAATTAGGCCATTTAGCCCATTGACTCTGCTCTGCCATTTCATCGTGGCTGATCCATTTTCCCTCTCAACCCCAATCTCCTTCCTTGTTTCCAATTCTCTTCATGCCCTGGTTAATCGAGAACCTCTGACTTTAATATACCCAATGCCCTGGCATCCACAGCCACCTGTGACACAGAACTGCACAGAGTGACCTCTCTCTGAAGAAAGAAATCGTTCCTCATCTCCATTTAAAAGGCTTCCTTCTATTCTGAAGCTGTGCCTTCTAGTCTTACACGCCCCCACCAGAGGAAACATCCTCTCCACATACAAATTTGGTAGGTGGTAGAATGTGGCAGGAAGAAAATAGGATGTGGGGAGAATTTTAAAAAATTTTAATTAACTTAGCATTTGGGTAAATGGAGGTTTGACAGTCACCAGAAACATAATGGGGTAAATCGCTCATTCCTCACTGTGATATTGTGCTTTGCTAAGAGAATGAACAATATGTGTATCCAAAACCCAACAATTTTAAGTTGTTAGTTGCCATGAACCACACTGAACATGCACTTTGTCACACAAATGGAACTGTGGCAAGCCTCACTCTAAAGCAGGGGTCCCCAGGTACCGGGCCGCAAAGCATGCGCTACTGGGCCGTGAGGAAACGATATGATTTGGCGATATGAGTCAGCTGCACCTTTCCTCGTTCCCTGTCATGGCCACTGTTGAGTTTGAACGCACACGAGGTCATTACCGGCGCGTCATCCATGTCAGTGCGGGAAGGAGATCAACTCCTCAAGCTTGCAAATGACGGCCGGCTGGAAAGTATGTTTGACATAACATCTCTGCCGGCATTCCGGATCAAAGTCAAGGCTAAATATCCTGAGATAGTCAGGAAAGCACTGAAAACATTGCTTCCATTTCCAACATATCTCTGCAATGAATGCAACGAAAACTAAGTTGCGGAATAGACTGGACATAAGGATTTCCCTTCGAGTATCGCTGGCTCCCATCACCCCTCGATAGGACTGTCTTGTTGCAGGGAACAAGTATTCAGCCCAGTTCTCCTACTGAATCAGCGATATTAGTGTGTTGCAATGATTTCATATGTTCATACGGGGAAAATATGTGCTGTGCATTTAATATCCAAACGTTACTTAAAATGTTATGATGCTATTGACTTATATTACCATATAACAATTACAGCACGGAAACAGGCCATCTCTGCCCTTCTAGTCCGTGCCGAACGTTTACTCTCACCTAGTCCCACCGACCTGCACTCAGCCCATAACCCTCCATTCCTTTCCTGTCCATATACATATCCAATTTTTCTTTAAAAGATAATATCGAAACTGTTTCTGCCACTTCCACTGTAAGTTCGTTCAATACTTACTTCAAGCTCCCCTGTCCTCCCCTGATAATTGACTGATCACTATATTCATGCGAGGAAAATATGCGCCGTGTGTTTAATATTAAATTCGTTAGAGAAACCTTTTAGAAACAAAATTGAGTGTATTAGCCACTTATCACCTATATTCCGGTCGTGATTAACAGACCCCCCCCCCCACCGCCCGAACAGAATCGCCAAAAACCATTTGTAGAAAAAAAATCAGCACGTACACGCATGCGCACTGGTGCCCGCGCAAGGCTTCATGGTCATTGCAGTCTTTCTCGGGGTAAACCCAACGTATTTGACTGCTACTCTTGTCCGTTAGCAACCCTTACCACCCCCCTGCCCCACCGGGTCGGCCGATCCGCAAAAACATTGTCAATATTAAACCGGTCCGCAGTGCAAAACAGGTTTGGGACCCCTGCTCTAAAGACACAGCTTCTTTCAGCTTCAGCTCTTTAATCATATTAGGAACAATTCCTCATTCCATTTCTTCACTCAGACTGACTCACTCCCTTCCCATCCAGGAAATATGGTGCTAAACTGAAAGCAAGCCCAAATGGTCAGAGTGGAAGTGTGCCCTTACGCTCTCAGTAAGGCCACCAATCTCAGGTGCCCTGTTAGCTGCCAGATCCAGAATGAATGTTGGCATCATTCACATTCCTACTCAAGGATAATAGCCTAGAAACAGCTACTGTGCATACGTTAAGGATTTGATCACAAGTTACAATAAACTCAGTGGCCACTTTACTAGGTAAATCCTCGACCTAATAAAGAGGTCACTGAGTACACGTTCGTAGTCCTCTGCTGCTCCAGCCAATCCACTTCAAGGCTCGACATGTTCAGCATTCAGAGATGCTCATCTGCACAACGCTGTTGTAACACATGGTTATTGGAGATCCTGTCCGCAAGAACCTGTCTGGCCATTCTCCTCTGACCTCTCTCATTAACAAAACATTTTCACCAACAAAACTGCTTCTCACTGGATGTTTTTTGGTTTCTTGGTCCATTCTTTGCAACCTCTAGAGACTGTTGTGAGTTAAAGTCCCAAAGGTCAGCAGTTTCTGATATACTCAGTCCACACCATCTGGCACCAACAATCATTCTATGGTCAAAGTCACTTAGATCACATTTCTTCCCCACTCTAACGTTTGGTTCAAACAACAATTGCATTGAGTTTCTGCAACGTGAACGACCAGGTTCAACAACAGTTGCTACCCCGCAACCATCAAGCTCTCGAACAAAAGAGGATAACGACACTCATTATGTTTCTGCTGTTCCCACAACCAATGATCACACTTTACCTCGTTATTTCATGTTCATCTTATTTAGTGCTATTTATTTATATTTGCATCTGCACAATGGTTCCTGTGCTGTACTTCTGTATGATATTAAATGAAATTATAATACTATACCTATAAAGAGTTGTCTTTCTGATTAGACCGAGGATAATTGTTCTATAATTACTGGTGGGCCATGAGAAGAATTGACAGCCTCACTAGAAACACATTCCTGGGTTGATTTCTCCATTGTTCAAAACACAAAGGTAAAAACAGTCACAACATTTCAGAGACAAGTGAATTTATTCAGAGTTATCATATATGAAGTTCTGCATACAGCAAAATTCAGAGCATTGATAATTTTCATTCAAAGTTTATTAACTTTTCTCCCAGAAAGCATAAGATTCAATGCAATGTATGCAAATGGCAATGTTACAACAGTCATGGTGGAATTCAATATGCAGGTAGATTGGGAAAATCAAGTTGGTGCTGCTGGATTACTGGAGTGAGGGGGGATTTCTAGAGTGCCTATGAGATGGCTTTCTCGAGCAGCTGGTGGTTGAGCCAACTAGAAGGCCAGCTATTCTGGATTGAGTGTTGTGCAATGAACCAGAATTGATAAGAAACCTTAAGGTAAAAGAAACCTCAGGGGCAAGTGATCATAATTTGATTGAATTCACCCTGAAACCTGAGAAGGAGAACCTAAAGTCAGATGTATCAGTATTACAGTGGAGTAAAGGGAATTACAGAAGCATGAGAGAGTTGTCCAGAATGGATTGGGAAAAAAACAATGGCAGGGATGACAGCAGAGCAGCAATGGCTGGAATTTCTGGAAGCTATGCCGAAGACTGAGGATATATACATCCCAGAGAGGACGAAGTATTTTAAAGGAAAGATGACAAACCATGGCTAACAAGAGAAGTCAAAGCCAACATGAAAGCCAAAGAGAGGGGATATAATAGACTGAAAAGTAGTGGGAAATTAGAGGATTGAGGAGCCTTTAAAAAGCAACAGAAGGCAATAAGGATATCACTAGAAAGGTAAGGATGGGATACGCAAGCTAACCAATAATATTGAAGAGTTTAATACCAACAGTTTCTTCAGATACATAAAGTGTAAAAGAGATGCGAGAGTGGATATTAAGCCATTGTAAATGATACTGGAGTGGTAGTAATGGGGGGGGGGCTATGAAATAGCAGAGAAACAGAGTAATTATTTGGCATCCATTTTTACTGTGGAAGACACTAGCAGGATGGTGGAGGCTCCAGGGACAGGGGTCATGAAGTGTGTGAAGTTACTGTGACCAGAGAGAAGGTTCTTGGAAAGCTGGAAGGTCTGAAGGTAGATAAGTTACCTAGACCAGATAGTGTACACCCCAGGGTTCTGAAAGAAGTGTCTGAAGAGATTGTGGAGGTATTATTCATGATCTTTCAAGAATCACTAGATTCTGGAATGATTCTGGAAGATGGGAAAATTGCCAATGTCACTCCACTCTTCAAGAAAGGTGAAAGGAGGTGAAAGGAAGAAAAAGGAAACTATAGACCAGTTCATCTCACCTCAGTGTTGGGAAGATGTCAAGAGTTGGTTATTAAAGATGAGGTCTCAGGTGGCTGGTAAATTGGTCCAGCAGATGCCCTCAGTGAAATGAGCAGAATATTATTCAAATCCATCCAATTAAATATATTTAATTGGAGTTCCATGCACTTTGCTCACAGAGTACAGAGAGATAACAACATTCCCCGAGTAGGTTTTCTGTTACCACAAATATCTGCTGAATGGAAGTTAAAAGTGAGTTCTGCTCTCCTTCATGCAGCCTGGCCATGATTCCCCATGCTTCTGGGAGGAGAGGTAGCAACAGTCTCTCAGGCCACACTCCATAATGATGTTTCTAATGTGGTGAGGCAGTTCAGTCCATATTAAAGTCATTCGCTGCTGCACAGCTGCCCTACTCATAGTTCTCAATAACTAGAGTACCTCTGCATACAAGCATGCATGCCCTTAAATCACAAACATATATGTGAGCACACACATGCACACACGACCGTGCATCACAAAGTTCTTCCACATTCTAGCCTCCCCAATCCAACTATCTGCATTGTGCAATTGTGCACGTATGCATATACATTTTGAAGCCCAGGCAGGTGTGTGTGAAATAATGGAATAAAGGACGCCAGAAATATTTTGATTGGATTCTGTGGGGGTGGGGGAGGTGTGGAAGCAGGTTGTGGAAAGAACCTGCTATCTCAGTTTCTCACATACCCTTATTTGTAAAGACATTCTTCACTAGGAATGTTCCGTGTTCATTCCTTTCAACACTGCCCCCTTGTGTTGGAGTTCTAAGCTGCAAACAACCATCACAACAGTCATTTGAAGAGAGTTAGAGCAAGTAAATCGCTGTCGGTTGACATTCCCAGATGGAGCCGACCAGGTTAGCAAGATCATTTTAACATTAGTATACCAGAGAGGTTTTTACAATACTCTGGTAACTTCATTGACACTCATAAGATATAGGAGCAGAATTGGGCTATTCGGCCCATCAATTCTGCTCCATCATTCCATCATGATTGATTTATTATTCTTCTCAACCCCATTCTCCTGTCACCTCCCCATAACCTTTGATGTTCTGATTAATCAAGAACCCATCAGCCTCCACTTTAAAACCACCCAATGATTTCACCGCCAGTCATCCGTGGCAAAGAATTCCACAGACTCTTCACCCTCTGGTTAAAGAAGTGCATACTCATCTCTATTGTAAATGCTGATCATCCATCTTCAATACAGATAACTCCTTTTCATTCCAGATTTCAATTTTGGAACCAGCGCTTCAGGTCCTGTCTCCAGTTCACTCGAAGATGCTTTTTTTAGAATCCGGTTCCAGTACCATCAGGATATGAGTGCATGCAGTTTGCCTCCATCCCAGCAACTCCTAACATCACTTTCCTCCTGACTGAAAGTCCACAGGTAGGGTTCTTCTTGGATGAATAGATTAATGCTGATTCTGATGGACAGTCCAGCAACCTTCTACCACTATAACGAGTAGAAACTAGCTACAAAAGAGACACGGAGGCTGAATTCATCTGTGGAAGCAGTTGCTTATATGGAAAGAGGATATCTTAAATACCCATACACAACACAGAACACTTTCCTTTAAACCAGGGTTTCCAACATGTGGTCCACCACCCCTCGGTTAATTGTAAGTCCCATGGCATACAAAAGAATGGGAAAACTGCTTGAAAGTAAGGAAAAGTTTCTCAAGGAATGAGATCTGAAATAAACTAAGCTTCGTAGAGATAAGATGCAATTTCTTCTCTACATAAAGGGTAGTGTCTTACAGAACTTGTTCGTTAAGATCGACTTAACCCTCACAAAAATTTTACCATTTGATCACTTTCTCCTTTCGGGCGCATTAATCAGCTTTGCTTTGAGGGCATCTAGTTCACGCAGAGCGGGAGCCATCAGAAAGCAGTTACAGAGCTCGTTTGCTGATCCAAACCCTGGCGCTCTTGGGATGTTCCTTGTTCAGTGGCTGATCTGCGACAGCTTAAATTAAGACCAAGAGCTTTCTCCAAAGCATGTTGAAACTGCGAGGTTGAAAAATAGTAAATAATGGGATCGACCACACTGTTCAGATACGTTGTAAACAACGTATTGTAAAAGACATTCACTGCTGTGTGATACGACTTGCAGTCGAATGGATTTCTTAGTTTAGTCACCAAAACCGCGACCACAGCAACACTTGTGGGCAAGAAAAAAATGACAAAAACTGCAGCCACGGCTATCACAAGTTTCACAGTTCGCTTATATTTAGCCCGCATTCCAACTTCCATCTGCCGTAACCTCCAGATGATGGAGGACGTAGAGAATAGGATAACTGAAACTGGCAAAAGAAACTTAAAGAATATAAAAATAAAGTCAGTCCAAAATGTTGTGGGACTCAGAGCCTTGTTTATGCTGAAAGGCTCACAGTTTGTCACGTTGTGTTGTTCGAAGAGATGTTTGTCTATCAGCAAGTGCAAGCAAATAGCCACCGCTACAATCCACAGACCGCCTGCTATCATCACCGCACACCTTGTAGGGATCTTGTTTACCTTGTGGAATGGATGGACCACCTTAAAGTAACGATCGATCGCTATAACCATGAGGAAAAAGACGCTGCCAATTCGGTTCAGGGAAATCATGAATATATTCAGTCGACACAGTCTATCACCAAAAATCCAGTCCTTCCCTCGGATAAAATAATCAGCCCGAAAAGGTAGACAGCACACTAACAGAGGTGTCCGCAATCAGGAGATTCAGTGAGTACACAATACTTGGTTTCCGCGACTTCACATGAACACAAAAGATCCACAAAGCAATCGTATTTCCAGCAAGCCCGAGGATTAATGTGATGATAATTACGGGTGGGTTGTAGGATGAGTTAACATCTTCACTAGGAGCACATTGCGGGGTCGAGCTCGTCATTGTGCGAAAAAGTCAAGTTGTGTCCGGGGAGAGCAAACTCAATCAGAGTCGAACAACCTGTAAAGTTGATCTTGGAATGAGTTTGTTCCCCTGTGGGTGGAGTATATGGGCGGAGTGAAATAGAGCACCAATATCTTGTGCGATCGAATCATCAATTCCAGGAAAACTGGAAGCATCAGCATTAAAATTAAGCAGCAAACAATGAAATATATTTAGCTTTCATTGCCAGGCATAAGATTGTACAATACATAGTTTTGCTGTTGAATGCATGAATAATTTTATATTAAAAATTAATGAGGGTGCGTAATTATAAACTGATAGGAGGGAAGTGTGGGGGGGGCAGAGTTTTGTACGCAGCAAGGTTGGGTGCGAGGAACACGCTGCCAGGTTTGGTGGTAGAGGCAGATACATTAGGGGCATTTCAGAAACTGTTACGAAGGCACATGGATGATAGGAAAATGGAGGATTATGTAGGGTTTGACTGCAGGGTCGAGTTCGCCATTGTGCGAAAAAGCGGTCACACAGTCAAGATGTTTCAGAGGGGAGCAAACTCATTCGAAGATGAACAACCTTATAAGCTGATCTTCTTCGAATGAGTTTGTTCCCCTGTGGGTGGAGTATATGGGCGGAGTGAAATAGTCAGAGCACCAATAAGTTGTGCGATCGAATCATCAATTCCAGGAAAACTCGATGCATCAGCATTTAAATTAAGAAGCAGGGAATGAAATATGTTTGGATGTTATCACCAGGCTTAAAATAGTACAATATTTCGTTTTGGTGTTGAGTGCATGAGCAACTTTACATTAAAATTAATCATGGGGCAAATTTTAAGCTGATTGGGATGTCAAAGGCAAGTTTTTTTAAGCAGCACACATCAAAGTTGCTGGTGAACGCAGTAGGCCAGGCAGCATCTATAGGAAGAGGCGCAGTCGACCTTTCAGGCCGAGACCCTGAAACGTCGACTGCGCCTCTTCCTATAGATGCTGCCTGGCCTGCTGCGTTCACCAGCAACTTTGATGTGTGTTGCTTGAATTTCAGCATCTGCAGAATTCCTGTTGTTTTTTTTTAAGCAGCCAGTGTTGGTTGAGAGGAACACGCTGCCGGGTGGTGGCAGAGGGAGGTACATTAAGGGCATTTTCAGAAACTCTTCGGTAGTCACAAGGATAACAAAAAAAAGAGTAATATGTAGGGGACAAGGGTTAGACTGATCTCAAAGTGGGTTAAGAGTCAGCACACATCGTACTGTAATGGTCTATGTTCCAAAAATAGGAGCAGTTTTGTAGTATGAACCAACCCCAAAAAGTATTTCACTCTATTATTAAAGACATTTTTGCAAAATCTCCTGACGACAATTGATATGGAAATCATTTGGATGGGCATTTAAACTGGAAAACGCTGGAAATTCCCAGCATGTCAACTTTGGAAAGCAAACCGAGCTTATGTTTCAGTATGGAAGTATTTCCTTTTTTTCAGATATCAGCAGTTTTTCATTGCATTTTGAGATGGAGACGCCTCTCTAAACATCATCTGATATCAGTGAAGGCGTTGTATTTAAGCAACTATTTTTTATTATTTTAAGGAACCGTAGTACGGAAGTCCATCTACTTCCTCTGGTTTGGGGAAGTGATTCAGCATTAGTGACAAGGCTGCCGAACAAGATGGTTACAAAATTCCGAATGGATGAATATCTATCCTAGTGTGCAATGGAGATGCAGAGAGACATTATGGGATCAGGAAAGAGGAGACAGTCAAAGCAATAGACGACTCTAGAGGTATCACAGGCATCTGTGAACCCTGCGCTTGTTGGGAGGAAGGAGAAAAAACTCAGTTATGAAACTGAAGCTGGAGGGTAAATAGAATCTTCGGGGGGAAATATGTCAGGGATTCCTATGGGCAATAAAAGCAAGATAACTCAGTTGTGGGTAATGATTCCATTGGCATGGTGATAAAGTGTCTAGGAGCTGACATTCAGGCTAGCGTAACTAGCACGAGCACTGTCACACTGTCCTTGTCAGCACGTTTAACAACGATCCAGGAGTCATTCTTATTGAGGAGAGTGTTGCAAGTTCAGGTTCACTTGGTTAGAGTGAGCAAATTCAAACAGTTAGTGCTGAGTTGGCAGAGAGTGATGAATGGATCTGGAGAAGGAAAGGACTTTGAAGAGGGACCCAGTTTTGTAGAAGATTCTGGAAATGGGAAACCATTAGTGTTGAGGACACCTGACCATGGGGACTTTGGCTTTTTAAGCGTTTCTCAAGAAAGTCTGGAATCACACAACACTCGAGTCACACAGGGGAAAAGCAGGACTTATGGATAGATCATCGGTGAATATATCTCCAGCGGTGTGAATGCTGAGAATATTACGGTACAAACAGAATGGAGGGAGAGGGATCAGCAACAACACAGGTTGTTCCAATTCATCCAACAGTCACAAGCTTAGATCTACTTTGGTTGTGAGGTTATGGATGCTCTGGAAACAGTACATCAGAAATAAATGCAGGACCAGGCCATAGAGATCCTTGAACTTCATCCACAATTCATTCAGATCTTCACCTCAACACTTGCTGCACATTGGCATGAGTGGTAGAACCTCTGCCTCTGCAGCAGAACTTTAGGTTCAACGTCTAACCCCAGATTTCTTTGGGTGTGGAGTTTGCACATTCTCCCTGAACTGCACGGGTTTCCTCTGGGTGCTCCAGCACCCTTCCACATGCCAAACACGTGCATCTCAGTAGATGAGTGGTCTAATGTAAATCTCTCCAAGTGTTACACCGATGGGTCATAAGGTATAGGAGCAGAATTAGGCTATTTGGCCTATTGCCTCTGCTCTGCCATTTCATTATGACTGATCCATTTTCCCTCTCAGCCCCAATCTCCTGCCTTCTTCCCATATCCCTTCATGCCCTAACTAATCAAGAATCTATCAACCTCTGCTTTTATTATACCCAATGGCTTGACCTCCACCGCCATCTGTGGCAATGAATTGCACAGATTCACCACTCTCTGGCTAAAGAAATTCCTCCTTGTCTCTGTTATCAAAGGCGTCCCTCTATTCTGTGAATGGGTTCTCTGGTCTTAGCAATCCCCACCAGAAGAAACATTCTCTCCACATGCACTCTTGGTCGGTGGTAGAATGTGGTAGGAACCAAAGAAGATGTAGGGAGGATTTAAAAGTAATTGAACAGACTTAGAATTTGGATAAATGGAGGCTTGACAGTCACCAGAAACATAATGGGCCAAATCGCTCATTTCTCACTGTGACTTTGTGTCGTGCTTCTAGAATTAAAAATGGAACTGTTGCAAGCCTCACTCTCAAGTATGCAGCTTCAACCACTGTCAGCTTAATTATCCATATCCTCATTCCATTTTCCTCACTCAAGCTGACTCACTCCTTTCCAATGCAGGAAATGGGGTACTAAACTGAAAGCAAGACGAATTAGGAAGTGAACCTTAGGTTCTAGCAAGGCCACCGATCTCAGGTGCCCTGTTAGCTGCAAGCTCCAGAATGAATGTTGGTATAATTCATGTTCTCACTCACGGATAACAGCCCAGATGCAGTTATTGTGCATATGTTAAGGATTTGATCACAAGTTACAATACAATCAGTGGTTACTTTATTAGGTAAATCCTCGACCTAATAAAGAGGCCTTGAGTAATTGTTCATGATGCTCTGCTGCTGTAGCCCATCCACTTCAAGGTTTGACATGTTGAGCATTCAGAGATGCTCTTCTGCACAACGCTGTTGTAAGACATGGTTATTGGAGTTCCTGTTAGCAAGAACTGGTCCGGCCATTCTCCTCTGACCTCTCTCATTAACAAAGCATTTTCATTAACAGAACTGCTTTTCACTGGATATTTTTGGTTTCTCGCACCTTTCTCTGTAACCTCTAGAGACTGTTGTGAGTGAAAATCCTAGAGATCAGCAACAGTTTCTGAGATACTCAGTCCACCCCATCTGGCACCAACAATCATTCTATGGTCAAAGTCACTTAGATTATATTTCTTCCCCACTCTGATGTTTGGTTTGAACAACAATTGAACCTCTTTACCATGTCTGCAAGTATTCACGCCTTGAGTTTCTGCCAAATGATCCACCACCTTCAAGAACAGTTACTACCTCTCAACTATCAGGCTCTTGAAAGAACTCATTCTATTTCTGGTGTTCCTACAACCAATGATTTCATTTTAAGCACATTTTACCTTGTTATTTCATGTTCACCTTATTTATAGCTATATATTTATATTTGCAATTGCATAGTTTGCTGTTCATTGGTCATGTTTACAGTTACTGATCAATAGATTTGATGAGTATGCCCACAGGAAAAAGAATCTCAATATTGTATATAGTGACATGTATGTACTCTAATAATACATTTTAGTTTGAAATTTGAAATTTCAACCTCTGAACATGACTGGCTGATAAGAAATTTGGATTTATGAGCAGGTGAACAGGTGTACACAACAAAGTGTCCACTATGTGTATATTGGGACTTAGGCCAAAGTCCATAATGGTCCCTGTGAGTGAAAGGTGCAGGTCAATTGGAGTAGGCAGTTTAAATGGTTCCACATGGACTACTTGGGCCAAAGGGCTTGTTCCTGTGCTATACTTTCCTGTCTCTATGATTTTAAATGAAAATGAAATATCTACAAAGAAGTTGTATTTCTGATGACACCAAGGATGATTGTTCTAATAATCACTGGTGGGTTATGAGAAGAATTGACAACCTCACTAAAGACACATTGCTGGGCTGATTACTCCATTGTTCAAAACATGAAGGTAAACACAGTCACATTGTTTCAGAGACAAGTAAACTTACTCAGAACTATCAGATATGAAGTTCCATGTACAGCAAAATTCACAGCATTGATAAGTTGCATTCAAAGTTTATTAACTTTGCTCCTAGAAGGCATAAGATTTAATGCAATGCATGCAAAAAGGCAATGTTACAACAGTCATGGAGGACTTCAATATGCAGGTAAGATGGGGAAAATCATGTTGGTGCTGGATTACCGGAGGAGGAACTTCTAGAGTGCCGATGAGATGGCTTTTTAGAGCAGCTGGTGGTTGAGCCAACTAGACGGCTAGCTATTCTGGATTGAGTGTTGTACAATGAACTAGAATTGATTAGAGACCTTAAGGTTAAAGAAACCTCAGGGGACAGTGATCATGATTTGATTGAATTCACCCTGAAATCTGAGAAGGGGAGGCTAAAGTCAGATGTATCAGTATTACAGTGGAGTAAACGGAATTACAGAAGCATGAGAGAGGAGTTGTCCAAAATTAATTGGAAAAGAATACTGGAAGGAATGACAGCAGAGCAGCAATGGCTGAAATTTCTGGAAGCAATTCAGAAGACAGAAGATTTCTACATCCCAGAGAGGAAGAAGTATTTTAAAGGAAAGATGATAACCATGGCTAACAAGAGAAGTCAAAGCCAACATAAAAGCCAAAAAGAGGGAATAAAATACAGCAAAAATTAGAGGATTGGGAAGCTCTAAAAAGCAACAAAAGGCAAATAAAAATGTCACTAGGGATGGAATATGAACGTAAGCTAGCCAATAATATTAAAGCAGATACCAAAAGTTTCTTCAAATGCATAACATGTAAAAGAGAGGTGAGAGTGGATATTGGACCACTTGAAATTATGCTAGAGGGGTAGTGGTGGGGGATTATGAAATAGCAGATGAACAGCATAATGACTTTGCATCAGTTTTCACTCTGGAAGGTACTAGCAGGATGGTGGAAGTTCTAGTGTCAGGGGTGATGAAGTGTGTGAAGTTACCAGAACTAGAGAGAAGGTTCTTGAGAAACTGAAAGGTCTGAAGGTAGATATGTCACCTGGACCAGATGATATACACCCGAGGGTTCTGAAATACATGGATGAAGAGATTGTGGAGGTATTAGTCATGATCTTTCAAGAATCAATGGATTCTGTAATGGTTCTGGGAGATGGGAAAATTGGAAATGTCACTCAACTCTTCAAGAAAAGAGAAAAGCAGAAGAAAGGAAACTATAGGCCAGTTCAGTCTGTTGGGAAGGTGTCAGAGTTGATTATTAAGGATGAGGTCTCAGGGTACTGGTAAATTGGTCCAACAGATGCCTTCAGTGAAATGAGCAGAATATTATTCAAATCCATCTAATTGAATATACTTGGAGTTCCATGCACTTTACTCAGAGTACAGAGAGATAACAATATTCCTCGAGTAGATTTTCTGTTATCACAAATATCTGCTGAATGTGAGTTAAAAGTGTGTTCTGCTCTCCTTCATGCAGCCTGGCCATGACTCCCCATGCTTCTGGGAGGAGAGGTAGCAACAGTCTCTCAGGCCACACTCCATAATGATGTTTCTAATGTGGTGAGGCAGTTCAGTCCATATTAAAGTCATTCGCTGCTGCACAGCTGCCCTACTCATAGTTCTCAATAACTAGCATACCTCTGCATACAAGCATGCATGCACTTAAATCACAAACATATATGTGAGCACACACATGCACACACGACCGTGCATCACAAAGTTCTTCCGCATTCTGGCCTTCCCAATCCAACTATCTGCATGTGGGCAATCGTGCACGTGTGCATATACGTGTTGAAGTTCAGTCAGGTATGTGTGAAATAATGGGATAAATTACACCAGAAATATTTTGATAGGATTCCAGGGACAAAAAAAAAACAACCTGCTATCTCAGTTTCTCACATGCCCTTGTTTGTAAAGACATTCTTCACTAGGAATGTTCGGTGTTCATTCCTTTCAACACTGCCCTCTTGTGTTGGAGTTCTTTGCTGCAAACAATGATCCACAACAGTCATTTCCAGAGAGTTAGAGCAAGTAAATCGCTGTCGGTTGACATTCCCAGATGGAGCTGACCGGGTTAGCAAAATTATTTTAATGTTAGTATACCAGAGAAGTTCTTACAATACTCTGGTAACTTCATTGACACCCATAAGACATAGGAGCAGAATTGGGCCATTCGGCCATCAATTCTGCTCCATCATTCCATCATGATTGATCTTTGTTCTCAGCCCCATTCTTCTGCCTCCTCTCCATAACCTTTGATGTCCTGATTAATCAAGAACCCATCAGCCTCCTCTTTAAATATACCCTCCACAGTCATCTGTGGCAAAGAATTCTATTGATTCACCACCTTCTGGTTAAAGAAGTGCATACTCATCTCTATTGTAAATTCTGATCATCCTTCTTCAATACTGATAACCCTTTTTAATTCCAGAATTCAATTTTATTTACTGAAAATAAATTCTCTAATTTTGAACCAGCACTTCAGTTCCTGTTTCCAGTCCACTCAAAGAGACTTTTTTAGAAATCCAGTAACTTAGTTCCAGTACTATCAGGATATGGGTGCATGCAGTTTGGCACCATCCTAGCAACTCCTAACATCACTTTCCTTCTGACTGAAAGTCCACAAGTAGGGTTGTTCTTGGATGAATACATTACTGCAGATTCCTCTGGACAGTTAGTCAACCTGAGAATGGCCCACTATAACAGGTGGAAGCTAGCTACAAACGTGACACAGAGGCTGAAGTCATCTGAGAAAACAACTATTTACATGGAAAGCCGAAATCTTAAATATTCATACACTATATCGACCCTTTCCTTTAAAGCAGAAGATGCCAATTTGGGGTCCACGGACCCCTCTTAATTGTAAGGCTCCATAGCATAATAAAGTTCTGCTTTAAAAAAAAGTTTCTTAATGAACAAGTTCTGAAATAAATTTACTTCTGTAGGTAAAGTACAATGCACTACTCGACGTAAAGGGAACTGTATTACAGAACTTGTTCGTTAAGATCGACTTAACCCTCAACAAAACTTTAAGGTTTCATCCATTTCTGCTTTGGGACGAAATTATCAGCTTTCCTTTGAGGGCATCTAGTTCACGCGGACCGGGAACGATCAGATTGTTATAGAAACATACATCAAAGTTGCTGGTGAACGCAGCAGGCCAGGCAGCATCTGTAGGAAGAGGCGCAGTCGACGTTTCAGGCCGAGACCCTTCGTCAGATTGTTATAGAGCTCATTTGCTGATCCACAGTCTGCTCCTCTTTGGATGTTTCTTGTTCAGTGGCTGATCTGGAAAAAATTTAAATTAAGACGAACTAGAGCTTTCTCCAAAGCATGTTGAAACTGCGAAGTAGAAAAATAGTAAATAATTGGATCGACCACACTGTTCAGATACGTTATAAACAAAGTATTGTAAAAGATATTCGCTGCTGTGTGATACGACTTGCAGTCGGATGGACTTCTTAGTTTAGTCACCAAAACCCCGACCACAGCAACACTGGTGGGCAAGAAGCAAATGACAAAAACCGCAGCCACGACTATCACAAGTTTCACAGTTCGCTTATATTTAGCCCGCATTCCAACTTCCATCTGCCGTAACCTCCAGATGATGGAGGACGTAGAGAACAGGATAACTGAAACTGGCAAAAGAAACTTAAAGAATATAAAAATAAAGTCAGTCCAAACTGCTGTGGGACTTAGAGCCTTGTTTATGCTGAAAGGCTCACAGTTTGTCACGTTGTGATGTTCGAAGAGATGTTTGTCTATCAGCAAGTGCAAGCAAATAGCCACCGCTACAATCCACAGACCGCCTGCTATCATCACCGCACACCTTGTAGGGATCTTGTTTACCTTGTGGAGTGGATGGACCACCTTAAAGTAACGATCGATCGCTATAACCATGAGGAAAAAGACGCTGCCAATCCGGTTCAGGGAAATCATGAATATATTCAGTCGACACAGTCCATCACCAAAAATCCAGTCCTTCCCTCGGATAAAATAATCAGCCCGAAAAGGTAGACAGCACACTAACAGAGTGTCCGCAATCAGGAGATTCAGTGAGTACACAATACTTGGTTTCCGCGACTTCACATGAACACAAAAGATCCACAAAGCAATCGTATTTCCAGCAAGCCCGAGGATGAATGTGATGATAATTACGGGCGGATTGTAGGACGAGTTAACATCTTCACGAGGAGCACATTGCAGGGTCGAGTTCGCCATTGTGCGAAAAAGCGGTCACACAGTCAAGATGTTTCAGAGGGGAGCACACTCATTCGAAGCTGAACAACCTTATAAACTGGCCTTTCTCGAATGAGTTTGTTCCCCTGTGGGTGGAGTATATGGGCGGAGTGAAATATTCAGAGCACCAGTAAGTTGTGCGTTCAAATCACCAAGTTCCAGGAAAACTCGAAGCATCAGCATTTAAGTTGAGCAGCAAACAATGAAATAGATTATGATTTTATCGCCAGGCTTAAAATTGTACAATACTTAGTTTTATTGTTGAGTGCATGAATAATTTTACATTAAAATTAATCATGGGGTATAATTTTAAGCTGATTGCAGGGAGGGCAAGTTTTTTACGCAGCGAGGTTGGGTGCGAGGAACACGCTGTCAGGTTTGGTGGTAGAGGCAGATACATTAGGGGCATTTCAGAATCTGTTAGGTAGGCACAAGGATGATAGAAAAATGGAGGACTCTGCAGGAGGGAAGGGTTAGTCTGATCTCAAAGTAGGATAAATCTCAACACACAAGATACTGTAATGATATACAGACCAAAAATAAGAGCAGTGTTGTAATATTAACCACCCTCAAAGATCATTTCACTTCGTTATTAAAGTCATTCTTGAAAAATTTCCTGACGACAATTGAAATGGAAAACGGAGGAAACTCCCAGCATGTCAACTTTGGAAAGCAAACAGAGCTTATGATTCCGTATGTAGGTCTTTCATTTTTCCGAGCAGTTTTTGAGTGCCTTCTGAAATGGATGCGCCTCTCTGAACATCATCTGATATCAGTGAACGTGATGTATTTAAACAACTGCTTATTATTTTAAGGAATTGTAATGCAGAAGTCCATCTACTTCCTCTAGCTTGGGGAAGTGATTAGGTGTAAATAACATGGTTGCTGAATAGAATGGTTTAAAAATATCTGAGTGGATGAAGATCTATCCTGGTGTGCAATGGAGATGCAGAGGGACATGATCAGATCAGGGAAGAGGAAACAGTCAAAGCAGCAGAGGGCTTCAGAGGTTTCACAGGCATCTGTGATCCCTTGGCTTGAGGGAAGTAGTAGAAACAAACTGTGAGTTATAAAACTAATGCTGGAGGATTAATAGAGTCTTCTAAGGAAATATGTCAGGGATTCCTTTGAGGGATGAAAGCCTGATGCTCAGTGGTGGGTCGTGATCCTGTTGGAAGTATGAGAAAGTGTCCAGGAGATGACATTCAGGAGAGAGTAATTTGCAGGAGCACTGACACACTGTTCCTTGTCAGCAGGTTTGACGACAATCCAGGAGTCATTCTTATTGAAGAGTAGCAAATTCAGGTTCACTTGGTTAGGGTGAGCAAATTGAAATAATCATTGTTGAGTTGGCAGAGAGTGATGAATGGATCTGGAGAAGGAAAGAACTTTGAAGAGGGATCCAGTTTTGTACAGGATTCTGGAAATGGGGATGCTCAGTGTTGAGGGCACCTGACCATGGGGACTCGGTCTTTTTAAGCACTTCTCAAGAGGGTCTGGAATGAAGCATCACTCAAGTTACACATGGGAGAAACAGGACTTAGGGATAGATTATTGCTGAATATATCTCCAGCAGTGTGAATGCTCAGAATGTTACTGTACAAACTGAGTGGAGGGAGAGTGTGAGGGAGAGGGATCAGCAGCAACACAGGCTCTTCCAGGCTTTTCCAATTCATCTACCTCAGATGCGAGGTTATGGATGCACTCGAAATAGTACATCAGAAATGAATGCAGGACCAGGCCATAGAGATCCCTGAACATCATTCCTGATTCATTCAGATCTTCACCTCAACACTTGCTGCACATTGGCACAAATGGCAGAACCTCTGCCTCACTGCAGCAGAACTCTGGGTTCAACACATATGATGTTGGATTCCTTTGGGTGCTCTAGTGTCCTTCCCAAACACCAAACACATTCAGGTCAGCAGTTGAATGACCTACTGTAAATTGCTTCTAGTGTTAGGTTGGTGGTAGAATATGGGAGGAAATAAACAGGATGTGGGGAGAATTTTTAAAATTTGGAATCAATTAGCATTTTGGTAAATGGTTGCTTGACAAACACTGGAAAAATAATGGGCCAACTCACTTGGTTTTCCCTCTTTGTGTCTTGCTTATAGAATTAAGGATGTGTGTATTCAAAACCCAAGAATTTTAAGTTGTTAGTTGCCATAAACCACACTGAACATTCACCTTGTCACGCACCTGGAGCGGTGGCAAGCCTCACTCTTAACTGTGCAGCTTCATTCAATGACAGCTCTTTAACCATATTAGGAACAATTCCTCTTTCAATTCCTTCACTCAGACTGACTCACACCTTCCCATCCAGGGAAAGTGGTGCTAAACTGAAAGCAAGCCGAATTAGTTGAAGTGGAAGTGTGCCCTTACGTTTTCAGTAAGGCCACCAATCTCAGGTGCGCTGTTAGCCGCAAGATCCAGAATGAAGGTTGGCATCATTCGTTTTCCCAATCACTGAAAATAGCCTAGATACTGATATTGTGCATATGTTAAAGATTTGATCACAAGTTATAATACACCCAGTGGCCATTTTATAAGGTTAATCCTCGACATAATAAAGAGGCCTGGGATAGATGGTCCTGTGCTGCTGTAGCCCATTCATCTCAATGTTCGACATGTTGAGCATTCAAAGATGCACTTCTGCACAACACTGTTGTAACACATGGTTATTGGAATTCCTGTCAGTCAGCTAGAACCATTCCTGCCACTCTCCTCTGACCTCCCCGAATAACAAAGAATTTTCATCAACAGAACTGCTTCTCACTGAATGTTTTTGGCTTCTTGCACCAATCTCTGTAACCTCTAGAGACTACTGTGAGTGAAAATCCCAAAGGTCAGCAGTTTCTGATATACTCAGTCCACCCTATCCGGCACCAACAATCATTCTACAGTCAAAGTCACTTAGATCACATTTCATCCCTATTCTAATGTTTGGTTCAAGCAACAATCGATTCTCCTGTCTTCTCCTAGCATTTCGGATCTCCCCCTCCCCGTCCCACTTTCAAATCTCTTACTAGCTCTTCTTTCAGTTAGTCCTGACGAAGGGTCTCGGCCTGAAACGTCGACTGTACCTCTTCCTAGAGATGCTGCCTGGCCTGCTGCGTTCACCAGCAAATTTTGTGTGTGTTAATTGAACCTCTTGACCAGGTCTGCATGTTTTCATGCATTGAGTTTCTGCCACATGAAACACCAGGTTCAAGTACAGTAACTACCACCCCCCCCAACTATTCAGGCTCTTGAACAAGAGGATAACTACACTCATTCTGTTTCTGCTGTTCCCACAACCAATGATCACCCTTTAGGAATGCTTTATCTTATTATTTCATGTTCTTTTTATTTGTTGCTATTTATTTATATTTGTATTTCCACAGTCTGTTGTTCATTGATCCTGTTTACAGTTACTGATCTTGTCATGGTCCCATCTGGCAATTCTCCATCTTGCTATTATCTCCTTGATTGGGCCTTAATCACCTTGTCTGATTTACAATTGTTCTCAGTTCCATTCATTCCAGCACACTTGCTTTCTATCAATGAATGCAGGATAAGAACCCTGGAGTCACAGCAATGAGCCGCCAGTTCATTGATCTGTTCTAGTGTGTGTAAACCCTGTTTCCTGATTCCTTAGGATTGTCAGTTCTAAGTTCCACACCATTCCCTGGAAGATCTACATAAACTTTGTCTCTGTGTAAAGACTCTCCTGCATACCTGTCCCACGTCTGCAACTGTGCTAGCGCTTCACGACCCTGTCTCGGTGCCTGTGTCCTGCACTTGGGTTCGTCCCCAGCCACGTCCTTGCAACAGATCTATAGATTTACTGTCTGCCCACAGGAAAAAGAATCTCAGGGTTGTGCATAGTGACATGTATGTACTCTGATAATAAATTTTTCTTTGGAATTTGAACTTTTGAAATTTGAATGGGATTGGCTGATTAGATATTTGCATTAACGAGTTGGTGGATACCTAACAAAGTGACTACTGGGTGTATATTGGGATTTAGGCAAAAGGCCATAATGGCCACTGGCCACTGTGAGTGGAAGGCTACTGCAGGTACAGTACCTGCTGACCGGAACGCCGGGAGTTCTGCTGATTTCAACTTGAATAAAGACTGATGATGATGGATTGCAAAGGGTCTCCCAGAGTATCAGAGCAAACCTGCAGTGAGGTTAATTAACCAATGAAAGAAATAGCCTGGTGAAGATCAGAGGCACCAAGCTTCACCACTTGGACTTAAGTAAGGGTCCTTCCTATTCCCTGTGAGTTATCCTCCCAACAGCCAGTGCTCATGCTGAGACAGGCAATGTGAACTCAAGCCTTTGAGTCTGTAATGTTGAATTAGGTTTGCAGGTCTGGCAGATGAGACAGAAAACACCGACTGCCAATAGCATATGACTCATTAATTTACAAACAGTAAAAATTTAACCAAACATTCATGTTCCCCAAGTTACAGACACTAAAAACATACATTCAACAAACATACTTAGCTAAAAGTAGGTGCAGAGCATACCACTTACCTTAAACAAGGGAGAGAGAACCTCGCACACGTGCTCTATATATACCCAGCATATTTGAAACAGGATGCCAGCCGGCTGGCCAATGGGAAAAGCAGCTGCAGTTTCTAAACTAACCAGTCACAGCAGAAGCAGCTTTCGACAATCAGAATAAGCCGTGCCCCCACAAGACAGAGTCCCAATGCTCCAGACAATCCTTCATTGCTATCTGCATTTCTGCCTCACTGAAAGCCCTTAGCCTTCCTCCAGTCCTGGTTCTGTCACTGGAGACAAGACTGTCCCATTCAACAAATGGAAGTTGCCATCTGACTTTGCGAATCCCTGGCTCACAGTCACTCAAAGTACAGAAGGGGCATTCAAAATGGAACTGAGAAGCTCATGCCTATACTTCAGAAACGCAGGAAAGAGCTGCATAATTAGTAGATGGAGACCACCTCACCTACCACTTGACACCCTCTCAGGAAACATTTGCCCATCTGTGGAGGAACATAAAGCCATTATAAGGTATTGGATCAGGCCATCAAGTCTGCTCCTCTATTTAATCATGGCTGAGATGTTGTTTTGAACTCCATTCTACCAACTTCTCCTTGTAATCTTTACCCTCCTCCCCCTTAACAATCAAGAACCTATAAATCTTTGTCTTAAATACACTCAATGATTTGGTCTCCACTGCCTTATATGACAATGAATTCCACAGATTCCCCACACTCTGGCTGAGGAAATTCCTCATCTCAGTTCTAAAGAGACCTCCCTTTATTCTGAGGCTGTGCCCTTGGATCCTTGAATCCTCTCCTACTAATGGAAGCATGTTCTCCAAGTTCACATTATCCAGGTTTGTGGTTCCTCACATTGAGATGACTAATTACCCCAGAATGGAAAAGATACATCTATAGGAACAGACAGGAGTGGATAATGTTCTTTATATGAACAGTAGTAGTAGTAGTCATACTTTATTGATCCCGGGGGAAATTGGTTTTCGTTATAGTTGCACCATAAATAATAAGTAGTAATAGAACCATAAATAGTTAAATAGTAATATGTAAATTATGCCAGTAAAATCGGAAATAAGTCCAGGACCAGTCTATCGGCTCAGGGTGTCTGACCCTCCAAGGGAGGAGCTGTAAAGTTTGATGGCCACAGGCAGGAATGACTTCCTATAATGCTCTGTGCTGCATCTCAGAGGAGTGAGTCTCTGGCTGAATGTACTCCTGTGCCCACCCAGTACATTATGTAGTGGATGGGAGACATTGACCAAGATGGCATGCAACTTAGACAGCATCCTCTTTTCAGACACCACCGTGAGACAGTCCAGTTCCATCCCCACAACATCACTGGCCTTACCAATGAGTTTGTTGATTCTGTTGGTGTCTGCTACCCTCAGCCTGCTGCCCCAGTACACAACAGCAAACATGATCGCACTGGCCACCACAGACTCGTAGAACATCCTCAGCAACGTCCGACAGATGTTAAAGGACCTCAGTCTCCTCAGGAAATAGAGGCGGCTCTGACCCTTCTAGTAGACAGCCTCAGTGTTCTTAGACCAGTCCAGTTTATTGTCAATTCGTATCCCCAGGTATTTGTAATCCTCCACCATGCTCACACTGACCCCCTGGATGGAAACAGGGTTCACCAGTACCTTAGCTCTCCTCAGGTCTACCACCAGCTCCTTAGCCTTTTTCACATTAAGCTGCAGATAATTCTGCTCACACCATGTGACAAAGTTTCCTACCGTAGCCCTGTATTCAACCTCATCTCCCCTGCTGATGCATCCAACTATGGCAGAGTCATCCGAAAACTTCTGATGACAAGACTCTGTGCAGTAGTTGAAGTCCGAGGTATAAATGGTGAAGAGAAAGGGAGACAAGACAGTCCCCTGTAGAGCCCTAGTGCTGCTGATCACTCTGTCGGACACACAGTGTTGCAAGCACACGTACTGTGGTCTGCCAGTCAGGTAATCAAGAATCCATGACACCAGGAAAGCATCCACCTGCATCACTGTCAGCTTCTCCCCCAGCAGAGCAGGGCGGATGGTGTTGAACGCACTGGAGAAGTCAAAAAACATGACCCTCACAGTGCTCGCTGGCTTGTCCAGGTGGGTGCAGACACGGTTCAGCAGGTAGATAATGGCATCCTCAACTCCTAGTCGGGGCTGGTAGGCGAACTAGAGGGGATATATATAGGTTGATTAAGCATTCTTGTTTACTTAAATAATTATTTATGGGTTGTATGTATGTAAGGGGGTTTCGACTTTTATGTTACTGCGGAGGCTAATTAAAATGGCGTCTTTGTTATGTTAATCTGGGGAATGCGGCTTTGTTGTGTTAAACGCTGAGAAAGTTTGCGCTAACAGTTTGTTTTTGCTATTAGTGTGTGATAAGAGAGTGCTATTAACCAATTGGGATAGTTGTTATGGTTTTGGTGTATTTGAAGATACTGTATGCGCGGGGTTTTGGGGGAGAAGGCAGGAGATCGAGACAGAGGATGGACGAGGTGCTGTGAGTCCGCTAACGGGGTCGGACCCCGAGCGGGACGTTCGGCGAGGAGACGGAGATGGACTGGTGTGAAGCGTCTGGTCGACCACCGTTGTTGATTCCAGGCAGCCGGTTGAGGTGGTCCGAGGGGGTCGCAGGGTGAAGAAGAAGGTCCTTGAGCTCCAATTGTTTGTGCACGAAGAGATTGAACTTTGATAAGTGTGGCGCCTTTTATTTTCCTTTTATATTTTATTCTCTTTTAATTATATAGTTCCAGTAATATTTATAAACTGTAAATCATTTAATTGCATCTGGTGTATTGTCTGTTATTTGGGTGGGGTGGGGTACCTCACACAGCATCCACACAAACAAGTTATCCAGTTTGGCGGGGCCGAGGCTGTTTCCCTAGACGACAGCGAGCCGAGCGACCCTGAGAGTGGCCAGGGGGCTACATGTAAAAGGCATTAATTGCATACATCATCATGTGATGCCATCTAAAATTAAAGATGCAGATACACCCATATTTCAGACTCAACATGTTTTCTTTGAATTAGTTTAATAATCTGAAGTTTCAGAACATAACATGTGCTCCTTATTCCTCTTCCTGCACATGCTCTTTCACATCCTCATTTTGCATATTCTCCTTTCTGTAGACAAGTAATTTCTGTATTATTTTTGCAAATTTGCAATTTCATCCAGCCTTAATTTCTACATCACAGCATCTCCATGCAACTCACACTCCAACTTTGTAAAACCTTGGTCATATATCACCTGGAGCACGATGTGCAGTTCTGGCCAGCACGTATTTGAATGGATGTGAGAGTGCTGGAGAGGAGAATGACCAGGATGGAGCAGTTCCATTATGTGGAGAACAGGAGAAGCTCGGTCCGTTTTCCTTGGAGCTCAAGAGATCAAGAACAAACATTACTGAGGTATTAAAGGTTATAGATAGGGTAGACTGTAGGAAACTTCTCATCATACCAACTACTACTACTACTACTACGTCAACTCTGGCCTAGGGGGCTGGCGTTGGGCACAATGACGGACTCTCCACTTCTCCCTCTTCCTCATCAGTGTGCTCAGTTCATCTACATCAGCTGCGCCGCTGTCTTCTAGGAGCATGTTGACTACAGTCTTGGGAGGGCACCCAGGGTTCATCCTCCCATGCTTGGGCTCCCATATGATGACTAGACTGGCAGGTAGCTCGGGGTGGTGTAGACAGAGCCCTGCTAGTTGCAGTCTCATCGCCTTGATTTTAGTGGTGAGCATCGGTAGGTCATCATAGAGCTCAACGTTCGTCATGTGCTATTGCCAATTCACGTCAACAGCCACCCGGAGCATTCGCGTATAGCAACCATCTAGAGACTTTCACATAGTCTTGGTGAGTGTCCACTTCTCGCATCCGTCATACCAAAGATGGTTAAAAACTATAGGTTTAAGGTTAGGGAGAAGAGATTTCACACTGATCCGCTGATGCTCACCCTTCCTGACTGCAGCCAGTTTGTAACGGACAGGCAGTTTAAGGTAAAACCCTACTGTCACAAACAGTACAATGGTGCAGCCAACCTGACCTCCACTGGGGAGTTCACACGTTCCCCCCCCAAACCCGGCCCCCCGTGATTCTATAAGATTCATCAGAACATGATTTTCCTTTCACACATTCATGCTGACTTTTTCTGATGATTTCACTGCCTTCCAAATGTGCTGTTATAACATCTTTGATAACTGACTCTAGCATTTTCCCCACCACCGATGTCAGGCTAACCGGTCTATAATTCCCCGGTTTCTCTCTCCCTCCTTTTTTAAAAAGCGGGGTTACATTAGCCACCCTCCAATCCTCAGGAACTAGTCCAGAATCTAAAGAGTTTTGAAAAATTATCACTAATGCATCCACTATTTCTTGGGCTACTTCCTTAAGCACTCTGGGATGCAGACCATCTGGCCCTGGGGATTTATCTGCCTTTAATCCCTTCAATTTACCTAACACCACTTCCCTACTAACATGTATTTCCCTCAGTTCCTCCATCTCACTGGACCCTCAGTCCCCTACTATTTCCGGAAGATTATTTATGTCCTCCTTAATGAAGACAGAACCAAAGTAGTTATTCAATTGGTCTGCCATGTCCTTGTTCCCCATGATCAATTCACCTGTTTCTGACTGTAAGGGACCTACATTTGTCTTAACCAATCTTTTTCTTTTCACATATCTATAAAAGCTTTTAATCAGTTTTTAAGTTTCCTGCCAGCTTTCTCTCATAATCTTTTTTTCCCTTTCCTAATTAAGCCCTTTGTCCTCCTCTGCTGGATTCTGAATTTCTCCCAGTCCTCAGGTGTGCCCCTTTTTCTGGCTAATTTGTATGTTTCTTCTTTGGAATTGATACTATCCCTAATTTCTTAATGAAGAATTCCACCATATTAGGGTCACTCTTACCCAAGAGGCCTCGCATGACAAGATTGCTAATTAAACCTTCCTCATTGCTCAATACCCAGTCTGGAATGGCCTGCTCTCTAGTTGGTTCCTCGACATGTTGGTTCAGAAAACCATCCCGCATATATTCCAAGAAATCCTCTTCCTCAGCACCCTTACCAATTTGGTTCACCCAATTTATATGTAGATTGAAGTCACCCATTATAACTGCTGATCCTTTATTGCACGCATTTCTAATTTCCTGTTTAATGCCATCCCCAACCTCACTACTACTGTTAGGTGGCCTGTACACAACTCCCACCAGCGTTTTCTGCCCCTTAGTGTTATGCAGCTCTACCCATATTGATTCCACATCCTCCAGGCTAACGTCCTTCCTTTCTATTGCATTAATCTCCTCTCTAACCAGCAATGCTACCCCACTTCCTTTTCTTTCATGCTTATCTTTCCTGAATATTGAATATCCCTGGATGTTGAGCTCCCATCCTTGGTCACCCTGGAGCCATGTCTCTGTGATCCCAACTATATCATATTCATTAATAACTATCTGCACATTCAATTCATCCACCATATGATTTACATATGATAAGATTTAGCAGCAGAATCAGGCCATTTGGTCATTGAGTCTGCACCACCATTCAATCATGCCTACAGTTTTTTTTTCCAACCAATTTCTCCCGCCTTCCTGCCCTGTACACATTAACCCATTAATGAACAGATAAATCTCTGCCTTAAGTATTACTCATTGACTTGGCCTGCACCATCCACTGCGGGAAAAAAACTCTACGGAATCTCTCCTCTCTGACTGAAGAAATTCCTCCTCATCTCAAGTTCCAAAAGATATCCCTTTACTCTCAGATCCTAAAATCTCCTAACGATGGTAACATTCTCTCCATATCCACTCTTTCTAAGCCTTTCAGTATCTGGTAGCTATCAAAGAGATTCTAACACCCTTCCCCACCACATACCTCTGAACTCCACCAAATACAAGCCCAAAGCCATCAGCTGCTCCTCAGTCATTAAACTCATGAAAATCTGTACTGGGAGGGTTAAAAGCAGTTTTTTTTTATAATTCAAAATGGAGTTGTCAGTCCACAGTCTCCACAATGAGCACATATGTTAATTAGGAAGATAAATAAAACAAAAGGTTTTAATTCATATGGTCTTTGAGGCTTTGCAGAATGCAGAGGTAAGACATTAAGGAATGTGAAATGACAAAATCACTTAATTTTTCTTGGAGCAAGACTGGTTCAGCTGACAATATAAAAATCATTACTTTTAGAATTGTAGCTGGCTGGAACGAGTAAATTAGAAGAGAAGCATGGGTTTTCTTGATTATATGAGTAGTGAACAAACTCGTTGAACTTCTCCTTGGACTGTAATCACAATTGGTGCTAAGGACCTCTGAAATCCTCCAGACCAAATATAACAATTGGAGCTCCCCCCTGATGAGCAGAAGGTTGTGAAACTTGTTATTCTGGTTCTTTCAGCAACCGTTCTAACATATTTTTAACTTACTGTTTTGTATATTTTATTTTTTATTTGTTCTTATTTAAAGATACAGCACAATAACTGGCCCTCCTGTGTCCTGCTCAACAGACCCACATTGCCCAATTACGCCCGTGTGACCAATTAACCTAACTGGTACATCTTTGGAATGTGGGAGGAAAACAAGACAACCCTGACGAAACCCACACAAACTCCTTACACACAGCAGCGGAACTAAACACAAGTCATTGGCATTGTAGTAACATTATGCCAGCCTATAGACAGTATCCTATCTCTTGTTTTACTTTAAATAAATGGCCTGTAGCAATTTACTCAGACAAGGCGTATAACCTTGAGGATCTTAGAGAGGCAGCTTCCCACAAGAAGGCTTAGCATGCAGGCATCCATGAGGTCATGAAGAGCCAGACTGGACTTAACGACTGAACAACAAGAAGCAACTTTCTTCCTCCCTCATCGCTCCGAATCTTTGAAACCTGCTTATTTCCCCTTACAAAATCTTTTGTTGCAACAGGGCATATTTTAGGTGAGGAAACAAAGACTTTCAACTCTCCAGTGTTTAACCAAGTTAAATCTCCATCATTTGTACAAGTGATTTATGTCTATATTCAGATATGATGAGCCTCTATTTTACATTTTGAACATTGGTTCTGCGGATAATCAAAAACTGCATGTTTTTGCAGATTTTCTCCCCTATTCCTCACCCCCCCCCGCCATCCTCTTTTTGATTCTGACTCTGCCTCTGTCCAGAGACGGAGACATCCATCAGTAAGGATTCCCATCACCTGGGACATGCCCTCTACTATCAGGAAGGAGGTACAGGAGCCCGAAGATACACACTCAACAATTCAGGAACAACTTCTTCCCCTCTGCCATCCGATTTCTGAATGTACATTGACTCCATGAACACTAACTCACTGCTTTTTTTTCATTTAAGTATTTATATATTTACAGTAATTCACAGTTTTTATTATTATGTATTGCATTATATATATATAGCAACAAATTTTGCCAGTGATTCTGATCATAATTGTGATTTTGTCTCTCTGTCTCTGACACACTGTCAAATGACTAACCTGTTCTCAGTTTGTACATCCACTGGACTGAGTCCTGTGTGCACAGAAGAAAGCTCTACTTTTCAGTTAGATTCTGGGCTGTGCACACAAATTCTCAACAGAACTCTGAAGCCCTGTTAATGTAGATACAGTCAGCCATTCTTCCTGCAGAAATTGCTAGAAAATCTCTCGTAGAGCCTCTTTACTATGCAATTATAAATCCCACGTTAGTTAAATTGAGATGATTCCCCCAACCCACTTTGGCTGCTTCACTTTCAGCCTTAACTATTGTAAATCTGTGAAATGGCTCCTTTTCATTTTCGTTCAAAGTAAATTTATTATTAAAGTATGTATAGGTCACCATATATTAAGTTGAGATTCATTTTCTTGTGGTTATTCACTGTAGATGGTAAGAAATACAACAGAATCAATGAAAAGCAACACTGAAATAAAAAGAGACAAGTAACACTGCAAAAGAAGGCAACCTGTACAAATACAAAATCAATCTATAAATAAATAGATAAATAAATGTAACTTCTGGTGGTTTCCCTCTCCGGTCCCGCCAAACTCATGAGATTGAGACTGCTCTCCCATTCCAAACCCTGGTTTCAGTGGATGCTGAGTAATTTGCTACCCTGTTACAAATTAGCGCCAGGAAATAACAGACAGTACACTGGATACAATTAAAGAAATTATATTTATGAATGTTAACTAAAGAGTTAGTTAAGAAAAACAAAAAGAAAAGGGCCCATTTTAATTAAACAGGCAAATGTGCACAAGTTGAAGCTCGACATTTCACCACCATATTCACCAATCCTCAATCAATCTCGGCCCCTGGCTTCATCAAATCACAGTCCCACACGGGGTCAAATCCTACAACCTGTCCTCTCGAGCATCTTCTCTCTTCATATCCCCTTGAACAAAAGCCCCAAGCCCAACCTTAGTGTCCCTCACCAGAAAAACCTCCACCCACTTCCACCATCCTGATTGAATGGCACACACTTCTTATCTTCAACAATAACCCAAACAGGCTGAAAGCAGAACAGACTGCTCTTACAGAACTGTTAAATGAAATATCTACAGCATAACAGTGAAATTATGAACCAGGGCATTACATAAAAAAAAGGATAGATAAATATGAAAAAAAACAAACAATAGTAGAACACTAGTTGTAGAGTCCTTGAAAGTGATACCATAGGCTGTGTAATCAGTTCAGCTTTGAGGTGAGAGAAGTTCCTGTGTCAGGGAATTTGTCCATTGATATCTAAAAGGAAGGTCAGCTTCTTTTCCGCCACCATCATACTCTGATGCAGAAACCTTTGGGGTTTAAAATATAAACTACTGAGCCATTCTGATTTCAAAGGCTTTTTAGAAGTCAGCACAGAGCAGACGGCGCAGTTTTCCACATGCCCGGTAGATGGCAGTGTTGTAATTCTTCCAGAAGGGTTCATTGGGACATGGCTGGTTGTGGAATACAACTCTCCATTATTGCAACCAGTTTAATATCAGGTCCTTCTCTGAATCCAGCACACTAAGTCATTGCTTGCTGTCACATGGCTTCTGTAATGGTGATGACCTCAAGAGCAAAGAAAAATGCTAGAAAAATCACCAGAGTTAACCAGCTGGAATCTTCTGTTGGTCTTGCCCCTCTGGATTATATCTGAGTAGCATACACACAAAATGCTGGAGGAACTCAGCAGGTTAGGCAGCATCTATAGAAATGAATAAACAGTCGACGTTTCAGACCGAGACTCTTCATCAGGACAGAATTATGTGATTCTGACCTCAAACTTTCCTGTCTGTTGCCTCTACTCATTATCATCTTATCTATCATAGCTATAAATATCTTCAATGACTCACTCTCCAGTGTTCTCTGAGGTACAGAATCACAAGAATTCATATCCTCCAGGGCAATCAATTTTCGCTATTTCTGTTTTAATGGTTGATCTAATATCCTAAAACTGTGCCCTTTAAATCAGTGGTCCCCAACCACTGGGCCGCAAAGATGTGCTACCGGGCCATGAGGAAACAATATGATTTAGCAATATGAAACGATATGAGTCAGTTACACCTTTCACAATTCCCTGTCACACACTGTTGAAGCTGAACACCCTCCCCCACATCCCCCCCCACCCCAGTCAGCCGGTCCATAAGAATATCGTTAATATTAAACCGGTCTGCGGTGCAAAAGGTTGGGGACCCCTACTTTAAATCAAGGTTACCCCTAGAGAGGAAATAGCTTCTTACTATCTAGCCTGTCAAGCCCCTCAGAATCATACATGTTTCACTAGAGTCACCTCATCCTTTCACTCTCCCCCTGGAGAGGATGGGGACAGAAACTGGTAGGTGATAGGTGGAAACAGATGGGGAGGGGATAATGGGCAGATGAAACCAGGTGGGAGGTGGTTTAATGACAGAAGTGGACAGAGGAAGAAGAAAACTAAATGTATGGGTGAGTGTGTGTGTGGGACGACGTAGAGTGTAGGTGTGGCTGCGTGGACCAGAAAAGGTGGAGATCTTTCAGACTCCATCTCAGGAAACAGACTTACTGCTGGCATTTTTTATAAACCCAGTGATTCCTGTAGCTACCTCAACTGTACCTCCTCCCACACTGAATCCTTTAAGGACACCATCCTTTTTCTCAGTTTCTCTACCCCCACCACATCTGTACTCAAAGTGAGGCCTACCATTCCAGGGCATCCAAAGTGTCCTTCTTCTGGAAAAATGGTTTCTGCTCCAAGATAGTTGATGAAGCCCTCATATACATTTCCTCTATTTCTACACATCTGTCCTCAACATCCTCCCTTTTCCCAGGCACAATACAGATGGGCCCCTAGACCCAGGGTTCCTCTAATGCCTAATCTTTCATTCCACCAGCCTTCATGCCTAACACATTATCTTCCACCATTTCCACCAGCATCAACATGATCCACCACTAATCACATTTCTTCTCTTGCCTCACCTCTTTCTCTTCATGATTTCCCAGCCCAATCATCCCCCCCAAACGACCTCTCCAAAGTACTTCCCCTGTAACCCGAAGAGGTGCAACACCACTGCTCAGGGCTTTATCAGCCCTTCCAGATAAAACAGAAACTATAAGACAGAAATTGCACTTGCTCCAACATGATCTACTGAATTCGGTGCTCATTTGCACTCGTGAAAGCAAGTACAGATTAACATTAAACCGGCAGACAAAAGGGATGCTGTTGTAGTATGGCGGACTGACCTCTAATTTGCTGAGGCCAGGCAGCAACGCTGACACCTCCTCTTACTTACCCCTTAATAAGGACCTCTTTCAGGACAAGTAGGATACCATCACCAACCTCATCAATTCTGGAGATCTCCCATCCACTGCCACCAACCTCATAAATCCCTTAGCGTGCACTGCTAGTTGCTACCTCCTACCCAAGATCAAAAAGTCTGACTGTCCAGGTAGGCCCATTGTCTCTGCTTGCTCCTGCCCCACTGAACTCGTGACTGCATATCTCGACACCATTTTACCTCCCTTGGTTCATTTCCTTCCCACCTACATCCATGACTACACATGCTCTAGATCTCCTGAACAATTTTCAACTCTCTAGCCCTGATCACCTCATTGTCACCATAGATATCCAGTTACTATACACTCTATAGCCCATCAAAAAGGCCTTAAAGCTCTTTACTTCTTTCTTGACAACAGATCAGACAAATTCCCCTCCACCACCACCCTTCTCCTTCTGGTAGAGCTGGCCCTCACCCTTAACAATTTCCCTTTCACCTCCTCCCACTTTCTCCAACTCAAGGTGGAGCCATGGGTACCTGCATGGGCCATCTCCAGCTATACCTGCCTTTTCATTTGCTAAATGGGACAGTCTATGTTTCAAGCATCCCTGCTAAGGCTCCTCAACATTCGCTGTGCTTCCTTGATGACAGTATTGGTGCTGCTTCATGCACCCATGAGGAGCCGTCAACATCATCAACACTGCCTCCAACTTCCATCTGTTAAATTCACCCTGGCCCCTTTCTCAGTCTCGAGATACAAAATGTCCACCAACGTCTTTCATAAACCTACAAAGTCCCGCAGCTATCTTGACTATACCTCTTCCCACCCTGTGTCCTGTAAAAATGTTATTCCTTATTCTCAGTTTCTTCGCCTCTGCTGTATTTGTTCCCAGGATAAGGACTCCCTTTTCAGGACATCAGAGATGTCCTCCTTCTTCAAATAACAGGGTTTCCATTCCTCCACCATTGATGCTGACCTCACCTTATCTTCCTGCCACCTTAATTGGGGTAGAGTTCATCTTGTTCTTGCCTACCACCTCATAAGCCTCGGCTTCTAGCACATCATTCTCCACAACTTCCGCCGTATTCAATGAAACCCTGCCACCAAACACTTCTTTACCTTGACTCTTTGCTTTCCATAAGGATTGCCACCTCTACGATTATCTTGGCCAACTGTCTCTCCCCACTAATCTCCCTCCTAGCACTTATCCCTGCAAGCAGAAGAAATTTTACACCTGTGCACTCACCTCCTCCCTCACCTCTATTCAGGACCCCAAATAGTCCTTCCAGGTAAGGCTAAACTTCACTCGTGAATCTGTTGGGGGTAACCTACTGTATCCCATGCTCCCGATGCGGCCTCCTCTTACCTTAGTGAGACTTTTCCCTACCCGCCTTTCACTTTCCCCTGGTGCCCTTCCTCCTTCCTGGTTTCCCATGGTCCACTGTTCTCTCCTATCAGATTCCTTCTTCTCCAGCTCTTTATCTTTTCCACCTATCACCTCCCACCTTCTTACTTCATCCTCCCTCCCCCACCCACCTGGCCAGCTTTCCCTCCACCCACTTTCTTATTCTGGCTTCTTCCCCCTTCCTTTCCAGTCCTGATGAGGGGGAAGGGGGAAGTAAAGAGCTGGGAAGCTGAGAGGTGAAAGAGATAAAGTGCTGGAGAAAGGGGACTCTGATAGGAGAGTGTAGAAGACCATGGAAGAAAGGGAAGGGGGAGGAGCATGAGAGGGAGGTGATGGGCAGGTAAGGAGATGAGATGAGAGAGGGAAATAGGAATGGAAATGGTGACGGGGTGGGGGGGGGAGGTAATTACTGGAAGTTTGAGAAACCAATGTTCATGCCATCAGGTTGGAGGCTACCCAGATGGAATATAAGGTGTTGCTCCTCCAACCCGAGTGTGGCCTCATCGTGACAGTAGAGGAGGCCATGGATTGACATATCGGAATGGGAATGGGAAGTAGAATTGAAGCGGGCGGCTACAAGGAGATCCCGATTTTCTGGCAGATGGAGCATAGATGCTTGATGAAGCGGTCTCATTGATGTACAGGAGGCCATACCGGGAGCACCGGATACAGTATATGACCCCAACAGACTCACAAGTGAAGCGTCACACCTGGAAGGACTGTTTGGGGCCCTGAATAGTAGTGAGGGAGGTGGTGTAGGGGCAGGTGTGGCACCTGTTCTGCTTGCAAAGAAAAAGGCCAGGAGGGAAATCAGTTGAGAGGGAAGAATGGACAAGGGAGTCACATAGCGAGTGATTCCCGCAGAAAGCAGAAAGTGGGAGGAGGGGAAGATGTGCTTGGTGGTGGGATGGTTGAAGTAACAGAGAAATTTCCCCTTTTCTCCCTTAGTCCTGATGCAGCAGTGTCGTCTTGCATCTTTTGCCTCCGTAGGTGCTCTCTGGCCCACTGAGTCCTCAGACACGAGGAAATCTGCAGATGCTGGAAATTCAGGCAACACACACAAAAAATGCTGGTCAACACAGCAGGCCAGGCAGCATCTATAGGAAGAGGAACAGTCAACATTTCGTTCCTGAAGAGGGGTCTCGGCCCGAAACGTCGACTGTACCTCTTCCTATAGATGCTGACTAGCCTCCTGCGTTCACCAGCATTTTTTGTGTGTGTTCCACTGAGATCTTGGTTTTATTAAAGATTTAAGATTGTCTATCGTCAGTGCACAATTGTAAAGGAGAGTGAAATGATTGTTACTCCAGATCTAATGCAGCATTAAAAAAAACAGTAAGCATAAAGAAGACCATAAGCATGAAAACATACGATTAGGTATATACATAGATTGATTGTATGTGTTAAGGTGTATTCCACAGTTATGCAATCTAGCAAATATTTATTTCAGCAGCAACTAGTCTTCAGATCTGAATGTGGACTGTACATTGAAATGTAGCTCAGAACAATGGTCTTCCTGGAGCTGCAGGCTGGGGTTGATTGCAAACCAGGGAATACCTATTCACCTGAGATGACTGCATATGAATGAATGCAGCCAGAGAGACAGAGGTCATTCACTTAGGGTGTGTTGGTATGAAGATCTAGGTGTTGGAAATTATGTGCAACTCAAAGTAGGCATTATGAATGCATGGTAACTATAGAAATTGTCCTGTTGATACCTTTCTTCTCTAACATATAAAATGTGATGTAATATTGGGTCAGGAGGCCTCTTTGCCCAAGTGTGTCTCCAGTAGGATTCCTGCTTGTTTGGCTAAATAAAGACTTATATATCCTCCAGCTTCAGTGTCTCTGGTGGCTCCGTTACAAGCCTATGTACATAAAGTGACGGTAGATACAGGAGTATCTGTATATAAGGTGACTGACAGGAAATGATAAAGTTGTGGTGTTCCAGATTCTTCCATATGTAATCTCTTTTCTCTTCCCCATCTCAATGTCCCCTCCACTTTGCAATATGGACCAACATTCCAAACAGCTCCTAATAATTTGCTGTGCCTTCATGCTAATTTTCTGTATATCATGTTCACAGGTACCTAGGCCCTTCCTGTGCAACAACTTTCTGTATTCTCACAGTCCAAAGTCCAGGTCGAGTTATTACCATGTGCACAGATAAGTACGCGCATGCACAGATGAAGTGAGAAACAAGGGCACATAGCATGAGATAAGCAACATTCACAAGAAAAGTCAAGCATAAATTATGTACTGCTTTTACAAGAAAAAAACAACTAAAACAAAAAAAAACAGGTGGGGATATTTGATGATGGATATTGCCTTCTTGAGGTACTGCCATTTACGCAATTTTTCTGCTTTTCTTTTCCTTTACGCTCTTCCTGCATAACACAGCTATCTTATCAGTAGTCAGATGCATGTCTTGTTCACACCTTACTCCCCCACGCAGCTTCATATTATCAGTAAGTGTGGCTTCCATCCACCCTGGACTCGTTCGTTACGTGCCATGTCATATGATGTGGGTGATCATGGTCTTTCCATGACCATGGTTGTTCTTGGCAAATTTTCCTACAGAAGTGGTTTGCCATTGCCTTCTTCTAGGCAGTGTCTTTACAAGACAGGTGACCCCAGCCATTACCAATACTCTTCAGAAACTGTCTGCCTGTCACCCCCCCTATATCTAATACAATGCCTACTGAGTGTATGTTCCTGGTCTTCTGCTGCTGTCGCCAATCCACTTCAAGGTTCGACATACTGTGCATTCAGAGATGCTCTTCTGCAACCCACTGTTGTCACACTGTTGGTTATAACTTGTCACCTTCTTATCAGCTTGAACTGATCTGGCCAGTCTCCTCTGACATCTCTCACTAACAAGGAATTTTCACCCACAGAGCTGCTACTCACCGGATGTTTTTTTTTGTTTTTCGCACCAGTTTCTGTAAACTCTAGAGACTTGTGAGTGAAAATTGCAGGAGATCAGTAGTTTCTGAGATACCACTATGTCTGGCACCAACAATCGTCCCACAGTCAAAATCACTTAGGTCACATCTCTTCTGCATTCTGATGTTTGGTCTGAACAACAACAGAACTTCTTGACCATGTCTACGTGCTCTTATGCATTGAGTTGCTGCCACATGATTGGCTGATTAGATACTTGTATTATTGAGCTGGTGTACAAGTGTATCTTTTTAAAGTGATCACTGAGGGTAAGTCTTTAATTTGAACTGTGAATAGCTCAGGCATCAGTATCCTGTGATCCTTGTGGAGAACCATGAGCCAATATGAAGATAATTCATTTCATTTCCCTCTTTTTTTTCTGTTATTTAGCCAGACCTCTATCCATGCTATGAGATCTTGTCCTATGCTGTCTGGATTACCTATGTATACTACCTCTACTACTTTCCTTTTATCCAGCCTGCTCATTTAATGCACAAAGAACTCTGACAACGAACAAAATCTCCCTTTCATGAAACTACATATATTGACTCTGCTTGATGATTACGAATGCTTTGCTTTTTCTACGTTAATAATTGAATCTGCCATTTTCTCAGATTTTAGTGTCCTCCTCTGTTCTCCGAAACAGGAGTTACTTGGCAGAATTCCAGTCTGCTGAGGCCTTTCCAGAATCTTGAGAATTTTGCAAGATCATAAGCAACGTATCCATCATTTCTGTCACCTCTTTTAGAACCTAGATGTAAGGTCTCAAGTCCAGGGTTTCGTCAGCCTTTAGTCCCATTAATTTGCTTCATATTTCCTCCAATGTTTTTGAATCAGACTCCAAATCAGAATCAGGGTTACTATCACTGCAATATGTTGTGAAAATTGTTGTTTTGCAGCAGCTTCCGTTGCCAGTTCAGAGTACTTGGTCTTTTTCCCCTCATAAGCTTCTTCAACACCATCTTCCCATGGTACTGTCAATCCCACAGCACATACCAGCTTGGCTGTAGTGGACCACAGGACCATGTCTGGCCGGAGTGTTGTAGTCGAATGTCTGGGGGAAACACAAGCTTTTTTTATCAAGTCCACGTCCATTTTCCAATCCCGAGCAACCTGCAGAATGCTTACCTCTTTTGACGTTATATCGTGCTCTGGAGGTTGGCCTGCTGGTACAAATTGTGCAATGTGAACATTTCTTGCCGATGATTGTGGTGATTTTGTGGTGATTCGCCTCCATTCCAAGATTGATGCCAGCGGTCTGAGAAATTGGTTATGCTGCCAAGTGTACCGCTCCTGGCTGAGGCTCGTGGTGCATCCTGTTGAAATGTACCTTAGTGATCCAGCTACTTGACAAAATCTTCTCCCCACCACTAGTTCAGGTTCTGGGGTGTGGGGAGGAGGTCATAAGTGGCTCTGATGACAAAACTTAGCCGAGATCCTTCCATCTCCCAGATGTCACGCCAGCTGAGTTTCGCCCAATTAATCCACTGGCCCTGCTTGGCCATTCAGACGGCCCTGGCGTGTCACTCTGCCTCCTCCTGTCTTCTCAACTCCTCCACCACGAGCCGTCTCTTCTGCACTGATGTTGCCTTGTGCCATTGAGGAGCCTTTGTGACAAGCCTGAGCCCAGCTCTCCCAAGTTAGACTTGGCCAACCACATCCCTGAAGCAAAGAGCAAACTTAGCACTCTGAACAGCTTCAGATGGGGTCCACTTCCTCCCCGTTGCCACATGGGGTGCCACTGTTCGAATAACAGTATCTTCAGATTCAGTGAGGGTAATGACCAGCCTTGCTTTGGTGCATTTGAATTCTTCGACAAGACTTGCAATTGGTAATTCTAATTTGCCGTTCCTGTACAGTCCAACAGGACTTAAGCATCGTGGAAGTCCAAGCCACTGTTTCACATATGTGCTGACCACTCTTTCGAGTGAAAAATGATATCGTATCCATTAAATAGGGGCCATGGACAATTCTGATTTGATGGAGATGGACATGAAAGCACAGAGGAACATCTGGAGAAATTTCTGAAACGCCAGTTCACTGCTGTTGTTACTGCGCAGTCCAGAATCTCCCGGAGGGAAGGCCTTAAAATCCCCGGCTTTGCCTGCTGTTGGCAACCGAGATTGAGGTCGAATCGTTCAGACAGAGATGGCACTCAGTACTCGGTGGCGGAGAGCTGATCGGAGGCTCGAAGTTTCCGGATGATTCAGAGACGGACTGTGGTTGGGCATGGCAGGGAGAGATTTTCTTCCTTCTCCCGTCTGTGTGAGATGTGGGACATTTGAGAGACTTTGAACTTTTTAGTGTGCTCATGGACTTCTTCATCAAGTTAAGGTATTGTTGCACTGTTGTAACTATATGTTATAGTTATGTGGTTTTGTCAGTTTTTTCAGTCTTGGTCTGTCCTGTGTTTTGTGATATCACACCGCAGGAAAGATTGTATCATTTCTTAATGCATGCATTACTAAATGACAATAAAAGAGGACTGCGTGTCTTCATAATATAAACAAAATAACCAATGGTTTGGGTAAAGGGGTGGGACAAAATGATTAAATAAAAGAAATTCCATGCTACAGTCCTGGATAGCACACTAGTATTAGCTAAGTGTTTAGCTGTTAAAATGCTTCATATTTATTTTGGAATATAGATAAAAAGGCACAAAAAAGGCATATCTGCAGGTTAATATTGCAGATTTTTAACTGATATTTCTCTACTTTTTTAATTCTAGTTTTCCTCTTTGAGTTGAGGATGACTCATTTCTGTTCCACTTAATTGGGTTCTGGGATAGTTGAAGAGCCCCACCATGGGAAATGCAAACTTTCCCACAGACAAAAAAGCAGGTGTTGAATGGTGAGTTGTTTAGGATGCTCTGTGTTATTTTCACTGTTTATGCTTGGTCACCACATACTTTGGTCATACACTTATCCTCAGTACCCCCTGAGAAGCCCCTATCCATTTTGAACAGTGATGGGCCAAGGATTCACATGCATTGATGGGGAATCTATACTTTCTCAAGTAGAGTTTGAGAAGGTCCTTGAATTTTTTTTGAAAACTTAATCATTCACAATAATGTTGCCTATTTTGGGAGACTGGCATGGAACAGATAAGGCTGACTCACTGGAGAAGTCTAAATGTGAGGAGAGCTTCATTGCTGGTGAAGTTGTCCAGGTGAGGAGAACACATCGGTTTACCTATAGTATTCTGTGCAGGATACGGAGGATTTTTATGGAAACCACATTGTTGCTACTTCTTCAGTACTTTGAAGTGCCTCCTGTAGGTTGTCCATGTCTTCAAGACAAACAGGCAGGTGGGAATCATGGTAAACTTGAGCATGGAGATAATAATGAAGTCCTGCCTTCAAATGATCCTCTCTATGTGGACCAAGGAATGAGTGAGTGCATTAAAGGTGTTGGGAGATTTTGCAGATTTGCTAAAGGCTTAAATGAATGTACAAGAAGTAATCAAGGGAATGTCACAATGTCACTCTTTTTTTGCCAAGGAAATTGAACACAAATATTGGGAGATCATGCTTCATTGATATCGGCAGCTGTTGAGATCATATCTAGAGGATGGAGTATAATGTGGATCTCCAATTTGAAAGTGTTGGAAGTGTTTCCGAGAAAGTATATTCGACTAAAACTTGAAATGTGATGATTGTCTTATAAGGAAAGGTCGGAAGACCTGGAATGTATCTGCTGGAGTTTAGAAGAGAGAAAGGTGAATTGATTAAAAACATAAGAGCTCACGTGGTCTTGACAGGATGAATGTGGAAGGGACATCTCTTCATTATGAGAATCCAGAACTAAAGATAACTTGTTAAAGTTAAGATTTTCTCTACTTAAGACAACACTCAACTTGCCTCACTTCCATTATGATAACTCTGAAATTCTGTACAATGTGCAGAATTTGTAGTAATTCATTTTGCAAATGGATGAGGTTAGTAAGGAGCTCTTGGTTCCGGTTCACAATCAGCAACCATGTGACCAAATAACCACTAACTTCATATAAAAAACTTCCTGAATATTCTGGCTTTGTTTTAGCTACACCCATAAACTATGACATATTATGGAAATACTCTTTAATAGACTGCGTTCTTTCACTTTCTCCCACACCTCTTGCAACATTTGCAACTCTCTCCACGATGGATAATGAGACACATGTATGCCCTTTAGTCAAGGAAATTTATTCAGCCTACAATCCACCAATACTTATTTTAACATTTATCTTTGGATTAATTGGAAATATGATTGCCTTGTGGATCTTCTGTTTTCACGTTAAATCCTGGAGACCAAACACCGTCTACTCACTGTGCCTGGCGATTGCCGACACTCTGCTGATCTGCTGTCTGCCATTTCGAGCCGATTACTACATACGTGGGAAGAACTGGATTTTTGGTGATGTTGTGTGCCGTCTGAAGATATACCTGATGTTTCTGAACCGGACAGAGAGCGTTGTTTTCCTTACAGTTATGGCACTTGATCGCTATTTCAAAGTGATCCATCCTCACCATAACGTGAACAAGATCTCTACAAGGACTGCAGTGAAGGTATCGCTCGTTCTCTGGTTTCTAACAATGTTGATTTGTGTGCACTTTCTGGTAGAACCTCGTACCTTCACACATCACAATGTAACTCACTGTGAGCCATTTAACATAACTCAGCCTCTAAGCCCCACAGCATTTTGGACTAATAATATTTTCATTGTTTTCAAGTTTATTTTACCGGCTTCAGTGATCCTGTTCTCCACGTGCTGTATTATCTGGAGGCTAAAGCAGATGAAATCTGAAATGAGGGTTAAATATCAACGAGCTATGAGGCTTTTGATAGCTGTGGCGGTAGTGTTTCTCATCTGCTTCCTACCCAGCAATATCGCTGTAATCGCCGTTTTAATTTCAAGCAATTTAAAAGACTGTGAGTTATTTGACGTCTGTGTTCAGATATTCTACAATACACTGTGCATAACCTATTTGAACAGTGTGCTGGATCCAGTTATTTACTACTTCTCAAGTTCAACATTTAAAGAAACTTTGAAGAAAGCTCTTACTTCTCATAATATCAGATTATTCAGATCAGGAACAAAGCATTCATTGCATCCAAAGCAAGAAATCCAACAAGCTGTTGAACCTGAAAGGTCTTCAGGATGCAATACCTTTGATCATTTTCAAACAGAGTCAACAGGGAATATATGAAGCTCCGCCAGTTATCTGCGTAATTTTTTCATATTTTCTCAGGAAGAAATGTGGCGATTATGTGCTGTATGAAATTACTTGCATTTATCTTAGCTCTCTTTCATTGGGACTATGATGACTGATCCCTCAGGTTTCTCAGATAAAGTTTCTACGATTACTCACAACCAGCAACACTCATTTGCGTGTTGCTAGAGAATATGATGCCAACATACAATCTCATTGATCACATGATGGATTTCTATGGAACTTTGCCAGGATCAAAGAGGACATGGTAAAGAAATAGGATGAATGTTTTGATTAAAAAAAAAGGGGAATCTGCCTAATATTAAACTTTCAATCATCTCCACTAAAAAATGTTGTGTGTGTGTGTGTGTGTGTGTGTGTGTGTGTGTATCAAGTTTGTTGTAATTTGTTTTATAACCAATTGTTTATTGCCAACTATAAAAGCATTTCCAATAGATTGTAATCAGTGTATGCATTCCTGATATTGATTTAACACTTTGGAGAATTTGGTTCTTTTCTGCTGCTGTTTCATTGAAATATGTAATGCATAGATGCCAGTTAACGTATTCCTCCTGTGCTGGTACTTTAAAACAAATTTCCAACCTGTGCCATGCCTCTTCTCCATAACGCTGCCTCTAGTTTTCCCCCCCTCTGGAAGTGATTATGGGAAGTTATCAAATCATATGCAACACACACAAAATTCTGGAGGAACTCAGCAGGTCAGGCAGTACCGATGGAGGGGAATAAACAGTTGACATTTTGGGTCAAGACCCATCATCAGGACAAGTGAAGCTCAAGATTTGTAGCATCTGCAGTAACTCATACTCTGTTGGCCAAATCGTATTCTGTGACTGATGTGCTTTCAGATATTTTGGACTAATGTGTGGCAGAGCCTACTGGGAGATCTATGTATTGTTTGCATGGATTCAGAAATTGGGCACTTCTATTTACTGATGGCTGAAACTAGTCAAAGACATCAAGTAGACATGTGGCTACACCAAGCCCATCATGCCTAAGTTTGTCGTGCTGGATAATCCTCCATCTGGAACTGTCAGTACAACTGAATACCAGTAATACTATTGTCATATGTTTAACTTTAAAACAATTTGGATAAGATATCTAGAATGATTAATTTGTCATATATGTGAACTGCTCAGTGTCTGACAGTTTTAATTTACTCAATAATGAATGGCTGTCATTTACACATCAGAACCTTATCAAGGCTGTTTTAGACATATCTCAATTTATTTCTACTTTGCATTTTGAACTGGACACGAGTTGTAATTACCTAAATATGAATATGCAAATAATAAAACTACCTGAGTAATTTTAATTTTTACTCTTTCCTCCAATTCAAAATAGGTAAGCCATGTGATCTTATCCGTGATTCACATGTGAAGTTAGGCATGGCAGAACAACTGCTGTCACGCAATCATCAACTGAGTCTCCATGCCCTTATTAACCTACCACAGCTCTACTTTTCCAATTAAATAGATAATTAACTGATCCCAAAGGAAATTACAGTGTCACAGTAGCATTGCATGCACAGATATACAAATATTATAAGTAGAAAGAATAAAAAATAAGTTACCTTAAACAGTCTAACAGGAGGAGGTCATCTCTTCCCGTGCTATAGGTTGACTCATCATAGAGCCTGATAGCCGAGTGTAAGAGTGACCCCATATAGCACATTTCGCAGCAGCACGGCCGTCTTAGCCTATTACTGAAAGTGTTCCTCTGTTCACCCAAGGTGGTATGCAGAAGGTGAGAAACATCATCTAGAATTACCAGATTTTCCATAGGGTCCTTTGTTCTACCACAGCCTCCAATGTGTCGAGTTTGACTCCTATAACAGAGCCAGCCTTTCTAATCAGTTTATTGAGCCTGTTGGCATCACCCGTGTTGATGCCATTGCCCCAGCACACCACTGCAAAGAAGATTGTACTGGTGTCAACAGACTGGTAGAACATGTGAAGGTGAGGCCTGCATACTCCAAAGAACTTCAGTCTCCTCAGGAAGTAGAGGCAACTCTGGCCCTTCTTGTACACAGCCTCTGGTTTTGGTGCTCTACTCAAGTCTGTCATCCAGGTGCACCCTCAGGTACTTGCAGGTCCTCAGCACATCCACATCTTCACCATCAATGGTAACAGGGAGCAGTGCAGGCTTGGTCTTCCTAAAGTCCATCATCACCTCCTTTGTTTTACTGATGTTGTGCTTCAGATAATTCAGTTTGAACCATCTGACTAAGTCCTCCACCAGGGCCTGTATTCATCCTCCTGTCCTCCCCTTATACACCCACTATTGCTGTCATCACAGAATTTCTGCAGACCACATGACGCAGTGTTGTATCTAAAGTCTGAGGTTTTCAGGGTAAACAGGAATGAAGCCAATACAGTCCCCTGTGGGGCCCCAGTGCCGCTTATAGCCATGTCTGACACACAGCCCTGAAGCCGCACAGACTGTGGTCTGCTGGTCAAGGTAGTCCACTATCCAGGAAGTGCCAACCTGCATTGAATGGAGATTTTCCCACAGCAATGAGGCTGTGTGGTATTGAAGGCACGAGAAATCAAAAACCATGATTGTCTCAGTGCTGCCCTGCTTATCCAAATAGGAGTAGGCTCTGTTCAGCAGATAGATGACAGCATTGTTCATTCAGGTGGGCAGGGGATTGAGGGCTGACGTGACCAGGGGTCGGAGGTGAGCCAGGGCCAGCCTGTCTAGGATCTGCAAGATGTATGAGGTCTGCACGGTAATCATTCAAGAATTATTGGAACCCAGGTTAATTAATTCAAAGATGTAATGTTAGAAAGTTCTACCTGAAGAGGGGTGAAAACGAGGTTTAGCGATTTAAAAAAAAGAATTTTAAAAAAACGCTATGCGAGGGCAGGGCGGGGCGGGCCGGACGCAGCTACGGACAAGGGGAGAAACGAAGCAACGATTAGAAGCTGAAGATGTAAATTGTTAAGAGTGGAATTACTAGTGAGTATCTTTACCATACTAAATAGAAAATTTCAGGGTGAAACCCTGGAGAAGAGGCCATAGCGAAAAAAGATTTTTTGAAGTTACGACTATAACACGCAGCAGCTACAACGGGACAATATCAGCAGCGACGAGTGTCCAAAATCCCTACCGTGTAGTCGGGAATTAATTCTGCAAAATTATACCAAGGTATTCGGTCAAATTTTTGTACAAGTTTATGAACTGACTTACCGTGGATGATCAACTATTGCAATCCAATGGACCAAGAAACAAGATGGCGACGCAAGAAACAAGAAGACGAGCCAGCGCGGGAACGAAATGTTTAATGATGCAGAGGATTTAATACGGTTAGATGTATAAGATTATTCTCATTCGAAGAATTCGAATTTGATTTTCTGCAAGAACTGATTATTTTTGCAAAAGCTTTGATTAGTTACTGAGTGAGATTTACTTTATTTAAGAGTTGTGACGTTGGAGAATTGTCGTGAAAGGAGTTAAGCTGTATCGATATATATGTTTTGAATTTGAATTCAAACTTGTAGATATGCTGCCTGGAACTGAAACTGAAGGTAACTATAATACTTGAGAACAGGAATTATAAATGGTTTTCTAACTAACTAGGGGTAAGTAAAAAGGAAAGTTTAGTCTGTAAACTTTAAATAGGGAATAACACTAGTTAGAGAGATTAGAGTAAAAAAGGAATCTCACTGATTCTAATTAAAAAGGAATTAGTTGTGGTTTGATATTTAAGATTTGGAACCTAAAGAGAATGTTGGAATTTTGAATTGTTCTTGCTCATGTAAATATTTTGTACATATAGTTTTATTTCTTACAAAGAACCTTATCTCCAGAGTGTGTGGTTTCTATTCACTTCCTCCTTCTGATACCTAGAATCTTCTGATGGCCTACTAGCACCTAGTGTAATTTGATTTTCTCAAAGAGTGCGGTGACTAGTTACACACGATAAGACCGGTGCTACACAGGTGTTACATTTTGGTTGGCCCTTCTTGGGTACTGGGACCACACATAATATTTTCCACACAGCTGTGACCTTTTCCAGGCTGAGACTCGGAAAAAGAGCTGGAGAACTCCACACAACTGCTCAGCACACTCCTTCAGGAGCCTGGGGTTCATACTCAACTTGCACACTCAAATTATGCACTCAGCATACAACTGGGCTAAATTAGACTGAGGATTATGAGCTGCAGCCATTATCAGGATCAGTAGAAGCCTCTGGAAACAGGGTGCACCTCGAACTGGAGAATTTCACCTCCCACGTCAAAAGCAGAAAATTAACTTATGCAATTTGCTTTAGCCTTCTCCCTGTAGAAACTCAGATGGTACTAAAACAATAACATCATCAGTGGATAAATCATGCTTTGCATCCCCAACCGTATGCACAAACACTATTTGGTAGATGTGACATTTACTATCAGAGCATTGATCTGCACAAATTGGAAATTTTAGGGAGGATCTTCTCAAACTATTTCTCTCCTCCATTGAAACACACCCACAGCAGTGCTGCTAAGAGAATGTGGGTGAGCTTACTGAGGAAATGTGTAGACATGGGGAGCAGAAGCAAATGTCAGCTTTGTAGCACATTTTGAACTAGCCTCTATGGTCAACATTGCTCATTTTGTACAGGGGCGATAGCCATGCTCAAGCCTTGCAGCATTGCCTCCCAGTAGAAAATCTCAATTATATCAGCCGGGCAGCAGTATGGGTAAATATTAACAGGTGGCTCACACTTCTGGAAAGGAATTCATTACCTTTGACAGTGAGAGGTTTGACTATTTACAGAGTTACTGGTTTTGCAAGGTCAAGGGAGATTTGAAAAGGTATTTTTGATCCTACACTTTTTAAAAACTCTGAATAAATAACGTTAAGAGAACATGGAATGGTATGGGTAAATAACTAATTTATTCCCAGCTCTATACTGCATCATGGAGACCATCCTCACCCCATTACCATCTGCTTTGGTGCAGTATCCTCTAACAATATAGAAAAAGTACAGTGAACTCTCAGGACATCAGAAGAAGTCATTAGCTGTGATTTACCATTACTGCAGGACTTGTATGTGTGTAGGACCGAGAAGCAGATAGGAAAAATAATTGCGGACACTACCCACGCAGCAAACCACCATTTTCTAATGTTGCTATTTGAAAAGTGCTATAGAGGTATTAAAACAAAAACTTCACACCGGGTATCGGCCCGAAACGTTGACTGTACCTCTTCCTATAGATGCTGCCTGGCCTGCTGCGTTCACCAGCATTTTTTATGTGTTACCATCTTAAAAGTTCCTTCTCCAGGCAAGTAATCTGATCATTCTCACTCACAACTCTGTTGCTCCTCTATCTATTACCTCAATCTCTGCACTGCATTGTACACACCTTAAGCCACTTTTTATAGTGCTGTTCACATGCAGGTATTCATTCATATACACACACACACACGCGCGCACTATGTATAACTTCATTTTTATATAATTTTTTGTAATGAGACTATAAGAACATAAGACATAGGAACAGAATTCGGCCATTGAGTCTGTTTCTTCATTCAATCATGGCTTGATCGGTTTTACCTCTCCACCCCGTTCTTCTGCCTTATCCCTGTAACTTTTGGTGCCCTTACTAATCAAAAACCTATCAATCTTGGCTTTAAATATACCCAATGACTTCGCCTCCACAGCCATCTGTGGCAGTGAATTCCACAGATTCACTCCTCTCTAGCTAAAGAAATTCCTTCTCACCTCTCTTCTAATTTGACACCCTTCTATTCTGAAGGTGTGCTCCCTGCTCCTTGGCACACACAATATAGGAAACTTACTCTCCTCCACTCTACCTAAGCCTTTCAATATGCATTAGGTTTCCATGGGATCTCCCCTCATTTTGCAATACTAGCACGTATGGACCCAGAGCCATTTAATACTCCTCATACATTAATTCTTTAATTCCCAGGATTATTCTCTTGAACCTCTCTGGACCCATTCAATAATTGTTGAATGTTGTTGTTTTTTACCGTAAGGCAAAAGGAGCAGAATTAGGCCATCTGGCCTATTGAGTCTGCTCCACCATTCAATCATGGCTCATCCATTTTTTTTCTCCTCAGCTCCAGTTCCCGGCCTTCTCCCCGTAACCTTTGATGCCATATCCAATCAAGAATCTATCAATCTCTCCCTTAAATACGTCCAATGACCTGGCCTCCACAGCTACATGTGGCAACAAATTTCACAAATTCACCACCCTTTGGCTAAAGAAATTTCTCCGCACCTCTGTTTTGAAAGAGTGCCCCTCTATCCTGAGTGTGTGCCCTCTTGTCCTAGACTCTCCCACCATGGGAAACATCCTTTCCACATCTAGGACTTACAATATTCAAAAAGTTTCAGTAAGATTCCCCTCTTCCTTCTGAATTCCAGAGAACACAGACCCAGAGCCATCAAACGTTCCTCATATGATAACCCTTCATTCTGGAAATCATTCTTGTGAACCTCCTCTGGACCCCCTCCAATGCCAGCACATCATTTCTAAGATGAGGGGCCTAAAACTGTTCACAATACTCAAGGTGAGGGCTCACCCGTGCCTTATAAAGCCTCAGCATCACATCCGTGCTCTTGTATTTCAGAACTCTTGAATTGAATACTAACATGGCATTTGCCTTCCTCACCACTGACACAACCTGCAAGTTAACCTTCAGGGTGTTCCGCACAAGGATTCACAAGTCCCTCTGTATCTCAGATTCCTGGATTTTCTCCCGTTAAGAAAATAGTCGGCACACTTATTTCAGCTACCAAAGTGCATGACCTGCATTTTCCAACATTGTATTTCATTTGCCACTTTCTTGCCCATTCTCCTAATCTGTCTAAGTCCTGCACCCTTCCTGTTTCCTCAACGCTACCTGCCCCTCCGCCAATCTTCATATCATCTGCATACTTGGTAACAAAGCTAACTTTCCATCATCTAATCACTTACATACTGTAAGATCTTCAAGATAGTGCCAACATACAACATAACCAAAGGCGACATCCTGCAGACAGTTCACAAAACTATTTCTTTTGCTTCCTCCTTCAGATATGATTCTACTACTAAGCTGTGTGTGATTGGAACCCATGACTTATATTTTGATTGTATGTTTTTGAACCAATTGAGTGAACTGGCACTTTATTGTCTCCAAGGGAGCCCAGGGAGGTTCGGAGCAGTGTGCGCAGCCTGGAGGCCTGGAGCCCATGATCGACTCCATTGCTTCTCTCTGACTGAAGCGTCAAGGGTACCAGCTCATGATTGACTCCATTGCTTTTCTCCAATTGAGACCTCGAGCAAGGTTGAGGTCAACGAGGATGAGAGCTGAGGATGGGCGAATGTTCAGCGCCACCTGCCTGCGTTTGACCTGTTTTCCTCTCCCTATCGCAAGATGCTGCCGGAGAAAAGTGCAGGAGTCTTCTCATCCATGTTGCAAGGATTGATCAGGGAGGCCGAGGACTGATTTTGGAGGACTTTGGGGTTCATGTTGCACGTGTTCCTGGATTCTGGGTACAGGTGTCCCCCACTTTTCGAACATTCGCTTTATGAAACCTCACTGTTTCGAAAGACCTACATTAGTACCCTGTTTTCGCTTTCAGAAGGTGTTTTCACTGTTACAAAAAACAAGCAGCACGCTATAAAAGGCAGCGCGCGCCCCGAGCTGCCGCTCTCCCCAGATTCGGAACGGCATTCTCGTCGGCATTGCTTAAACACATGCCTGTGAGCAGTCGTTTGCAAGGTGAGTTCTGTGGTATCGGAAAAGCCTAAAAGAGCTCGTAAGGGTGTTGCATTTAGTGTAAAACTAGATATAATTAAGCGTTTCGATCGTGGTGAACGAAGTAAGGACAAAGTGAGTTTGGCTTGTGGAAGCTAACGAACAGGATGTTGAAGAGGTTTTGGCATCCTATGACCAAGATCTGACAGATGAAGAGCTGATGCAATTGGAAGCAAAAAAGCTAACAATCGAAACCGAATGCACTAGCCAACTGAACGTGAAGCAACTGCGTGAGATTTTCACTGCAATGATAAAGTACGACTTTAATTTTGAAAGGGTACGTAGGATTAGGGGATATTTGCAAGATGGTTTGAGTCCTTACAAAGAACTGTGTGATAGAAAAATGCGCGAGGCTCAGCAGTCAAGCAAGCCTTCAACATCAGCCACAGCAGACGACGAACCTTGACCTTTGACATCGAGGCGGGCAGAGATAGAAGATGACCTGCCTGCCCTAATGGAAACAGACAATGACAGGATGACACCCCAGTGTCCCACCACCCCAACCCCAAGGCCACGGACGGATATCGATTCGCGGTGAATGCAGCGGTAGCCAGGAGGCACACAGCACATCTTCAAGAAAAAAGGCGAAATAAACATGCTAATTAATTAGGTGCTGCCTGATACGTAATTGTCGGCCCAGATCAGAGACAACGCAATCAGAAATCAGCACTGATCTGGGCTGACAATTACGTGCCGGGCGGCACCTAATTAATTAGCATGTTTGTTTCGGCTTTTTTCTTAAAGATGTGCTGTGTGCCTCCCGGCTACCGCTGCACCCCTGCATGCTTCGCGGATCGGTATCAGTTGGTGGCCTGGAGGATGGGGGCCACTGCACCACCCCAACCTGCGACGACTCAGCCTAACACACCAACATCAGTGTGCTCAGCGCTGTCCCGATTCCGGTAAGTGATACTACACTGTACATACATTATTTCTACTTTATATAGGCTGTGTATTTTTACGTGTTATTTGGTATGATTTGGCAGCTTCATAGCTTAAAGGTTACTGGAGAGCGCTTGCTTTTGCCAACAACGCTTGCGTGAGATTTTCTGTCGATGGCGCTTGCATGAGATTTTTGCTACGGAGAACAGTTCAGTGATGATTGTGGGAAAGTATTTCTACTTTATATAGGATTTTGGAAGAATTCCTGTTGTCTACTTTATATAGGCTGTGTATTTATCATATCATTCCTGCTTTTACTATATGTTACTGTTATTTTAGGTTTTATGTGTTATTTGGCATGATTTGGTAGGTTATTTTTGGGTCTGCGAACGCTCACAAAATTTTCCCATATAAATAAATGGTAATTGCTTCTTCGCTTTATGACATTTCGGCTTACGGACCGTTTCATAGGAACGCTCTACCTTCGGATGGCGGGGGAAACCTGTACTCTTTTTTCCAGTTTTGAGTGGTTTGATCATGACTATCAATGCAGTCTGGGGTGCTTCAATGAAGAATGCTTTGTCCTGAAGCCTGCAGTGGGCTTGTCTTGCAATATCGAACTGAACTAAACTGAATACTGCTTTGATGTTTCATATTCTGTGTGCTTGGTGTTCTCTTGAACAGATTCCATGGTGTTTCTTTTGTTTCGTGGCTACCTGCAGAAAGAGGACAAAATTCAGTATATGTGAATTCTGTGTACATACTTTGATAATAAGTGTACTTTGAATCTTTGAAGAAAATGTAAGGGTATAAAGACCCTGAATGGGAGATACATACAAGTCTCTGAACAGAAGCCAGGATGTGGGATATAGATTACAATGAGAGATAGAAAAGGCATGTAAAAAGGGCAATGTTACAATAGTAATGGGGGATTTCAGTATGCAGGTAGATTGAGAAAATCAGGTTGATGTTGAATCCCAAGAGTTGGAATTTGTAGAGTGCCTTGAGATGGCTTTATAGAGCAGCTTGTGGTGTGGTCCCACCAGAGGAAAGGCAATTCTGGATTGGGTGTTATGTAATGAGTCAAATTTGATTAGCGAGCTTAAGGTAAAGGAACCTTTTGGAGGTAGTGATCATAATACATTAGGATTCACACTGCATTTTGAGGGGGAATCAGATGTATCAGTATTACAGTGGAGTAAAGGGAGGCATGAGACAGGAGCTGGCCGAAGTTGCTTGGAAGAGGACACTATTGGGGATGACAGCAGAACAGCAATGGCTGGAGTTTCTGGGGGCAATTCAGAAGACATGGGGTATAGGCGTCCCAAAGATGAAGAAGTATTGTAAAGGGAGAATGAAGCAACTATGGCTGACAAGGGAAGTCAAAGACAACATAAAAGCAAAGGGAGGGCATATAACAAAAATTAGTGGAAATTTAGAGGATTGGGGATCTTTTAAAAACCAACAAAAGGCAACTAAAAAGCTATAAGGAAAACATATGAAGTATGAGTGTGAGCTAGCCAATACTGTTAAAGAGAATACCAAACGCTTGTTCAGATGCATAACGAGTAAAAGAGAGGTGAGAGTGGATATTGGACCTCTGGAAAATGATGCTGGAGGGGTCGCAATGGGGGACAAAGAAATGGCAGATGAGCTTAATAATTATATTTTGTGTCAGTCTTCACTGTGGATGGCACTAGCCCATGCCAGAAATTAGAGTGTGTCAGGGGGCAGAAATGAATGTAGTTATTATTACTAAGGAGAAGGTAGTTCAGAAGCTGAATGGTCTGAAGGTAAATAAGTTACCTGGACCAGATAGACTACACACTAGGGTTTTAAAAGATGTAGCTGAGGAGTTTGTGGAGACATCAGTAGTGATCTTTCAAGAACCACTAGATTCTGAAATATTCCAGAGGACTAGAAAGTTGCAAATGTCACTCCACTCTTCAAGAAGGGAGGGAGGTAGAAGAAAGGAAATTATAGGACAGTTAGCCTAACTTCAGTGGTTGGGAAGATGTGGAAACCATTATTAAGGTTCAGGTTTTCGGGTACTTAGAGGCACATGATAAAATAGACCAAAGGTCAAAGGTCAAAAGCCTTAAGGGAAAATCTTGCCCATCAAATCTGTCAGAATTCTTTGAGGAAATAGCAGGCAAGATAGACAAAGGAAAGTCAGATCATGCTGTTTACTTGGACTTTCAGAGGGGCTTCAACAAGATGCTGCACATGAGGCTGCTTAACAAGATAAGAGGCCATGCTCTAACAGGAAAGCTACTAGAATGGATAGAAGATTGGCTGACTAGTAGGGGGTCAAAGAATGGGAATAGAGGGAGCATTTTCTTTTTGGCTGCCGGTGACTAGTGGTGTTCCACAGGGGTTGATAATGGGACTGCTCCTTCTTTTCATGTGATACGTCAGTGATTTGGATGATTGAATTGATGGCTTTGCGGCTAAAGTTTGCAGATGATACGAAGGGAGATGGGGGGGCAGGAAATGTTTAGGAAGCAGGGAGTCTGGCAAAGGACTTCAGCAGACTGACAGATGGAATATAGTGTAGGAAAGTGTATGGCCACTCACTTTGGTAGAAAGAATAAAGGCATATACTGTTTTCTAAATGAGGAGAAGATTCAAAAAGTCAAAGAGTGTTGGGGGGGCTTGGAGGTCTGTGTGCAGGATTCCCTAAAGGTTAACTTGCAGTGGTGATGAAGGCAAATCCAATGTCATCATTCACTTTGAAGGACTAGAATATAAGAACAAGGATGTAACACCATGACTTCATAAAGCATTGGCCATACTGCACTTGGAGTATTGTGAGCAGTTTTGGGGCCCTTAACTAAGAAAAGATGTGCTGGCATTGGAGAGGGTCCAGAGCAGGGGTTCCCAACCTGGGTCCACAGACCCATTACTTAATGGTATTGGCCCATGACATAAATAAAGTTGGGAACCTCTGGTCCTGTCATGGTCCAGTCCATGAAGTCCACATTCTGGTTCACGGTCCGGTCCGTGGATTCCTTATTCCGGGTTTTCCTGTTTTCCCTTGTTCCATTGGGTGCCTTAATTGAGGCACCTGATTCTCATTTTGGGCTGGCATATAAATACCTCTCAAACCAAGGATTCCCTGCTGGACTGTTCCCTTCCCCTTCCCATCTGAATCTCTAGCAGTTACTTTGGCAGCTTATCTCAACAGTTACTTCGGCATTTACCTTCGTCTGTTACCTTCACCTACTACCTTGCCTGCGTCCTCGCCTGTATGGCCGTCTAGTTCAACCGCTGGAGTGAGACTGGAGCCTTGCCACGCCAAGATAAGGAACTATCTATCGTTGAGTTTGGAACTGTCTCTTTGTGTCCCTGTGTTTAGTGTCCGTGTCAAAGAAGAATCTTGGCCCTAGTCCTGTTCCTAAGGAGAGGTCCTGGCTCTGTGTTCCGTGTACGAGTCCTGGCCCTACGTCCTGTTCCCAAGGAGGGGTCCGGGCTCTGTGTTCTGTGTTCCTGTGTTCTAGTCCAAGGCTCTGTGTTCCTGTGCTCCAAGACCAAGTCCAGGTGCTGTGTTCCAGCCCTTGTCCAAGTCTGAGTTTCGTGTCCTCATCCAGTTCTGGTTCCTTGCCCAGCCTGGTGCTAGAGATTCCTTGTCCTGTGCTAAATCGTCCCCATCCGAACCCTCGGCAGTTTCCCTCGGCAAGTATTCTTGGCGAGCATCCCAGCCCTGCATCCAAGAAAGGGTCCCGGCCCTGCATCCTAGAAAGGGTCCCAGCCCTGCACTCCAGGGAGGAGTCCCGGCTCCATACCCAAGAGCCTAACCAAGCCGACTCCAAGAGCTGAGCCAAACCTTGTCTAAGAGCCACATCCTGCCCTGGAGTACCTTGTCCAGTCCACGTCCAAAGCTCTGTGGTCCAAGACCAAGTCCAGGCGTCGCGTTCCAGCCCTGTCCAAATCCCAGCTTCGTGTCCTCATCTAGTTCCAGTGCCTCACCCAGCCCGGCACTGGAGGTTCCTCGTCCTGTGCTGGGGTACCTCGTCCTATGCTGGAGTACCTCATCCTGTCCTTGCAAGATCCTAGTCCCGAGTACGAGCCTAGACGCAGGTTTCGGTTCCGAGTCAAGACCCAGGTTCCGGTGTTCCACGTTCCTAGTCCCTAGTCCAAGCTCCTTGTTTTTAGTTCCACGTCTGGGTCCCATGCTTCTATCCCAAGTTCTAGCCCAGGCCCTGAATCCTAGTCTTGTCCAGGGCCTGTGTCAATGTCCAGCGACGTTTCTTCCCTTGCTCTCTTGACAAACCTAGTCCCGTTCCTAGTACTTCAGTGTCTGTGTCTTGCGTTTGGATCCCCCATCAACACCCACTTGTAACAGGTCTGGGAATGAAAGAGTCAATGTATTGGGAGTCTTTGATGGCTCTGGACCAATACTCCTTGGAGTTTTGAAACCTGTGGAATATTGAAAGGCCTAGATAGAGTGGATGTGGAGAGGATGTATTTTATAGCAGGGAAGTCTCAGTCCAGAGGATACAGCCACAGAATAGAGAAGCATCCATTTAGAATGGAAGTGAAGAATTTCTTTAGCCAGCAGGTCGTAAATCTGTGGAATTCATTGATACAGATGGCTGTGGAGGCCAATTTACTGGGTATATTTAAAGCAGAGGTTGATAGGTTCTTGATTAGTCAGAGTGTCAAAGTTACAGGGAAAAGGCGGGAAAATGAGGTTGAGAGGGATAATAAATCAACCACAGTGGAAGGTTGGAGCAGATTCGATGGGCCAAATGGCCCAATTCTGCTCCTATGGCCTATGACTTTATTTGTTCTGTAGTCTCATCCTCTAAGATGACAGTGATTAATTGCTCTCTTCTCTTTTACATACTTTGAAAATCTCTAAATTATGTTCATATTGCTTAATATTTTACTCTTAAGATCTGATTTCTTTTTCCTTCTATTGTTTTAGTCATTATTTTCTGGTTTCTAAAACATTGCTAATTATCTGATGTTCAATTTGCAAAACTGAGTCCTTTCTTTTGATTTAATAGCATTCTTAACTTGGGCACAGACAGATAATTTTTCTGGTGGAGTCTTTCTTTTGATAAATATAAATCATCTCCTTAAATAGCGGCAGCTGCTTGCTTCCCATGTTGCTTTTTAATCTGTTTCCCATCCATTTCAGCCAGCTCTGCATTCTTCCATTATTGGCGTTATTTAATTTTCAATAAGATCATTCGTTAATCAAAGAGTCTTAGGGTCATACACAAGGGGAAAAAAAGCAGCAGCCGGTTAGCTGTCCTCTCCAGCCTGCTTTGTGAGCACAAAATTAGTCTCCCCAGCCCACCATGTCCATGTCGACTGTCAGAAACCAATCTATACTAACCCCATGTTTCTGTACTTGGCCAACTGCCTGCTCTGCCTTCTCAATTTGAGCATTTCCCCAAATGTTTATTAAATGCTGGAAGATTCTCTATCAACATTTCTTTCTCCGGCAGTGTTTTCCAGAGACCTCAGTTAAAAAAATTCATCCTCATCCCCTTTACAAACCTATTATTTCTCACCTTAATCCTATGCTCTTAGGTCTTAGACACTTCTACCATAGAGAAAGGTTTTTATCTGCCCTACCTATCTCTACCTTCCATTATGTTCTATATCCCTAATGACTCTCCTGCCCCAACCTCCTTTACTTCAAGGGAAACCAAGTGTATCCAGTTTCCTGTCTGAAACAAAAGGTTCTATTCCAAGCAACATCCTGATGGGCCTGCTCTGGACCCTCTCCAGTGGAATCCTGGCCTTCCGAGCGTGTGGTGACCAGAACTGCACATGTTATTCCACCTGTGACCTAACCAATATTTTATTAAGTTGTACCAAGACTACGGGGTGTTATATTCTATCGCCCAGCTAACGCAGGCCGGTACTGTACTCTGTATGTCCTCAACACCACACCATCGGTGCAGTATTGTCAGAGATCTCTAGATCTGTACACCATATTCTTCAGCTCTCCTTAGGACCCTACCATCCGTAGTGTATGTATTTACGGAAATCCTCATTTGATCCTACCTCACCAAATGTGCCCAGAACTGAAATAGCTCATAGCTGGTTCCATGTCATATTGGTCTAAGAAACTGATCTAAATATCTGTTCAAAGCTACCTCTAGGACAAGGATTCCAGTCTAATTCAGGTGAAGTCTATCCAAACGAAATTTTTATTGTTCCCCGGAATGGCTACATGCTGCCCATCAATTGTTAACATTTTCTTCCATACCGGACTTTGAGGAAGGCAGAAATAAAAGCAGAAAATGATGGGGACATAGAACATAGAATAGTACAGCACAGTACAGGCCCTTCGGCCCACAATGTTGTGCTGACCCTCAAACCCTGCCTCCCATATAAGCCCCACCTTAAATTCCTCCATATACCTGTCTAGTAGTCTCTTAAACTTCACTAGTGTATCTGCCTCCACCACTGACTCAGGCAGAGCATTCCACGCACCAACCACTCTCCGAGTAAAAAACATTCCTCTAATATCCCTCTTGAACTTCCCACCCCTTACCTTAAAGCCATGTCCTCTTGTATTGAGCAGTGGTGCCCTGGGGAAGATGCGCTGGCTATCTACTCTATCTATTCCTCTTATTATCTTGTACACCTCTATCATGTCTCCTCTCATCCTCCTTCTCTCCAAAGAGTAAAGCTCTAGCTCCCTTAATCTCTGATCATAATGCACACTCTCTAAACCAGGCAGCATCCTGGTAAATCTCCTCTGTACCTTTTCCAAAGCTTCCACATCCTTCCTATAGTGAGGCAACCAGAACTGGACACAGTACTCCAAGTGTGGCCTAACCAGAGTTTTATAGAGCTGCATCATTACATCGTGACTCTTAAACTCTATCCCTTGACTTATGAAAACTAACACCCCATAAGCTTTCTTAACTATCCTATCCACCTGTGAGGCAACTTTCAGGGATCTGTGGACATGTACCCCGAGATCCCTCTGCACCTCCACACTACCAAGTATCCTGCCATTTACTTTGTACTCTGCCTTGGAGTTTGTCCTTCCAAAGTGTACCACCTCACACTTCTCCGGATTGAACTCCATCTGCCACTTCTCAGCCCACTTCTGCATCCTATCAGTGTCTCTCTGCAATCTTTGACAATCCTCTACACTATCTACAACACCACCAACCTTTGTGTCGTCTGCAAACTTGCCAACCCACCCTTCTACCCCCCACATCCAGGTGGTTAATAAAAATCACGAAAAGTAGAGGTCCCAAAACAGATCCTTGTGGGACCCCACTAGTCACAATCCTCCAATCTGAATGTACTCCCTCCACCACGAGCCTCTGCCTTCTGCGGGCAAGCAATTCTGAATCCATTTGGCCAAACTTCCCTGGATCCCATGCCTTCTGACTTTCTGAATAAGCGTACCATGTGGAACCTTGTCAAATGCCTTACTAAAATCCATATAGATCATATCCGCTGCACTACCCTCATCTATATGCCTGGTCACCTCCTCAAAGAACTCTATCAGGCTTGTTAGACACGATCTGCCCTTCACAAACCCATACTGACTGTCACTGATCAGACCATGATTCTCTAAATGCCCTAGATCCTATCTCTAAGAATCTTTTCCAACAGCTTTCCCACCACAGACGTAAGGCTCACTGGTCTATAATTACCCGGACTATCCCTACTACCTTTTTTGAACAAGGGGACAACATTCGCCTGTGTCCAATCTTCCGGTACCATTCCCGTGGACAACGAGGACATAAAGATCCTAGCCAGAGGCTCAGCAATCTCTTCCCTCACCTCGTGGAACAGCCTGGGGAATATTCCGCCATGCCCCGGGGACTTATCCGTCCTAATGTATTTTAACAACTCGAACACCTCCTCTCCGTTTATATCAGTATGCTCCAAAACATCAACCTCACTCATATTCTCCTCACCATCATCAGGTTCCCTCTCATTGGTGAATACCGAAGAGAAGTATTCATTGAGGACCTCGCTCACTTCCACAGCCTCCAGGCACATCTTCCCACCTTTATCTCTAATCGGTCCTACCTTCACTCCTGTCATCCTTTTGTTCTCACATAATTGAAGAATGCCTTGGGGTTTTCCTTTACCCGACTCACCAAGGCCTTCTCATGCCCCTTTTGTGCTCTTCTCAGCCCCTTCTTAAGCTCCTTTCTTGCTTCCCTATATTCCTTAATAGACCCTCATTTCCTTGCTTCCTAAACCTCATGTATGCTGCCTTCTTCCACCTGACTAGATATTCCACCTCACTTGTCACCCATGGTTCCTTCACCCTACCATTCTTTTATCTTCCTCACCGGGACAAATTTATCCCTAACATCCTGCAAGAGATCTCTAAACATCGACCACATGTCCATAGTACATTTCCCTGCAAAAACATCATCCCAATTCACACCCGCAAGTTCTAGCCTTATAGCCTCATAATTTGCCCTTCTCCAATTAAAAATTTTCCTGTCCTCTCTGATTCTGTCCTTTTCCATGATAATGCTAAAGGCCCGGGAGCGATGGTCACTGTCCCCCAGATGCTCACCCACTGAGAGATCTGTAACCTGACCCAGTTCATTACCTAGTACTAGATCTAGTATGGCATTCCTCCTAGTCGGCCTGTCCACATACTGTGACAGGAATCTGTCCTGGACACACTTAACAAACTCTGTCCCATCTAAACCCTTGGAACTAATCAGGTGCCAATCAATATTAGGGAAGTTAAAGTCACCCATGATAACAACCATGTTATTTTTGCACCTTTCCAAAATCTGCCTCCCAATCTGTTCCTCTGTATCTCTGCTGCTACCAGGGGGCCTATAGAATACCCTCAATAGAGTAACTGCTCCCTTCCTGTTCCTGACTTCCACCCATACTGACTCAAGAGAGGATCCTGCCACATTATCCACCCTTTCTGTAGCTGTAATAGTGTCCCTGACCAGTAATGCCACCCCTCCTCCCCTTTTTCTGCCCTCTCTATCCCTTTTAAAGCACTGAAATCCAGGAATATTGAGAATCCATTCCTGCCCTGGTGCCAGCCAAGTCTCTGTAATGGCCACTACATCATAATTCCATGTATGTATCCAAGCTCTCAGTTCATCACCTTTGTTCCTGATGCTTCTTGCATTGAGGTACACACATTTCAGCTCTTCTACCTTACTGTCTTTACACTGTAAGGATTTCTCTTTCCTCAAAGCCTCTCTGTATGTTAGATCTGGCTTTACTCTATGCACTTCCTTCACTGCTCTGTCGCTCTGGGACCCATCCCCCTTGCAAATTAGTTTAAACCCTCCCGAACCATGCTAGCAAACCTACCTGCAAGGATATTGCTCCCCCTCAAGTTCAGGTGCAACCCATCCAATCTGTACAGGCCCCACCTTCCCCAGAAGAGATCCCAATGGTCCAAAAATCTAAAACTCTGCTCCCTGCACCAACTCCTCAGCCACGCATTCAACTGCCATCTCCTCCAATTCTTACCATCACTGTCACATAGCACTGGCAGCAATCCTGAGAACGCCACCCTTGAGATCCTGTTCTTCAGCCTTCTGCCTAGTTCCCGAAACTCACACTTCAGGACCTCATCCCTCTTCCTGCCTATGTCGTTGGTCCCAACATGTATCACGACTTCTGGTTGCTTTCCCTCTCGTACCAGGATGTCGTGCACCCGGTCAGAGACACCCCGGACCCTCACACCCGGGAGGCAACAAACCATGCGGGTGTCCTTCTACCGTCCACAAAATCTCCTGTCTGCTCCTCTGACTATAGAGTCTCCAATGACGACAGCTCTCCTCTTCTCCGTCCCAAGCTTCTGCACCACCGGGTCAGACTCAGTGCTGGAGGCCCTGCCACTGTGGCTCACACCTGGTCGGTCGTCCCCGCCAACAGTATCCAGGACGGTAAACTTATTATTCAGGGAAATGGCTACAGGGGTGCTCTGCACTACCTGTCTGCTCACCTTCGCTTTCCCCCCTCTGACTGTTGCCCAACGACCTGCTTCTGACAGCCTAGGTGTGACTACCTCCCTGTAGCTCTCATCTATGATTGCCTCATTCTCCCTTATGAGTCGAAGGTCATCCAGCTGCTGCTCCAGATTCCTTACACGGTCTTCCAGATCGCCCAGCCGTATGCACTTCTGGCAGATGTGACTCTGCGGGAGAGGGGAGTTCCCCCAAGACTGCCACATCTCACATGAGAGGCACATCACCATCTCAGAAGACATTGTAAAGACTAACTGCGAGCAAGCTTGTCCTCCGCCTTTTCTCGTCGAAGCCTCTCGACACTTAGAAGGTCAGGCAGCATCTGTGGAAGGAGGAGCAAAGTTAACATTTCAAGGTGAAGTCCCTTTGTCGGTTCTGATAAGGGGTATTCATCACGACCTTATGTCTATTTCTCAGTGTAATGACAGAAACTTTTCTCACTATTAGCCTGCACTACAATCTTTTTAAATGTCACCAGGATCACTAAGGCATAGACTTCAGTATAGTTTGGTTCGTACATAGACTAAGGAACTTAATATGAAGCCAAGAAGTAGGAGCAGGAGTCAGCCCTCTGGCCTGTTGAGTCTTCTCCACCATTCACTGAGATCATGGCTGACCTGGCTGTGGACTCAGCCTTTTCTCCGTAACTCTTAATTCCCCTTCTATGCAAACAAATTATCTAACTGTGCCTTAACAAGATACTGCCTCCCATGGGCAGAGAACTCCACAGTTTTACTGTTCTCTGGGAAAAGCAATTTCTCATCATCTCCATCCTAAATCTATTCCCCTGAATCTTGAGGCAGTATCCCCTAGTTCTAGTCTCACTTACCAGTGGAAACAAATTTCCTGCCTCGACCTTATCGAATGTTGATATAGAAGTGGCTACCCATGATATCAACACGTTTCATTCTGTGGTACCTTTAAGTCCCAGTGCAAACTGACAGGCAAATAACACGTGCCCGAGCATAGCCAGAACAGCTTACTGGGCTAAACAGTGCTTAAACCTCTTCAGATACTGTACTACTTAAACCTTGGAGTTTCTAAAAGATTTCTAAAAGCTCTAAGATAAATTTCCCTAGAGAGGCACCATCAGTTTAAAATCAACTCACTACCAGTATCTCAAAGATGTATCTGAAAGTGCAGCATATTTTGTGGATAAGACTCATATCTACAAAGGAATATTTAAATATCTTTGGAAAATATTTAGAAACTTTGTTTAGAAAAAGAGTAACAAGCCATGAGAAAGACTTCTAAAATGTTTTTAATTTATTGTTATCTGAAGTGTGCTTCTAAATTTAAAAAGTACCGACCTGCCAAGTGAATCTTTTGTAGACAGCCTCCTCCTTCAGAGAGTTCTTTGTTATTTTAATAGAATTGTTGCTTTCTTATAGGTAATGGACAAGGCCAGGCTTATGTTGCCTTGCTGAGCCCTGTGTTAATTTTAACATCAGAGAAACCATTGGTCTGGTCTGCGGAAGTATGGTGAATTGCTGATAGCAACTACTCACAATCCAACATCAGAAATTACAGTTGGTGTTTCAAAGATACTGACCATGTTGGTTCCTCTGTGGTTATCACCCAAAAGTCAGAGTCATGGGTGTTTCAGAGAAAACCAAGACTTCCATACAGGAATTAAGAAAAGTCAGCACCAGCTAACAGAGTGGTACAATAGTGTTGTGGTTAGCACAACCCTTTACAGTACAAGCGACTGGAGTTCAATTCCAGACACCTCCTATATGTTCTCCCCATGACCACATGGGTTTCCTCCAGATGCTCCAGTTTACTTCCACATTCAAAAGACCTACCGATTGGTAGGTTAATTGGTCATTGTAAATTGTCCCGCGATTAGGCTAGGGTTAAGTCAGTGGGTAGCTGTGTGGCACGGCTTAAGAGGCCGGGAGGACCTGCTGCACACAGTATATCAATAAAAGAATAAATAAATATGTAACTAAATTATATTATTAGTTGTTTGGTACTTATGAAGTTTTGTAAAACTTCATTTAAGCCAGATAAATGTGAGGTGTTGCATCTTGGTAGGACAAATGCAAGGAGACAGTACACTGTTATGGGCAAGGTCCTTAACTGTGTTGCTGAGCAAAGAGATCTCGGGATCCAAGTTCACAGATCCTTGAAAGTGACTACACAGAGGTCGAATAGGTGGTTAAGAAGACTTATGGAATGCTTGTTTTCATTAGTCGAGGCACTGAGTTCAAAAGTCAGGAGGTTATGTGGCAACTTTATAAAACTCTGGTTCGGCCACATCTGGAAATTGTGCACAGTCCTGGTCACCCCACTATAGGAAAGATGTTGAGGCTTTGGAGATGGTGCAGCAGAGGTTCACCAGGAGGCTGCCTGGTTTAGAGGGCATGTGCTATCATGAGAGTCTGGTTAAACTGGGGTTGTTTGCTCTGGAGCGGTGGAGGCTGAGGGGAGATCTGATAGAGGTTTGTAAGATTATGAGAGGCATAGACAGAGAGTATCTATTTCCCAGGGTTGAAATGTCTAATACCAGAGGGCATGCATTGAAGGTGAGAGGGGGTGGGTTCAAAGGGGATGTGAGGGGTAAGTTTTTTACTCAGAGATTCCTGGATGCCTGGAATGTGCTGCCTGTATGGTGGTAGAGGCAAATACATTGGAGGCTTTTATGAGATGTTTGGATAGGCACATAAATATAAGGAAGATGGAGGGATGTGTACATAGATTAGGTAGAAGGGATTCGAGTTTGGGTGTTTTTGTTTGATCCTTAGCTGGTTTGGCACAATATTGTGGGCTGTACAACCTGTTCCTGTGCTGTACTTTTCTACGTTCTATGCTCAAGAATTTTCAGCCTAAAGTTGGTGTTTTTATTTATTTAAAGGAAACAGTTTGAGATCCCATGAGAAGATAAGTCTTCAGGGTCTGATGTTTATGTTATAGAGCAGTGCCGATGTTTCCTTTTATCGCCTTGCTGAAGAGTGTGATGGGAATGAGAGAACTGCTTGTGTTGAATTTGCATTAACATATTTCCACTTGCTGGGCAGATGTCCAACTTGTAGCAGTATTAGTGAGAATGGCTGGAGATTATGGCTGGTTCTGAGTATTCATTTATTACTACGCAGCCAACAACTTGTCAAGACTATTGTCTTTGCTCTGTTTATTTGTTCATATATCAAGTTGGTGAGAGGTTGGCATCTCCCCGATTTGTTGTTTCTCTCCACGCCTTGTGGCGCATCAGCCGGCAAGCTTGCTGCTGCTTTTGCATTTGTCTGTTTTTTACCGAGGTCGAGTTGCTAGCTCAACACTCAACCCAGCACGGATGGAAAATGTGCGAGGAGCCGGCCAGATTCGAACCCAAGGCAACTTGCCTCGAAGTCCGGTGTGGATGCCACTATACCACCAGCTGGTATCTCCATTGATGGTGATTGTTACATACCTCATGGATATCTTGTCATATGAGGATGATGTAATGGTCTTGCGGAGGTCACATAATGTAATTTTCCTGCCGATGTGAGGTCACATGATGACCTGTTCTCTCTGGGTATATAAAGGTAGACCCCTGGTGACGCAGTTAGTTTCAGTTTAGTTTTGTGTTAGATGCTCCGTTTTTGCTGCGTATTTGACCCATGACGCAGTTTAATTTTAAAAGAGTTTTACTGTCTGTTGTAAGGTACAGAAGTGTTGGGCCGGCAGTTTCACCAATAGCTGCCAGTTTTGTTGGTGTACCTTTTCAGTAATATTGGAGAGTGAAGACGGGAACCTGAAGGAGTCGTTCGGCGGTTTTGGTGATGATCGACCATTATTGAATTTGTTCAAGTAGAGTGATATGCATTAAATAACCTCTGCTAAATGCAGCAGAAAAGGTTGTGTAGTATCTAGTCTACAGAGGAAAAAGGTCAGTGCCTTTAAACCATTTTATTTCCGTCGTCATGAATCCTGCAGACAAGGCAGGTTCCAGCTGGGATCGGCAGTAACGTCGAGTCTTTGAGGAATTCTTTACTTCAGTGAAGTCCTTGAGTGTATCTTAGTGTTCTGCTGGCCCTGTACTGATTAAAAAGCTTGTACAATGACATCCGAAACATCATGTTATTGTTAAATTCTGTCTTGCAATTCCTGACAATGAACTTGAGATGGCAGTGCTTCCGTAACCATAAAGCATTCATAGAGTCTTAGAGTTATAGAATCATAGAATAGAACAGACAGAAACAAGCCCTTCCCTTTGCATCTGAACTCAATGAAGGGGTTGTATTAAAGCAAGCTCTTCTTCGCTTTGAAGAATCATCCAATAGAAGTCCTTTTATGACATCCATGGACCTTTAACATATGGGAAATTCAGACTTAATCATGAGGTTTACAAAACATTTAACATGGCAAAATATTAGCTATCCACATGTTTATTCCATCACCTTGCAACTGTTCCATTCTTCATTTTCCAGCTTTAGTAGCTGTTAGGTATTCGTATTGTTACGTACCCCGTAACTGGGTTGCCAGACCAGCAGAAATGGATCACTCAGTTGGAGTCTGGATTACTGGAACTAAGAAAGTTTTATTAAAGAAATAAGCAACACAGTACTCTAATCAAAAGGATAATAAATGCAACAGTTCAGCAATGATAAACACACATGTACACAGAACTAGGATAACAGGATCAATCAAGCTCTATTGTCGTCTAGGGGTAAATGACCAGTTTCAAAGTGACGCAAAGTTCAGTTCAATTGAGTTCAGTTCAGTTCACAATAATCACTGCCGTGGAAGAGAGAGAGAGAAAGCGAATGAATATTCAAAACGGCTTCCACACAGACCTTCGATGTACCTCGCAGTCAGCTTTCGGGCGAGCCCTTTGTAATGTCTTCTGAAGTCACGGACTGTGACCCCTCCGTTTCAGATACGACCGTTCCTCTGCAGTGAACCTGGCACTCAGGCAAGGGCGGACACACACCAGGTTCCCACCGATCGTACCTTTCCACCCTGTGCGTCTATGGCTTGGTCCCGCGACCAGCCCTCCAAAGACTCCCACCGACTTGTGGGAGGTGCACCGCTTCCAGGGTCTCGTTACCTCGTGGTGTCGTGTGTGTCCTGCCTTAGTGGACCTGTCCCTTTTTATCCCCCTGCTGGGGTATCGCCTGTCCATCACACTTCAAACAGTTCAGGGTTCAAAAAGGAGCCGATCTTGACAGCTCTCAGACCATGTCTCCTTCCGTTAAACTCTCCCATCTCTTCATTAACATTCCCAAATACTGCTCCATTGTCTTCCTTATCTGTCTTTCTCCTGAAGACAGGTGGCAGACCAACTGTTGATCCCACTGATGCCAGCACAGGACAGTTAACATCTTAATCTATGTGTACTTTTTGTAACCCTCTTTCGTCACAGTATGTGACTCCGTTCCAGCAGCCTGACCACATTTTATTTTCACTAAAATGTGGTTTGGAATGAAGTAAAATAAAATCAGTAACGAAAGAAAAACTATTACTTAAAGGGGCAGAGTACAGAAGCTGTGGCAGCAGCAGGGATTTCTTCCTAATCTGTTTCTGACCTGGCAAAGGCAGATTGTATATGGTGGGAAGAGGGGACAGGACAGTACCCAGCCAGGCTTTGTGCACAACTCCAGGAAGAGGGGGAAGTCAGTTATTTTTGGCAGCAAGGTTTTATTTAGGTCTTTTAATCACATTATGGAAAAGCACTGACAGCCGGCCACTGCAGGGAGCAACACCAGTAGTCAAGTCTCGAAGGAATTAATTGATCTTGTGTTCAAGATTAGAGAAAGGCTAATCAAATAGTGGATTCCACCAGCTACATCATTGGCCCCAGTTTTTGCCCATTCCATCTCAATTAACAGGAATATGTGCAATGGTGGAAGGAAAGAGTTTCTTAAATAATATGGGGTTTTAAAGTAATAGCCAGCCTCACTATTGATCACTGTGAAACTGTCAACTTTCCATAACAGTTCAAAGTACATCTTTATCAACGTATGTGTACTATATACAACCTTGAAATTTGCCTTGAAAACCCCTGCTAGATCCTTCAGCAAAGCAACTCTGCTGCCTTTTTTTGGCCAGGCTTGAACATATGTGACTCTTAGATGTCTTCTGAAATGGGTTTAGTTCTACAGATATTCTATGGAGCACATTCTAACAAATTGCATCATCATCTGCACAGGATCGGGAAAAGCTGCAGAAAGTTGTAAACTCATCCAGCTCCATCATGGGCACAAGCCTCAGCAGTATCGAGGACACCTTCAAAAGGCAGATCTTCAAAAAGGCGGCATCCGTCATTAAGGACCCCCATCTCCCAGGACCTGTCCCCTTCTCATTGTTACCATCAAGGAGGTGGTACAGGAGCCTGAAGACACACCCTCAATGCTTCAGGAACAGCTGCTTGCCATCAGATTTCTGAATGGACAATGAATCCATGAACACTACCTCACTAATTTTTTCTTCTCTTTTTGCACTACTTATTTAATTTAATTTCTTACAATTTTATTGTAATTTATAGATTTTTTTATTATCATCGTGTATTGCAATGTCCTGCTGCCACAAAACAACAAATTTCATGACAAATACCAATAATATTAAACCTGATTCTGATTCTAATTGTTTATATCAAAACCACCACATTGAAACACTTTTAGAACGAAATTGAAAAGATAGCATAATGTTAATGTTGGCACTGAATTCAGGCGCAGCCGAAGTTCAAAGTAAATTTATTATCAAAGTACATATATGTCACCATGCACTACCCTGACATTCATTTTCTCGCAGGTATTCAGAGTAGAACAAAAAAAATACAATAGAATCAATGAAAAGCTACACAACCTCTCAACTCCTCAAAGTGTTCATCTCAAGGACTTGGGAACTGGTGTTCAGATTGGGACTGGTGCAAAAGTTTAGGACCCATGAGATCCAGGGTATATCATAAATTATTTCCAAAATTGTCTTGGCAATAGAGAGTGGCTTCAGCGATTGGATGCCTGCAACTACTGGTGTTTTGCAGAGGATGGTGCTGGGACTTCTAGTGGCTATAATGTAGGTGAGTGATTTGGCTGTGGCTGTAGAAGGAACATTCAGTAAGTTCACAGGTGGCACTAAGGTTGGCGGAGCTATGGATGGAGTGGAAAGTAGTCTTCAGCTACAATGTGTTGGTGAAAAGGGCAGAGAAATGGCAGATGAAGTTTAATCCTGAAGTATATAAAGTGACATATTTAGTGAGTACTAATGAGCCTGGGGCATACATCACAAAGGGTAGAGTCTGAAGAAGTATTGATGGACAGAGGGATCTTAATCCAAACATCCATGAAGGTGGCATTAGTCAGATAACTGAATACAAGAGCAGGAGGCACGCTACAACTTTATAAACATTAGTCAGACCCAGCTGGAATACCATGGTCACCACACTAGAGGAAGGATGTGGAAGTGCAGGAGAGAGTGAAGGTGAGATTCACCTGGATCTACCCAGCATTGGCCATTTCAGCTATAAGAGATTGAAGAAGCTGGGTCTATTCCCCTGGAGCAAAGGCTGTTAGAAGGGACACAGGGCATAGAACAGTACAGTACAGTACAGCCAAAAATGTGCCAAACTAATAAAGCTAATGGCACCTAATCCCTCCTGCCTATACAAGATCCATATCTCTTCTTTGTCTGCAGATCCATGCACCAATCTAAGAGCCCCCTAAACGACTGTATCGTACCTGCCTCCTCCATGACCCTGGCAACATATTCCAAGCACCCATCACTCTGTGTACAAAACTTGCCTTGCATATCTCCTTAGAACTTTACCCCCTTTTAGTTTAAATGTATGCCCTCCAGTATTACAGTGTTACTCTGCTATATATCAGGATGTCCCTGAGGCAGGTTTCGACCTGAGAATTCAGCAATTCCTGTCCCTCTGACGGATGCCACTCAATCTTCTTGAGTTTCCCCAGCAGATCGTTTGCTGCTAAGAAGGGAGTGATTCAGTTAGCAGAGAGAATTTTACGCTCGATAGGGTCGGCACAGTAGCATAGCCGTTTAGTGTAACTCTTTACGGGGGGCCAACGATTGCAAGATCGGGGTTCAATTCCCGCCGCTGCCTGTAAGGAGTTTGTACGTTCTCCCCGTTGCCGGCTGGGTTTCCTGCCACAGTCCAAAAGATGTACGGGTTATGGTTAGAAGTCGTGGGCATACTATGTTACGGTTAGAAGCCGTGGGCATACTATGTTACAGTTAGAAGCCGTGGGCATACTATGTTACAGTTAGAAGCCGTGGGCATACTATGTTACGGTTAGAAGCCGTGGGCATACTATGTTACGGTTAGAAGTCGTGGGCATACTATGTTACAGTTAGAAGTCGTGGGCATACTATGTTACAGTTAGAAGCCGTGGGCATACTATGTTACGGTTAGAAGCCGTGGGCATACTATGTTACGGTTAGAAGCCGTGGGCATACTATGTTACGGTTAGAAGTCGTGGGCATACTATGTTACGGTTAGAAGTCGTGGGCATACTATGTTACGGTTAGAAGCCGTGGGCATACTATGTTACAGTTAGAAGCCGTGGGCATACTATGTTACAGTTAGAAGTCGTGGGCATACTATGTTACGGTTAGAAGCCGTGGGCATACTATGTTACGGTTAGAAGCCGTGGGCATACTATGTTACGGTTAGAAGCCGTGGGCATACTATGTTATGGTTAGAAGCCGTGGGCATACTATGTTATGGTTAGAAGCCGTGGGCATACTATGTTGGTGCCAAAAGCATGGCGACACCTGCAGGCTGCCCCCAGCACACCCTGGTCATTGAAGCAAATTGTGCATTTCATTGCATGTTTTGATGCCCTACTGCACATGTATCCAATAAAGCTAATTTTAATGATGTGAATACCTCCTTTAAAGAATCTGAGATACTTTTCAATGCCATACCTTGACAGTGTAAGCCATAGTTTAATTTAGCACGTCTTTTTGAGATTATTACTTACACTTAGTTATTCCCTTTCCTGTCATCACACAATCTAATAATACACATTTAACACAAGATTCTGCAGATGCTGGAAATCCAGAGCAACACACACAAAATGCAGGAGGGTGGCAGCCTGATAGGACGACTGTTCATTCTTCTCCATTGATGCTCCCAGACCTGCTGAGTTCCTCCAGCATTTTGTGGGCAATACACACTTAGTACATAGATTTATCTTTCAATCCCTATCCAGTTATTTAGGATGACTTGTCACAGTTTCATCCGTTCCTGAAGAGCAATGGTTTGCTTGAAGCCAATGAAACGATTTCTTCAAGATATTTTTAAATGCTGAGCTTGAGAAGTAGTAAATAACCGGATCTAACACACTGTTAAAGTATGTTACGAACAAGGTATTATGGAATATATCCACTGCAATGACATATGACCTGCAGTCGGTTGCAGTCCGTAGCTTTGTGATTAAAACCGCTACTACGGCAACATTGGTGGGCAGGAAGCAGAGCAAGAAGACCAGCGCCACAGCTGTCACAAGCTTCGCCGCTCGCTTGTACTTGCTCCTGATTTCCGTTTCCATCTGTTTCAACTTCCAAATGATGCTGGAAGTGGAAAACACGATCACCGAGAATGGTAAAATAAACTTCAAAACAATAAAAACAGTGTATGTCCAGATTGCCGTGGGACCTAGTCGGTGGTTTATCTTGAAGGGCTCACAGTTGGTCACGTTGTTGTGCTGGAAGTCATGTCTTTCTATCAACAAATGCAAGCAAATTGCCACGGCAGCAATCCACAGGGCACCGGCGATCTTCGTCGCACAGCTTGTGGGCAACTTGTTAACTTTGTGGAGCGGATGGACCACTTTAAAATAGCGATCAATTGCTATGACCATAAGGAAGATGATGCTGCCGACGCGGTTTAAGGAAATCATAAATACCTTCAAGCGACACGGAACATCGCCGTAAATCCAGTCCTTTCCACGCACAAAGTAATCAGCTCGAAATGGTAGACAGCAAATCAACACACTGTCGGCAATCGCCAGATTCAGTGAATAGACGGTGTTTGGTGTCCACGTTTTTACATGGAAGCAGAAGATCCACAAAGCAGTCGCATTCGTGACGAATCCCAGGACAAAAGTTACAATGATCACTGGAGGGTTATAGGACGCGTCGACATTTTCAGCCGAGCAAGCCTGGGCCACGTTGCCCATTGTAGGCAAAACTGCAGTAAATTCAGTCACAGGCTGAGTTGGTGAACTGAAGCCCGAGGAGCCTTAAATCCAGCTCTTCCACTGATGTTTCATCATAGCCGATGGGCGGGGCCATAATAGTCAAACACTTAAGAGATTGCATCGTAAAAATACCCAGACAATGTAATTTCTGCCAGAAATACATTCTTTAGAGCAAAAGTACTCAAACTCTTCCGCAGGCGTTACTCAAAACATATTGCCCGTAGGGATCAAATCTTGAGGCTCGGAAGTAAAAAGCCGCGTAATTTTATTGATTCTTCATCGAATACATTCACACCGCCCCCCCCCCATAAAAGGGGGTTGGTATTTCGAACATTATTATATTAAATCATTAACCGCCAGTAGTGGTTAATATGAAGTCAATAGAAATAATGTACTGGAGAGCATATCCTCCGTCTGAAGACCATATGGAACAGCAGATTCCACAATCCCTTCGCCTCGCACCGGGAAACGATTTAAAATAAAACAAAGAAAATTGATAGTCAGGCTGTTGTAACTGATATAAAAACTATTTGACAGCCAATAGAAAGTCAACGTTCTATTGCAAAATTGCGATTTGCTAATCTGAAAAGGAAGTTTAAGTTAATTTCGTCAACATATAGACTAACTGAACGGAGTATTAAACGTTTTCTGAATGCAGATCTCCTGGCGGAGATTAACTCGGCGGTGAGGAATCGCGAGCTGAGCGGGATCATAGTGGGGAAGGTAAACTACGGGCATCTCTATCGCCCGAACATTTCTGTGCCGAGCGACGCCAAACTTGCGATCGATCCGCTGTCTGCCACCGTGGGGGGGGGGACGGGGACGGGGTGAGGGCTCCAATTAATACTACAGCTGAACTTTTGAAGCGATTCTGCCACCGCCGAACTTTGGCCTGATTATTTGAACGTGGCCGACGCCGGCAACCATGGGGACTTGGTTCTAACCTACAGTGGGAAAGACCGCTGCCAAGAATAAGGTGAGAGTGAAGGGGTGCGCCCCTAAACTTGTACCCCACTTCTGTCTCTTACCCAAGCCCTGTCCTGGTAAACTCATAGTTCCTGCCTGCTCCGAATTTATCTCCTCATACTTAACTCCATCCTGTCTTCTCCGTCCAAGCTCCTTCCTACATACTTCCAGGACATCTTACATTCCTCCACCATTTGGGCAGCGTCTGATTTCCCGACCCCACCGTCTCTCGTTCACTATGGAGGTCTAGTCGTTTTTTACCTCCATTCACTCGTCATGAAGGCTTTAAAGCCATCCACTTCTTCCAGATGAAATGAATTCCACGACTAGCCACATCCGCTCCTCCCACCCCTTACTGCCTTTTGGCAGGGACCACGCTGTTTATGGATCTCTAATACACCCACACCTCCCTGATCCCGAGCAATTTCCCCTCCCCTTACAGGAGGCGAACACCTGTTCTTACACACCCTCCCTTTCCACCGTCCAGGGACCGGAGCAGCCGTTCAGGTGAAGCAGAGATTCACATGCACCTTCTCCAGCCTCATTTAATACATTTGGTGATGCCTCCGTCACCACGGAGAGGACCTGGAAATGACCATGGATTGGCTTTCAAAGCACCCGGCACAATAGCTGTAATGAGGTCACAGCTGTTTGCCTTTTCTAACCCCCCCCCCCCATTCCTACACTGATCTGCCCATCTTCCATTGACAGGGGAAGCACAACACAATCCAGAGGAAAATCTGGGTGGTCTACAGCTCAGTAGCAGGAAAATTGAAGACCTTAATTTCAGTTAAGTCTGGCTTCCAATGTTTCCCCTTCCTGTTCCTTCTGATCCTCATCTGGTCCTCTTTCCCACATCACCAGTTCTTCTCTCCATCACCCATTTTCTTCTCTCCCCCTCCCCCTTTCTGCTTCTACCAACCTACTTACTTCACCCAATGGCTTTCCCCAACTCCACCTCAGCCCCTTCCCTGTCTGGTTCTGGTCCTATTCTCCTTTCAACACTCCTCAAACGACTTAGCTTACCTAGCACTGGTAGCTCTTAAATTGCTGCTTATCACTTCCTCCTCCCCCCCCCAACAGCAGTATCCAGCTTCACCACCTCCTCCCCCACCCCCAAAATCATTGCACTTCCCTCTATTTTTCTTCTATGCCCATCTGTCACCCACCTGCTGCTGTCTCTCCACTTTCCACCTCCCTCTCCCCTACCTGGCTTCAGCTGCCTGTCGTCCTTCACTCCCCCACCAACCTCTGCCCGCCCTCGGTCCTCAAGTAATCCAGAAGCTGTAGATGTGCACCTCTTCGTTTCCCAACCCTTTCCTCGTCACAGCCTCAGACTTGCGCTATTTTTCTTTCAGGTACCTAAAGTGTACCACTTGGCCAAGGGTTAATTCAACACAAGCACATCTTCAGGAGAATCTTTTTCTCCTGTCCTTGTACTCAACAGTACAGTGATGTTTTGTACTCAATTTTAAACGTATAGACAACACTAAACAATTAACTACATTTTCAGTGGCCATAATTGCCTAGTTAACATTTTGAATGTAGACAGGCAACTTCACAGATTTATTTATTCACAATGAGAACACATCCCAACCAAGGGAGCTGCTTTGAATATTTAAATACCAGTAATTGTTTTCAATGGCCTTAAAGTTTCAGTGGAAGTTAAAGTCTGAACTGTTTTTATTTTTTGAAGGCAGGTTCTTGTTTTTAATTAACTAGCTGCTCTTCTATTCCGTAACTCCTGAAACCTGAAATATGTTCCACAAAACTCCTAACAATAACAGAGCTACTAGGACTTGATGTTTCAATCCCTATGGTAAGTTGGCACTCTCGATGTTGGCAGTAGGTTTGGAGTGGTGACAAGGAGGGAGGGTAGGTACGTCATCGCGGTCATCAGGTGGGCACTCTCCTTTGACATTTCGTTGATAAACCCACAACGTCTCCAGAGGGCTCAATGGTGCTACCTGGCGTCCCAGATACACCCCCCTCAGTTCCATACCCTCCTGTCTTCATCTTGCAGCCCAGTTGTTGTCTTTCCTTTTAATCCAATCCAGTTGCTGCTTTCTTCTGCTGCATTTGACAAAGACTTGATTGCTTGTTGGAGAGAGTGACCCTTCACCCCCATTTTCTTCAATAGACTGGTCGTAGATGTAGCAACGAATCCCTTGCATCCCACTTCTACAGGGAAAATCGTGGTCTTCCAGCCATTCTGGACAGCTTCAGTTGCCAGTTCAGAGTACTTGGTCTTTTTCCTTTCATAAGCTTCTTTGACACGATCTTCCCATGGTACTGTCAGTTCCACAACATATGCCAGCTTGGCTGTTGTGGACCACAGGACCATGTCTGGCCAGAATGTTGTAGCCGGTGCCAGCCTCTGTTCCAAGATTGATGCCAGCTGTCTGAGAACTTGGTTATGCCGCCAAGTGTACCGCCCCTGGGTGAGGCTCATGGTGCATCCTGTTAAAATGTGCCTTAGTGATCCAGGTGCTTGACAAAGAGAGCAAGCGGGGTCTTCTCCCCACCACTGGTTCAGGTTCTGGGGTGTGGGTAGGAGGTCATAAGTGGCTCTGATGACAAAACTTAGCTGAGATCCCTCCATCTCCCAGATGTCACCCCAGCTAAGTTTCCACTTTTCCAGGCTCTCCCGATTAGTCCAGTGGCCCTGCTTGGTCATTGAGACGGCCCTGGCGTGTCACTCTGCCTCCTCCTGTCTTCTCAACTCCTCCAACACGAGTCGTCTCTTCTGCACTGATGTTGCTTTGTGCCATTGAGGAGCCTTTGGGACAAGCCCGAGCCCGGCTCTCCTATGTTGGACTTGGCCAACCACATCCCTGAAGCGAAGAGCAGACTTAGCACTCTGAACGGCTTCAGATAGGGTCCACGTCCTCCCCGTTGCCACACGGGGGGGGGGGGCCACTGTTCAAATAACAGTATCCTCAGATTCAGTGAGGGTCATGACCAACCTTGCTTTGGTGCATTTGAATTCTTCCACAAGACTTGCAATTGGTAATTCCAATTTGCCGTTCCCATACAGTCCAACAAGACTTAAGCATCGTGGGAGTCCAAGCCACTGTCTTACATGGGTAGATAGATAGATAGACATACTTTATTGATCCCGAGGGAAATTGGGTTTCATTACAGTTGCACCAACCAAGAATAGAGTAAAAATATAGCAATATAAAACCATAAATAAATAATAATATGTAAATTATGCCAGATGGACATACTGGGATAGGTATTCACCTACAGGCTAGTGTGCTGAAGAATAATAACTGGCCCAATTTTCCAGCTTTGTCAAAACTGTTCTCTCAATGCCACTTTTCATAGCAATGCTTCTGAGATGTTCTTCTCTCTCCCATCATTGACTATTTCATTTCCTGGACTTCTACTGTCACCAGCCTTTCCACTGCTAGATCCAGAATTTCTGTCTTGATTTCCATCCCTAACATTTCAAAATCATTATCTGTATTTTCTCTTGAAACCTTGTCAATCACTTGTCCATCTCCAGTAGTTCTTGATGTCCTCTCCATGACAACGCCCTCTTCAACTGTAAAGCATTGGTATTTCATTATTAGCATCAGCCCAAGATCAAGGACATTGCTGCTTCAGTTTAGCCACAGTTCAAAGAAAGCTAATGCTTCGCACTAGAATTTAAGTGAGTGTGTACCACCTGAGCAATTTTTTTGAAGTGTGTTCAATTTTTGTAAATAAGAGCAATGTAAATTTAAGAGTCTGGCTGCATTATTAATGAAGAACAATAAGGTCTCGTAAAGAGATAATTGTCTTACAGCAAAAATTTCATTTTGTGCTTTTTGTTTGCAATTATGACAAAAGTACTGTGACAGTTTGCCCATGTTATTCAGCAATGTTAGCTTCTGTCACTTTGCTGACTATTGGGAGAGAGCTGATGGAACAGTGATTGTTGCACTATTTATGTGGCAGATCAGGCTCAACAAACCCTCTGGACACACAAAGGAAAGGCAGTGGGAGCAGAGGGCAGTCAAGCCTCAAATGTAGTGCCTCCAAAACTTTATTTCGGGAGTTTCCAATCTTTTTTTATGCCATGGACTCCTATCATTAACTGAGGGGGGTCCGTGGACCTCAGATGGGAACCCTTGCTTTATTTACGTGTGCTACTGATCATTGTCAGATAATACTCAATGAGATGGTAGCTCCCATTTACACATCAATTATGTGCAATTAATCACAACTCTTATCTAAAGCAACACACACAAAACACTAGAGGAACTCAACAATCCAGGCAGCATCTATAAAAAGGAGTAAACAGTCGATGTTTTGGGCTGAGACCCTTCATCAGGACTGGAAAGGAAGGGGAGAAGTCAGAATAGGAAGGTGGAGGGGGGGAGGGGAGGAGGAAGTTCAAGGTGACTGGGATTGGGGGAAGGGGTGAGGTAAAGAGCTGGGAAGTTGATTGGTGAAAGAGATAGAGGGCTAGAGAAGGGGACTCTGATAGGAAGGACAGAAGACCATGGAAGAAAGGAAAGGGGGAGGAGCACCAGAGGGAGGTGATGGGCAGGTAGGAAGAGTAGGTGTGAGAGGGAAACAAAAAATGGGAAATGGTAAAGGAGGGGGCAGTAATCACCAGAAGTTTGAGAAGTTGATGTTCATGCTATCAAGTTGGAGACTACCCAGACAGAATATATGGTGTTGCTCCTCCAACCCAAGTGTAGCCGCATCGTGGCAGTAGGGAAGGCCATGGACTGACATGTCGGAATGGGAATGGGAAGTAGAATTGAAATGGGTGGCTACAGGGAGATCCCGCTCTCTCTGGTGGACGGAGCATAGGTGGTCAGTGAAGCAGTCTCCCAATCTATGTTGGGTCTCCACCTGAAATGTCGACTAAACAACTTTTCCATAGATGCTGTCTGGCTGCGGAGTTCCCCGCAGCTTTTTCTGTGTGTTGCTTTGGATTTCCAGCATCTGCAGATGATCTTATGTTTGTGACAACTCTGATCTGATAAGTTTTTCACCTCACAAAGCTCTTGCTCTCATATTACTCAGCCTCTGTGCTGTGGCAGCTGTCCAGCTATGATAGCTGCATCACCCAAGCATTTGGCTTCAACCTTACTGACATACTCCCGTCAGTCTTATAAGTGAAAGTGATACAAAGTTAAAAACAGCTGGCATTACCAGGTGGGGAGTACATGCTTATATTGTCTGGCTTCTGTGAAGGAGAAAGTAATAACTTACTGGAAGTGTAATTGCACAAACTCTGCTGAAGCTTAGGCATCTCTACCTATTTCACCGTTTGCTCTTACATTATGGCTATGTTATTTCAGCATTAAAATTCGAAGATGTAACCGGCCAAGAAAATGATGATGTTGAAGACACACAGAGAGGAAATTCACCAGGAACACTAAACTGTTTCTAGGTCCAGCGACTGGATATACTGGCTGTTCCCAGCGTATCATCCCCATGATAGTAGTATCCCATGAAGGCAATGGAAATGAATATTGGAAGCAGGGGTGGTCAATGCCCAGGTACTCATTTTACAACTGCCACCAAAGATAAACTTCACAAATTACATCAACAGCTTAGATACAGGCATTGTGCTTACCTTAAAGGATAGAAGTATGTAAGTGCGTTACAGCCAGGGCAAGTTGCACAGGCGGTATCTACACATGATGAAATTTTGTCTTCATGTATATTTTTCTGAAAGGGAACAGACATTTTACCATAATGTTTTAGGTACACAATACAAAATATGAACTATTTAAGTGCTGTACCTGGATCTGGCTAGGGCAATAGGCACAAACTGCACAGGCGGTACCTCTCCATGCAGCTTGGATTTGGATATGGGAGGTATGATTTGTAAGTGTGTAGACAGTATGAAAACCCTTTTGTTTTGAGTCTTCGGCATCTGAACCACATTGATCAATCCTGAACACCTAATATATTGGAAAGATTTAGACACGAGACTGCAGCTGCTGGAACTGGAGCAAGAAAAGGAACTGCTGGAAGAGCTCAGCAAGTCAAGAAGTAACTGTGGAAGTCCTGACACAGGGTCTCAACCCAAATATCCCTGTACTGTACCTACCTCCACGATGATGCTTGACCTACTGAGTGCTTCCAGCGGTTAGTATCTTGTACAAGAAAGGTCAGATTGTACTGGAGAGGGTGCAGTGGAGATTCCACAGGATATTGCAGTGTTTCAGCTGTGAGGAGAGATTGGATAGTTTGGTGTTTATTTTTCATGATGCAGAGACAGTTAGAAGGGGAGCTGACTGAGAGAAACTATATTCGGAGGGGCATAGCTAGAGTACATAGTGAAAAACTTCTTCCCTTACCATAAGCAGAGAAATTGTTTTCAGCCAAAGGATAGTAAATCTGGAACACACCACATGGTGGAGTGGTAGAGGCAGATGCTCTCACACTGAAAGAAGTATTTGAATGAGCAGCACTATGGCATTAAAGTCTATAGACCTAGTGTTGGAAACGAGATTAGTCTAGATCAGGGGCTCCCAACCTGTGGTCCATGGATCCCTCAGTTAATGGTAGGGGCCCATGGCATAAAAAAGTTTGGAAACCTCTGGTTTAGATATCTGTGATGGTCAACACAGAGGTAATGAGCCACATGCCGTCTGACTTTATAACTCTACATCTGTGACCTTAAACCTCAAATGTTACTTACTTATGTTTAAATAAAAACAAAAGTTTTACCCTGTTCAGCTCCCATTTTGGTATAAATTATAAGCCAAAGAACATCTAACATTCAATTTGACATGGAAAGTTTGAAGTTTTTCATAATTTCTCTAATGTACAGTAGTGTGCAAAAGTCTTAGGTGCACACACACACACACACACACACACACACACACGTGCGCGCGCGCACACATGAATAAATAAATATATAGATAGAGCTAGGGTGCCTAAGAATTTTGCACAGCACTGAAGTAATTTTGAGTATTACACTGTACTGCAGCCACAGAAAAAAAACAATTTCATCACATGTGAGTGATGATAAACCTGAATCTGATATGAGTCTCTATTGTGAACTGAGAGTGATAAGGGCAGGGAGATGGGAATCATACTTGGGAAAAGGAGAAGGGCGAGGGGAGGGAGCGGGAAGCACCAGAGAGGTTTTTGTAATGATGAATAAACTGATTATTTTGACTCAAATGACCTTGCCTGGTGTCTCGGGGCTGTGTGTGTCTGCACCCGTACCATACGCCACTCTTTCTCTGCCAGCTGTCTTGCTCCCCTCCCGCAGCACTCCACTCTCACCATTCCCAACATTCTTTGCTCCTTCCAGATTTACAAACTCGCTTTCTGCTCCACATTGTCAAATACAGTACTGTGCAAAAGTTTTAGGTACCCTGTCAATATATATGTGCCAAAGACTTTTGCACAGTACCGTAATTTAAATTATCCGGGAAAATAAGATTTTTAATGATACTGTCAAATGGGAGACAGCATCAGATGGCACTGTGAAGAAGCAGCTCTAACAGAGGAGCCAATAGTGAGTTGAACCCGGGCTGAATCCAGTGCTGCCTATGCGGAGTTTGCATGCTCCTCCTGTGATCATGAGGGTTTCCACAGAATTCTCAGCTTCTGTCCCACATCCCAAAATAATGATACTTATTATGATAATTAGCACTGTGAAATTGCTTTTGGTATTACTGGAAATTGAAATGGAGGGGGTATGTGGTTACCGTAAAAATTAGTGGGACAATGTATTGCTCTATGAGACAGGCAGCATGGTCTCTTCTTCTTCAGGGAATATGGATTTTGGATTGGTTAGCCATTTTATTAGAAATGATTATTGGTCAGCGAGGCAGTGGGAGAAAAGTATTTTGCTGGGCATTTAAATACCAACTTTATGCATAGACCTTGTGCACTCAGTAGTGGAGAAGACGCTGTAATCTCGAATAAAAGATGTAATAGCAACACACTTGGAAAGCAATAATGGGATCAGACCAAGTCGGCAAGGATTTTTAAAATCAGATGTGTTGTGGAGAGCATTCTGACTGGCTGCATCACTGCCTGGCATGGGGGGGTGGGGTGGGTACTGCACAGGACCGAAAGAAGCTACATAAAGTTGTAAAAATAGTCAGCTCCATCATGGGTACTAGCCTCTGTAGCATCCAAGACATCTTCAAAGAGCAGTACCTCAGAAAGGCAACATCCATCATTAAGGACCCCTACCACCCAGGACATGCCCTCTTCTCCCTGTTACTGTCGGGAAGGAGGTACAGAAGCCTGAAGGCACACACTCAGCAATTCAGGAACAGCTTCTTCCCCTCTGCCATCAGATTTCTAAATGGTCATTGAACCCATGAACACTACCTCACTTTTTTATTACTTCAGTTTTTGCACTACTATTTTTGATTTAACTATTTAAAATCTATATATATGCTTACCGTAATTCATTATTTTTATTTCTATATTCATCATGTATCACATTGTACCGCTGCCACAAAGTCAACAAATTTCATCACATATGCTGGTGATACTAATCTGATTAAAAGGGAAGTCATACTAGACAAGAGTTTTGTTGAAGATAGATAATTAATGAAGAGTCAGCAAATCTAATTTTGATCCGTCAGAAGGATTTCAGAGTTCAAAGTTTCGCATCTCAAGTTTTTATCAGGTTCTACACAGTGTGCAAAATTAAAGCATGTGAGATCAGAAGTAATGATGAAAGTACGTGGGATTGGAAGTAATGCACCGACAGTGACTGAAACGATGATTGGTTGACAGACTAGAAAGAGTGAGTAGGAATAACTGACACACATCAAAGTTGCTGGTGAACGAAGCAGGCCAGGCAGCATCTATAGGAAGAGGTACAGTCAATGTTTCGGGCCGAGACCCTTCGTCAGGACCCCTTCAGTTAGTCCTGACGAAGGGTCTCGGCCCGAAACGTCGACTGTACCTCTTCCTAGAGATGCTGCCTGGCTTGCTGCGTTCACCAGCAACTTTGATGTGTGTTGCTTGAATTTCCAGCATCTGTAGAATTCCTCGTGTTTGCGTAGGAATAACTGAGCCTTGTCCTGAGTGACAGCTGGGAAGATCTAGAGATGAACGCTTAAATCCCAGCTATCAGGGTGATTTGGTTCAGTTTTCTGAATGCAACATCCTCAGCTTTCCAGATGACACAAAGCTAGGGGAGGGAGAGATTTGAAGAAGATGCAAAGAGTTTCTGGTGTGATTCAGAAAACTCAGGCAAGCGGCAAATGAATAGAAGATGCAGTTTAATGTGGAAAATGTGAGGTTATCCAGTTTGGTTCAGAGAACAGGAAGACAAGTTATTATTACAATGGTGATATACAGGAAAAGGGATCAGTGTAAAGCGATCTTAGCATTCTCATACATGAGTCCGCATCAGAAACTGGAGGAGGAAATGTGATTGTGTACAATCACAAAATATACTTAACATGCTAACAAGGAGAGGGCGACAACCTTTTGTACGCAGTTTAAATTCCTTTGTGCGCTAGTAGCAAAAGCAATGTACTCATGTACATGCACTGTCCTTAGATGGAACGTTGATTATCAACACAACCTGAAGAGGCACGTTTAATCACAAGCAAAAAAAAACTCTACAGATGCTGGAAATCCAAGCAACACACACAAAATGCTGGAGGAACTCAGCAGGTCAGGAAGCATCTGTGGAAAGGAGTATAGTCAGCGTGTTGGGACAAAACCCTTCATCCAGTCCTGTTAAAGGGTCTTGGCCTGAAACGTTGACTATACTCTTTCCCCTAGATGCTGCCTGGTCTGCTGACTTGCTCTAGCATTTTGTGAGGCATGTTGAACATTCAACAGTGACCTCTGAAATTATGTAAAACCACACACAGCTTTCAAAGTTACTGCCAGTTTCACAGAATACTAATGGCAATCAGAATTTCACCATTATTAAACCCCCAAATTTCTTGGCCAATGACAGATACAGTGAGTCTGTCTCTGACTCATTACTTTGCACAATGGAAGAACAATATTGGAGGTCAATTAATCCAGACCCAAGAGAACTTTTCAGGGCAGAGTCCCAGTCCCAACCATCTTCAGTTACCTTACCAATGACATTTTTTTCCAGCATCAAGTCAAAAAGCAAAGCAGTCCATGGATCCATTCAGCAAGATGCAGAAAGCATCTTTGCATGCGCTGCTAAACTGCAAGTGGCAGATAATCAATATCACCAACAAGAAATAAGCTAACTGCCTAGCATTGATAGTTATTGGTGCTGCTATCAGTGGGTCATCCTGAGGAGACATTCAGGAGGAGACCTGGTGGAAGAAACTCTCCCATCTCAAAGTACGCTGAGATGTTATGTTCTTCAAGAGCGTAGGTAAGAGCAGGCAATTGAATGTAATTTATGTCATCACTATACTATACTTTGGGTGTAGACGAGTTGTTCTGTAGAATTCCACACTTTAAATGGGAGCATAGTTCAACTGACTGAATATTTAACGCCTTTATTGAGGGAAAGCAAGTTGCATTGTTGTTCTGAAAGCTAATGAGCAAAAAACCATGACAGTCAAAATGCTATTTCATCAGAGGATGAGAGGTAGCTTTGTGGGTACACAAATAGCCCAGTTGGTAGACACAGCAAATCTGTATCTGACTACATCTGATATACTAAATAATAGAACTACTTGGGAACCTTCCTCAATCTGTTAAAATGATACAAAATGTCTTAGATGAAGGTCTCTGATGTCTAGATTGAGGAGATTAATTAGCAACCTTTCACGCACTTACTAATCAAGAACTTATCAACCTCCACCTTAAATACAGTACTGTGCAAAAGTCTTAGCCACATATATATTGCTAGGGTGCCTAAGACATTTGCACAGTACTGTAGTAATTTTATGTATTGCGCTGTATACTTCCACAAAAAGAAGAACAAATTCCATGATGTGTGAGTGATGAAAAACCTGATTCTGATATGGGTCACTGTTGTGGACTGAGAGTGTGAAGGGACACAGAGAGGTGTCAGTGTTCCCACAGCATTGCTGGTTAAAGTGTATTCCAGTGATTAGAAAAAGCCAAGTGTGGAACAGCGATAAATTTCTAAAGTAGGCCACTCTGCCATTCAATAAGAACATGGGTAATCCAAACTTGGCCTCAGGACACTTTTTCATTTGCTCCATATAATCCCTTGTGGTTTAACAGTCTGCCAGTTTCTACTTTGAAGATATTTAATGACTGTCTCCATAGTTCCCTGGAGTAGAGAATCCTGAAGATTCACAACTTTCTGAGATAAAATGTATGTTCTGTTCAGTGAGCTTGCTTGATGGCTACAGGCTGAAATGAGATCCAATGTTGTGATATTCCACTGCTTTCTGAAGATGTGAGCTGGTGCCTATGAAGGTGTAAGAGGAATCCAATAGATAAAACAATTTTCAAAAGATCAACTGCTTACAGACAATAAAACACATATTTTTAAGTTTCTGGTATATTGAGATCTATATTCTATTCTATCCTAACTTATGGAAGTGAATGCTGGACCATTTCTCCAGCAATGGAAAAGAGACTAGAAGCAGCTGAATTATGGTTCTACAGGAGAATGTTGAAAATATCATGGACCATACACACATCAAATGAAGAAGTTCTCAGAAGAGCCCAAGCAGTTCGATCACTCATATCAACAATACGAGAAAGACAACTCAGATTCCTAGGACACATCATGCGGAAAGTTGAACTAGAAAAACTCATGCTCTCTGGAAAGATTGAGGGGAGCAAACATAGAGGAAGACCTCGGCATATGACATCAAAGGCATAGCCAGGTGGCTACACATCGAGGAAATGGAAATCATCCAAAGAATGAGGGATAGATCTATATGGAAAACCATGGTCACGAAGGTCCGCATCGGATATAGTACCTAGTCAGACAGATATTGAGATAAAGGATTCATCTGTGAAAATATATGAAATTTAACTTTGTCCGTTCACTGCATTGCTCCATGTGAGATCCTGGAACAAGTTGCTGAGGAACATCACACTTGGCTTACTCTCTCCTCTCCATGGAAAAACTGCTCCTGCTACTACTACTACTACTATTACTACTACTACTACTACTACGACGTCAACTCAGGTCTAGGGGGCCGGTGTCGGGCACGATGACGGACTCTCCACTTCTCCCTCTCCCTCATCAGTGTGTTCAGTTCATCTACATTAGCCGCGCCGCTGTCTTCTAGGAGCATGTTGACCATAGCCTTGGGAAGGCGCCCAGGGTTCATCCTTCCATGCTTGGGCTCCCACGTGACAACTAGGCTGGCAAGTAGCTCGGGGTGGCATAGACAGTGCCCCGCTAGTTGCAGTCTTCTTGCCTTGATTTTAGTGGTGAGCATCAGTAGGTTGTCATAGAGCTCGACGTTCATCATGTGCTGTTGCCAACTCACTTCAAGAGCCACCCGGAGCATTCGTGTATAGCAACCATCTAGAGACTTTCGCGTAGTCTTGGTGAGTGTCCACGCCTTGCATCCGTACATGAGAATGGACTCTATGACTGCTATGAAGATCCTTTTTTTAAGCCCTCTGGTCAGGTTCGACTTCCAGATTTCCTTCATGTCATTCATAGCCCTCCACGCCCGTGCCTTCCGGATGCCCATCAATTTGCCTATGGCACCAAAAGGTCAACAGAGGAAGCCATCTCCACAGCACTTCACTCTGCCCTGACCCACCTGGACAGCCCCAACTACGTCAGAATGCTGTTCATTGACCTTAGTTCAGCATTCAATACTGTGATCCCCTCCAAGCTGATCGCCAAACTTCCCAAGCTTGGTATCAGCTCATCCATCTGCAATTGGACCTTGGACTTTCTGAATAACAGACCCCAATCAGTTAAGTTAGACCTCTCCTCCTCCACTCTCACCCTGAACACCGGCGTGCCTCAAGGCTGTGGGCTGAGCCCTCTTCTGTACTCCCTTTTCACCGATGACTGCGTTCCTGTACATGGTTCTAACTCCATAATCAAGTTCTCAGACGACACCACGGTGGTTGGATTGATCAGAGGGGATGACGAGACGGCCTACAGGGATGAGGTCCAGCACCTGGCCGCGTGGTGTGCCGATAACAACCTGGCCCTTAACACCCAGAAGACCAAGGAGATCATTGTGGACTTCAGGCATGCTAGGAGCCACACTCACATCCCCATCTACATCAACAGAGCTGTAGTGGAGCATGTATGAAGCTTCAGTCCCCTGGTGTCCACATTTCCGAGGGTCTCACCTAGTCCCTGAACTCCTCCATCCTGATCAAAAAGGCGCAACAGAGCCTTTATTTCCTGTGGAGCATCAAGAAAGCTCACCTCTGTCCCAGGATACTGATGGACTTTTACCACTGTACCTTTGAGAGCATACGCAGCAACTGCATCTCAGTGTGGTATGGCAATTGTCCCGTATCAGACTGCAAAGCACTCCAGCAGGTGGTGAAAACTGCCCAGTGGATTATCGGCACCCAATTGCCCACTATTGAGAACATCTACCATAAACACTGCCTGGGCAGGGCAAAAAGCATTATCAAGGATGCATCTCACTCTAACCATGGACTTTTTACTCTCCTCCCATCCAGTAGGTGCTACAGGAGCTCCGCGGAGGCTCCCATACCAGCAGACACAGGAAGAGCTTCTTCCCTGAGGCTGTGACCCTGCTGAACCTCACATCACAGCGCTAAGCAGTATTGCACCCATATTGGACTGTCTCAGTACTTTCATATTTGTGTGCTGTAGCACTTACTTTTTATTTGCAGTTATTTTGTAAATAACACTATTCTTTGCATTTCTGGTTAGATGCTAACTGCATTTCAGTGGCTTTGTATCTGTACTGGGCACAATGACAATAAAGTTGAATCTAATCTAATCTAATCTTTATGTCCTTCTCTGAACTCATCTTTCTTGACCCGAAGTACTTGTAGTCAAAGACTTTCTTAATGGTATCATTCTTTACGGTCTTGAGAGTACCTTCGTCGCAGTTAAACACCATATGTACTCTGTCTTTTTAGTGTTTAGGTGAAGTCCAACTTTATTGCACTTAATTTCCACTTTTGTCAGTAGCTGCTGTGCTTCCTCCATCTGGTCAGAGAGCAGGACTATGTCATCTGCGAAATTGAGATCTGTGAGCGTAACTGGTCTGACCCTTTTGGTTCGTCCTGGTTTTATGGTAAAACCAAGCTTGTCACGATCTTTGGTAGCTTGACATAGAGCGTAATCAAGGACGATTATAAAGATGTAGAGTAGGAAGATTTTCTCCATACAAGTTTTGCCATTGCAAGTTTTCCCAATGAATGCAATTTTTTTCCCGTGGATGATTACCGTACATCTTCATAATCGTCCATGGGAAAAAAATATTGCATTCATTGGGAAAACTTGCAATGGCAAAACTTGTATGGAGAAAATCTTCCTTTTTTAAGGCTATTTTAAACCCACAATTACATCATCACTTTGGCTTAACGATGGACAAGCATTTATTTAACTATTCCTAGTGCTGATGACTCGGTGACATTTCTAGCCCAATGAGCCACACTTCCCAGCAAATCACATATTTAATCCTAGCCAATTTACAATGACCAATTAACCTACTAACCAGTACGTCTTTGGAATGTGGGAGGAAACTAGACATGACTGACCAGACTGCAAGTGCACATGAATGAATGAGTTTTGCATGGGCCAGTACTGTTAATGTTGTGCTAGTAGGCAACTATAACTATAACTTGCCCCTCGGTGTAAAAAAATGGATGCCACAGCAGCGTAGCGGTAAGCACAATGATATTACAGCTCGAAGCATTCGAGAGTTCAGAGTTCAGTTCTGGCACTGTTCTGTATCGGGTCTCTGCTTGTTCTCCCCGTGGAATGTGTGGGTTTTCCCACAGTCTAAAGACATACTGGGTAGGTTAATTGGTCAGTGTAAATTGTCCCATTTTTCGGTTAAGGTTAGTGGGAGCTGTGGGGTTGCTGGGTTGGCATGGCTCGAAGGGCTGGAAGGGCCAACTCCATGCTCTATCACTAAATAAATAAGCACATTAAATAATCAAAGGGAGATTGATGGGGCTTATGGCAGAGAATATTTTGCAGGCTACAGGAAGATAAGGAAAGATAAAACATTCTGAAATATTTAATTCTCATGGTCCTGATAGCCTCCTTCTGTCTCATCATTGGTTGAAGCTAAAAGATATGAAATTGCAAAGCAGGTTTTTTTTTCTAACCTAAATTTGAGAGCAGATGAACTTAGAAAGACCTCATGCTGTTCAGATCTGAATATTTTAGTGATGTCAAGACTTCGGTAAAAGGTCTGAATCTCTTTGACTTTTTACACATCCTGTTGTGATACAAAATCCCCAGCAGCTTCATCTGATTAGAACACGCAAGTCAAAATGTTTTTTTTAATCGTGTATTGATCTCAGTTTTGGAGATATTTGGAAATGTTGATAAAGGTGCATGATATCAATTTTTTTAACATCATGTTGTTATTAGAAATAATAATAACATGATGCACGTCACGTAGCTAATTCTGGAGAAGAGAAGTTAATATTTCAGACCTGTGCCTTTTGTCAGGTTTTTTTCACAGCTGCTTCCTGACCCGTTGTGTATTTCCAGTATTTTCTGTTTTTATTTCTCTTAGTATGTACACATTCAGTGGCCAGTTCATTAGGTATGCCTCTGTGCTTCTGTAGCCCGTCCACTTCAAGGTTCGCTGTGATGTCCATTCAGAGATGCTTCTGTAGCCCGTCCACTGCAAGGTTCGCTGTGATGTCCATTCAGAGATGCTCTTCTGCACACCATTGTTGTAACACATGATTATTTAAGTTACTGTTGCTTTCCTGTCAGTTTGAACCAGTCTGGCAATTCTCCTCTGACCTCTCTCACTAACACGGTATTCTTACTCACAGAACTGCCACTCACTGGATGTCTTTTTTGCACCATCTTCTGTAAACTCTGGAGACTGTTTGTGCATGAAAATCCCAGGAGCTCAGCAATTTTGAGATACTCAAACCACCACATCAAATGAATAACAATTTATTTTTCCTGCTAGTTGGCAGCCTATAGAATAATACTTACTGCCCATTACGCTGGCAGCATTTAGGCCAATAGTGAAGGTCCCCCATCTCTGATGGAGTTCAGGGCTTCCTTTGTCATGTCAGTAACTTCCTCTTGGTTTTCTCTACCATCAGCCATGCGATTCCTGGGTGGAGGCTCAGGAATACCATCACACTCAGATGTAGAAAGAATTTTCATTGCTGTTTCCATAACAGTCTTGTTTGACCGGTCAGGATTGTTAGCCCAGAGCTGAACCCCTGAACCTGGAGGACCGGTAGACCACTCTTAGTCTGACCTCAACCCTTTGACCTGTTGGCATGGGTGACCCTACCAAGAGCTAAAGCATAAAGTCCTGACTCCAGCCAACATAGCTCTCCGGGTCATTGAGGCACGCAAGCCTCCAAACCCTGCGACAAGGTTGTGGTCCTCTTGGAGGATAGAATAATCCGTGCAATATAATCACACTTCTGTTATTTCTTAACTTCACACAGTTAGATTCTATTCTTGATCTTTGCAGGATATCCCCCCTCTTTAGCAGTGTACTATTCCCCTATGTGAAGATCGCACCGCAGTACGCACACAAAGAAAGTGATACCGTCCCATAGAGTGTGTTGCAGTACATCATCATATGCTGCTTCACCGTTATTCCACTAACTGCAGGACTTAGTTATTTATTGAGATGCTGTGCAGAATAAGCCCTTCGATCCCTTCAAGCCACGCCACCCAGCAATCCCCTGATTTAATCCTAGCCTAATCACAGGACAATTTGTAATGACCAATTAACCTACCAACTGTTACGCCTTTAGATAGATAGATACTTTATTGATCCCAAAGTAATGTGGGAGGAAACCAGAGCACCCAGAGGAAAACCACACTGTTATGGGGAGAATGTACAAGCTCCTTACAGGCAGTGGCGGGAATTGAACTCGGGTTGCTGGTACTGTAAAGTGTTGTGTGAACTACTACACTACTCTGAGGCAGCTGCATAGTACTCAGTAGAGCAGGTACCAAAATTCATGGTGGCCTCTGTGTCCTGTACAACTTTGCCACCACAAGGAAAATACCAAAAGAGTCACTAAGCAAAGAGAAGAAGAGTAAGAGGAGGAGGTGAAGGGAGAAGGAAGAGGCAGGGGGACATGGAGAGGTAGAAGAGTGTATAGGAAGTGGAGGGTGGGGTGGAAGGAGGAAAAGTGGGCAAGAGGAAAGGAGAAGACGATGAAGGGAGGAAAATAGGTGAAAGAGGACATGGGAGACATGGGAGCAGATGAAAAGAAAAAACAGCTGGATGAAGAAGAGGAGCAGGATGAAGAAAAGGGAGATGGTGACAGAAGATGGCCTTTTTTTTCTATTTGGCTGAAAGTGACGATTAATTTTTGGATACTGTTGATGGGGACGACCTACCAGGGACAAGTTGCAGTGGTTGCATCTCTGGCACCAAGACTGGACCCTCAGCTCAGAAGGGAAGGAGGGAAAAGAGGAGAGCAGTAGTGATAGGGGATTCAATAGCTAGGGGGACAGATAAGAGGTTCTGTGGAAGAGATCGAGAATCCCGGATGGTGTGTTGCCTCCCTGGTGCTAAGGTCCGCGATATCTCGGATCGAGTTCTCAGTATTCTCAAGAGGGAGGGTGAGCAGCCAGATGTCGTGGTCCATGCAGGGACCAATGACGAGGGCAGGAAGAGTGAAGAGGTCCTGAAAGGCGAGTTTAGGGAGTTCGGCGGCAAGTTAAAGGACAGGACCTCCAGGATAGCAATCTCAAGATTGCTAGTGCCACGTGCAGGCAGGTTTAGAAATAGTAAGATAGTGCAGATCAACACATGGCTGAAGACATGGTGCAGGAGGGAGGGCTTCAGATTTATAGATAATTCGGCAGTTTTCCAGGGAAGATGGGACCTGTTCCGGCAGGACGGCTTACATCTGAACTGGAGGGGTCAAATATTCTTGCAGGTAGGTTTGCTAGAGAGGCTCCAGTGGATTTAAACGAGATAAATGGGGGGAGGGGAACCAGAGTGTAGGAACAGATGTAGGGGAGAAGAAAGAAAAAGGAGATAGTAAAGTTGTTTGCACTGTTAGTGATAAACAGAGAGTAAGAGGTGGGAAATTTCTTAAATGCATTTATTTTAATACTAGGAGCATTGTAAGAAAGGTGGATGAGCTTAGACCATGGATTGATACCTGGAAATGTGATTATGTAGCTATAAGTGAAACATGGTTGCAGGAGGGGTGTGATTGGCGACTAAATATTCCTGGATTTCATTACTTCAGATGTGATAGAATCAGAGGGACAAGAGGGGGAGGTGTTGCATTGCTTGTCAGAGAAAATATTACAGCGGTGTTTTGGCAGGATAGATTAGAGGGCTTGTCTAGGGAGGCTATTTGGGTGGAACTGAGGAATGGGAAAAGTGTAGTAACACTTATAGGGGTGTATTATAGACCACCAAATGGGGAGCGAGAATTGCAGGAGCAAATTTGTAAGGAGATAGTAGATATTTGTAGTAAGCACAAGGTTGTGATTGTAGGAGATTTTAATTTTCCACACATAGACTGGGAAGCCCATACTGTAAAAGGGCTGAATGGTTTGGAGTTTGTAAAATGTGTGCAAGATAGTTTTTTGCAGCAATACATAGAGGTACCAACTGGAGAAGGGGCAGTGTTGGATCTCCTGTTAGGGAATGAGATAGGTCAGGTGACAGAGGTTTGTGTTCAGGAGCACTTTGGGTCCAGTGATCACAATGCCATTAGTTTCACTATAATTATGGAGAAGGATAGGTCTGGACCCAGGGTTGAGATTTTTGATTGGAGAAAGGCTAACTTTAAGGAGATGCGAAAGGATTTAGAAGGAGTGGATTGGGACAATTTGTTTTATGGGAAGGATGTAATAGAGAAATGGAGGTCATTTAAAGGTGAAATTTTGAGGGTACAGAATCTTTATGTTTCTGTTAGGTTGAAAGGAAAGGTTAAAAGTTTGAGAGATCCATGGTTTTCAAGGGATATTGGAAACTTGGTTTGGAAAAAAGAGAGATATCTACAATAAATATAGGCAGCATGGAATAAATGAGGTGCTTGAGGAATGTAAAGAATGTAAAAAGAATCTTAAGAAAGAAATTAGAAAAGTTAAAAGAAGATGCGAGGTTGCTTTGGCAAGTAAGGTGAAAATAAATCCAAAGGGTTTCTACAGTTATATTAATAGCAAAAGGAGAGTGAGGGATAAAATTGGTCCCTTAGAGAATCAGAGTGGACAGCTATGTGTGGAGCCAAAAGAGATGGGAGAGATTTTAAACAATTTCTTTTCTTCGGTATTCACTAAGGAGAAGGATATTGAATTGTGTAAGGTAAGGGAAACAGATAGGGAATTTATGGAAACGATGATGATTAAAGAAGAGCAAGTACTGGTGCTTTTAAGGAACATAAAAGTGGATAAGTCTCCAGGTCCTGTCAGGATATTCCCTAGGACCTTGAGGGAAGTTAGTGTGGAAATAGCAAGGGCTCTGACAGAAATATTTCAAATGTCATTAGAGACGGGGATGGTGCCGGAGGATTGGGGTATTACTCATGTAACATTGTCTAAAAAGGGTTCTAAGAGTAAACCTAGCAATTAACAGCCTGTGAGTTTGATGTCAGTGGTGGGTAAATTGATGGAAAGTATTCTTAGAATGGTATATATAATTATCTGGATAGACAGGGTCTGATTAGGAATAGTCAACATGAATTTGTGCGTGGAAAGTCATGCTTGACAAATCTTATTGAATTTTTTGAAGAGATTACTAGGAAAGTTGACAAGGGTAAAGCAGTGGATGTTGTCTATATGGACTTCAGTAAGGCCTTTGACAAGGTTCCACACGGAAGGTTAGTTAGGAAGGTTCAATTGTTAGGTATCAATATTGAAGTAGTAAAATGGATGCAGCTGTGGCTGGATGGGAGACGCCCGATAGTAGTGATGGATAACTGTTTGTCAGATTGGAGGCCGGTGACTAGTGGTGTGCTGCAGGGATCTGTACTGGGTCCAATGTTGTTTGTCATATACATTAATGATCTGGATGATGAGGTGGTAAGTTGGATTAGTAAGTATGCAGATGATACTAAGATAGGTAGAGTTGTGGATCATGAAGTAGGTTTTCAAAGCTTGCAGAGAGATTTAGGCTAGTTAGAAGAGTGGGCTGAAAGATGGCAGATGGAGTTTAATGCTGATAAATGTGAGGTGCTACATTTTGGTAGGACTAATCAAAATAGGACATACATGGTAAATGGTAGGGCATTGAAGAATGCAGTAGAACAGAGTGATCTAGGAATAATGGTGCATAGTTCCCTGAAGATGGAATATCATGTGGATAGGGTGGTGAAGAAAGCTTTTGGTATGCTGGCCTTTATAAATCAGAACATTGAGTATAGGAGTTGGGATGTAATGTTAAAATTGCACAAGGCATTGGTAGGCCAACTTTGGAGTATTATGTACAGTTCTGGTCACCGAATTATAGGAAAGATGTCAACAAAATAGAGAGAGCACAGAGAAGATTTACTAGAATGTTACCTGGGTTTCATCACCTGAGTGACAGAGAAAGGTTCAACAAGTTGGGCCTTTATTATTAAATGGAGCATAGAAGGTTGAGGGGGGACTTGATAGAGGTATTTAAAATTATGAGGGGGATAGATAGAGTTGACGTGAATAGGCTTTTTCCATTGAGAGTAGGGGAGATTCAAACAAGAGGACACGAGTTGAGAGTTAAAGGGCAAAAGTTTAGGGGTAACATGAGGGGGAACTTCTTTACTCAGAGAGTGGTAGCTGTGTGGAATGAGCTTCCAGCAGAAGTGGTTGAGGCAGGTTCGATATTGTCATTTAAAGTTAAATTAGATAGCTATATGGACAGGAAAGGAATGGAGGGTTATGGACTGAGTGCAGGTCGGTGGGACTAGGTGAGAGTAAGCGTTCGGCAAGGACTAGAAGGGCCGAGATGGCCTGTTTCTGTGCTGTAGTTGTTATATGGTTATGGTTATATAGTTATCTAATTTAAATAGAGTATCAGCAATTTTTTCAGTCTCATTTGTCACTGCAGGTCTCAATTTGAAGTGTCGACAGGCCCTTTGCCTCCACAGATACTGCTTGACCCACTGAATTTCTCCAGCAGTTTGTTTCTCTCTCCAGCATCTGCCGTCTCTCCTGTCCAAAAATATCCTCCCTCTGGCTATCACATGGTCTGCTAAATTATAAAATTCACAGAAAATAAGCATCCCAATCACATGTTATGCTCTAGTAGAAACTAGTTCACCTCACTGCCCATCTTCCACCTGCCTTTGCCTGGAATACATGACATGTGCACAAGGATTCTAATACCTCCACATGTTGTCCAACATCAACCCAGAATTTCAATACAGGTTTCCTCCACCATCCGAAGGTAGAGCGTTCCTATGAAACGGTTCGTAAACCAAAATGTCGTAAAGCGAAGAAGCAATTACCATTTATTTATATGGGAAAATTTTGTGAGCGTTCGCAGACCCAAAAATAACCTACCAAATCATGCCAAATAACACATAAAACCTGAAATAACAGTAACATATAGTAAAAGCAGGAATGATACGATAAATACACAGCCTACATAAAGTAGAAATACTTTTCCACAGTCATTATTGAACTGTTCCCCGTAGCTAAAATCTCACGCAAGCACCGTCGGCAGAAAATCTCACGCAAGCGCTGTTGACAAGAACACTTTCTCCAGTAACCTTTAAGCTATGAAGCTGCCAAATGATACCAAATAACACATAAAAATACACAGCCAATATAAAGTAGAAATAATGTATGTACAGGGTAGTATCACTTACCGGAATTGGGAAGACAGCGCCGGGCACACTGATGATGGTGTGTTAGACTGAATTGTCGCAGGTTAGGTGGTGCAGTGGCTCCCACCCTCCAGGCCGCTGACAGATACATTGCTGCGAAGCATGCAGGAATGCAGCGGTAGCCGGGAGGCACACAGCAGGTCTTTAAGAAAAAAGCCGAAACAAACATGCTAATTAATTAGGTGTCGCCCGGCACGTAATTGTCGGCCCAGATCAGTGCCGATTTCCGATTGCGTCGTCTCTGATATGGGCCGACAATTATGTGTTGGTGGCACCTAATTAATTAGCATGTTTATTTCGGCTTTTTTCTTAAAGATGTGCTGTGTGCCTCCCGGCTACCGCTGCATTCTCCGCGAATCGCGGGGTGGTGGGACACTGGGGTGTCATCTCGTCATCTGTTTCCATTAGAGCAGGCAGCTCATCTTCTCCTATGACTGCCCGCCTGGATGTCGAAGGTCGAGGTTCATCGTCTGCTGTGGCTGATGTGGAAGGCTTGCTTGACTGCTGAGCCTCGCGCATTTTTCTATCACACAGTTCTTTGTAAGGACTCAAACCATCCTGCAAATATCTCCTAAACCGACATACCGTTTCAAAATTAAAGTCGTACTTTATCATTACTCATTCGGTTTCAATTGTTATCCTTTCCTCTTCCAATTGCATCAGCTCTTCATCTGTCAGTTCTTGGTCATGGGATGCCAAAACCTCTTCAACATCATGTTCGTCAGCTTCCACAAGCCAAACTCACTTAGTCCTTACTTCGTTCACCACGATCGAAACGCTTAATTATGTCTAGTTTTACACTAAGTGTAACACCCTTACGAGCTCTTTCAGGCTTTTCCGATACCTTAGAACTCATCTTGCAAACGGCTGCTCACAGGCTCATGTTTAAGCAATGCCGGCAAGAATCCAGGGGAGAGCAGCTGCTCGGGGTGTGCGCCGCCTTTTATCGAGCGCTGCTTTTTTTTCATAACAGTGAAAACACCTTCTGAAAGCGAAAACAGTGTACTAATGTAGATCTTTTGTAACAGTGAGGTTTCGTAAAGCAAACGTTCGAAAAGCAGTGGACACCTGTAATAAAAAACCATTGCCAGCTAGGAAAATTGGCATTTGTCCTTCTCACAGGCAGCTGTAAAACTAGAAACTGTATATGTAGTTGGTCTGAAATTATATAACAAACCATAAGCTTTAAAGGAATGTATTTCTTGCAGCGAAATGAAGAGCCTTCTAATAGAAATCATTAAAGACAGAGGGACCGATTATCGGGTTTGATAAAAGAGAGAAGAAATAACTCATGGAAAATAAATCTACTTGATTAAGATCTTGCTGGGGTAATCACCACATTTGTGTGGCTTTGGCTTCAATAAGATTGCAGATAGGCTTCTGGATTGTTTCTAATGTATAAATATAAAGGCTGAAAAGCAAATAATTATCTTTGACCAGAGTCAATACGCACATTATGACAAAAAAAACATTCTCTTCTTATCGGTAAAGTGAATGCGAAAAATAATTTGCAGTCAAGCTGGTGAGTTCAGATACATCAAACACAACAAGACAGATCAGTCAGAGAACACAGATAACAAGTATAATCGTAAGGCCTAAGGGTCACAGGTTTAAAACCAAATGCTCTAGACATTGCAATAATAACTTAGAGAATCACAGTGGGATACAGTTTTGGGGGAAAGTGAAACTTTTGATGATTATACAACGTGAAAGAATAGGACCAATCTAGTGTGATAGTGGAAAAGTGTGTATGGAAGCGGAGGAGATGGCAGAGGTACTTAATGAATACTTTGCTTCAGTATTCAATACGGAAAAGGATCTTGGTGATTGTAGGGATGACTCGCAGCGGACTGAAAAGCTTGAGCATGTAAATATTAAGGAAGAGGATGTGTTGGAGCTTTTGGAAAGAATCAAGTTGGATAAGTCACCGGGACCGGACGGGACGTACCCCAGGCTACTGTGGGAAGAGATTGCTGAGCCTCTGGTGATGATCTTTGCATCATCAGTGAGGACGGGAGAGGTTCCGGAGGATTGGAGGGTTGCAGATGTTATTCCTTTATTCAAGAAAGGGGGTAGAGATAGCCCAGGGAATTATAGACCAGTGAGTCTTACTTCAGTGGTTGGTAAGTTAATGGAGAAGATCCCGAGAGGCAAGATTTACGAACATTTGGAGAGGCATAATATGATTAGGAATAGTCAGCATGGCTTTGTCAAAGGCAGGTTGTGCCTTATGAGCCTGATTGAATTTTTTGAAGATGTGACTAAACACTTTGATTAAGGTAGAGCCGTAGATGTAGTGTATATAGATTTCAGCAAAGCATTTGATAAGGTACCCCATGCAAGGCTTATTGAGAAAGTAAGGAGGCATGGGATCCAAGGGGACATTGCTTTGTGAATCCAGAACTGGTTTGCCCACAGAAGGCAAAGAGTGGTTGTAGACGGGTCATATTCTGCATGGAGGCCGGTGACCAGTGGTGTGCCTCAGGGATCTGTTCTGGGACCCCTACTCTTTGTGGTTTTTATAAATGACCTGGATGAGGAAGTGGAGGGATAGGTTAGTAAATTTGCTGATGACACAAAGGTTGGAGGTGTTGTGTATAGTGTGTGGAAGGCTGTCAGAAGTTACAGTGGGACATTGATAGAATGCAAAACTGGGCTGAGAAGTGGCAAATGGAGTTCAACCCAGATAAGTGTGAGGTGGTTCATTTTGGAAGGTCAAATATGATGGCAGAATATAGTATTAATGGCAAGACTCTTGGCAGTGTGGAGGATCAGAAGGATCTTGGGGATTGAATCCATAGGACATTCAAAGCTGCTATGCAGGTTGACTCTGTGGTTAAGAAGGTATACAGTGCATTGGCCTTCATCAATCGTGGGATTGAGTTTAAGAGCCGAGAGGTAATGTTGCAGCTATATAGGACCCCACCTGGAGTACTGTGCTCAATTCTGGTCACCTCACTGCAGGAAGGACGTGGAAACCATAGAAAGGGTGCAGAGGAGATTTACAAGAATGTTGCCTGGATTGGGGAGCATGCCTTATGAGAATAGGTTGAGTGAACTCGGCCTTTTCTCCTTGGAGTGACGGAGGATGAGAGGTGACCTGATAGAGGTGTACAAGCAACACACATAAAAGTTGCTGGTGAATGCAGCAGGCCAGGCAGCATCTCTAGGAAGAGGTACAGTCGACATTTCGGGCCGAGACCCTTCATCAGGACTAACTGAAAGAATAGCTAGTAAGAGATTTGAAAGGGGGAGGGGGAGGGGGAGATCCAAAATGATAGGAGAAGACAGGAGGGGGAGGGATGGAGCCAAGAGCTGGACAGTTGATTGGCAAAAGGGATATGAGAGGATCTTGGGACAGGAGGCCTAGGGAGAAGGACAAGGAAAAGGGGGAGGGGGAGAAACCCAGAGAATGGGCAAAGGGTATAGTGAGAGGGACAGAGGGAGAAAAAGGAGAGAGAGCAGAAGAATGTGTGTATATAAATAAATAATGGATGGGGTACGAGGGGGAGGTGGGGCATTAGCGGGAGTTTGAGAAGTCAATGTTCATGCCATCAGGTTGGAGGCTCCCCAGACAGAATATAAGGTGTTGTTCCTCCAACCTGAGTGTGGCTTCATCTTTACAGTAGAGGAGGCCGTGGATAGACATATCAGAATGGGAATGGGATGTGGAATTAAAATGTCTGGCCACTGGGAGATCCAGCTTTCTCTGGTGGACAGAGCGTAAGTGTTCAGCGAAATGATCTCCCAGTCTGCTTCGGGTCTCGCCAATATATAGAAGGCCACATCGGGAGCACCGGACGCAGTATATCACCCCAGTCGACTCACAGGTGAAGTGTCACCTCACCTGGAAGGACTGTCTGGGACCCTGAATTGTGGTGAGGGACGAGGTGTAAGCGTATGTGTGGCACTTGTTCCACTTACAAGGATAAGTGCCAGGAGGGAGATCAGTGGGGAGGGATGGGGGGGATGAATGGACAAGGGAGTCGCGTAGGGAGCGATCCCTGCGGAAAGCAGAGGAGGGGGAAAGGAAAGATGTGCTTAGTGATGGGATCCCGTTAGAGGTGGCGGAAGTTACGGAGAATTATATGTTGGACCTGGAGGCTGGTGGGGTGGTAGGTGAGGACAAGGGGAACCCTATTCCTAGTGGGGTGGCGGGAGGAGGGAGTGAGAGCAGAAGTGCGTGAAATGGGGGAGATGCATTTGAGAGCAGAGTTGATGGTGGAGGAAGGGAAGCCCCTTTAAAAAAGGAGGACATCTCCCTCATCCTGGAATGAAAAGCCTCATCATGAGAGCAGATGCTGCGGAGATGGAGGAATTGCGAGAAGGGGATGGCATTTTTGCAAGAGACAGAATGAGAAGAGGAATAGTCCAGATAGCTGTGAGGGTCAGTAGGCTTATAGTAGACATCAGTAGATAAGCTGTCTCCAGAGATAGAGACAGAAAGATCTAGAAAGGGGAGCGAGATGTCGGAAATGGACCAGGTAAACTTGAGGGCAGGGTGGAAGTTGGAGGCAAAGTTAATGAAGTCAACGAGCTCAGCATGCATGCAGGAAGCAGTGCCAATGCAGTCGTCGATGTAGCGAAGGAAAAGTGGGGGACAGATACCAGAATGGGTTTCGAACATAGATTGTTCCACAAAGCCAACAAAAAGGCAGGCATAGCTAGGACCCATACGGGTGCCCATAGTTACACCTTTAGTTTGGAGGGAGTGGGAGGAGCCAGAGGAGCCAAAGGAGAAATTAAGAGTAAGGACTAATTTGCAGAGTAGTGGTAGAGGGGAACTGGTTAGGTCTGGAATCCAAAAAGAAGCGGAGAGCTTTGAGACCTTCCTGATGGGGGATGGAAGTATATAGGGACTGGACATCCATGGCCTGACAGATCATGGCCACCTGCCCCCCCACCCCGCAGTGGAATTGTGGGTGGATTGCTACAAGTGAATCTTTGGGTTTAATTTGCATTTGGAATTGAATTGACTTTATTTCTTAGATCCTTCACATACATGAGGAGTAAAAATCTTTACATTACATCTCCATCTAAATGTGCCTTGTACAATCATATTAATTTATAATAAATAGAACAGTTAATATAATATAGAGTACACTCAAGTCAGTGTGAGTTCATCAGTCTGATGGCCTGGTGGACGAAACTGTCCCAGAGCCTGTTGGTCCTGGCTTTTATGCTGCGGTACCGCTTCCCAGATGGTAGCAGCTGGAATAGATTGTGGTTGGGGTGACTCGGGTCCCCAATGATGCTACAGGCCCTTTTTACACACCTGTCCTTGTAAATGTCCTGAATCATGAGAAGTTCACAACTTCAGATGTGTTGGGCAGTCCGCACCACTCTCTGCAGAATCTTGCAATTAAGGGAGGTACAGTTCCCATACTAGGCAATGATGCAGACAGTCAGGATGCTCTCATTTGTGCCTCTTTAGAAAGTTCTTAGGATCTAGGGGCCCATACCAAACTTTCTCAACTGTCTGAGGTGAAAGAGGCGCTGTTGTGTCTTTTTCACCACACAGCTGGTGTGTTCAGACCACGTGAGGTCCTCGGTGATGTGGATGCCGAGGAACTTGAAACTGTTTACCCTCTCAACCCCAGATCCATTGAGGTCAATAGGGGTTAGCCTGCCTCCATTCCTCCTGTAATCCATAACCAGCTCCTTTGTTTTTGTGATATTGAGGGAGAGGTTGTTTTCTTGACAGCACTGTGTCAGAGAGATGACTTCCTCCTTGTAGGCCACCTTGTTATTGTTTGAGATAAGGCTAATCAATGTAGTTTCATTGGCAAATTTATTTAGCAGACTGGAGCTGTGGGTGACGACACGGTCATGGGTATACAGGGAGCAAAGAAGGGGACTCAGTGCGCAGCCCTGAGGGGCTCCTGTATTGGGAGTCAGAGGGTGGGAGGTGAGGGAGCCCACTCTTACAACCTGCTGGTGATCTGACAGGAAGTCCAGGATCCAGCTGCACAAGACAGGGTCAAGGCCGAGGTCTCTGAGCTTCTTGTCGAGCCTGGTTGAATGCTGAACTGCAGTCCAAGAACAGCATTCTCACATAAGCATCCTTCTTCTCCAGATGTGTAAGGACGGTATATAGAGCAGTGGCAATTGCGTCATCTGTTGATCGGTTGTGTCAGTAGGTGAATTGTAGGGGGTCCAGTGTGGGTGGTAGCAAGCTGCAGATGTAATCCTTGACCAGCCTCTCAAAGCATTTGCTTATTATTGAGGTGAGTGCGACGGAATGCCAGTCATTCAGGCATGTTACCTTGGTCTTTTTAGGTACAAGGACAATGGTGGATAATTTGAAGCAGGAAGGAACTCTACACTGGGAGGGAGAGATTAAAAATGTCTGTAAACACACCTGCCAGTTGTGCTGCGCACATCCTGAGAACTCGCCCTGGGGTGCCTTCTGGTCCCGCGGCCTTACGACTGTCCACTCGTTGGGAACCTCTGCGTACCTCAGCCTCAGAGATGACCAGGTTGCAGGTTGTAGCAGTGGCTTTCCTCGGAGACTCAGAGTTAGCGACATTGAACTGGACATAAAAGCGATTGAGCTCATCTGGGAGAAGGTGGCACCACAACGTTTGGCTTTGAAGTCTGCGACGGTATGCAGCCCTCGCCGCAAGTCACGTGTGCTAATCATTGTGAATCTTGACTCAGTCTTCTCCCTATATTGTTGTTTCGCAGCCTTGATAGCTTTTCTTGAGCTGTAGTTGATCTCCAGCGATGTAAGCTCGATGTCGCGCCGTAAGTGCTGTTGGCACAGAACTATTGATCCAGGGACTGCGTTTGAATGCTGAACTTGGAGATGCCAGTTTTAGTACTTGTAGGAAACTTTAAATGAGCACAATCAGCATAACAAGTCTAGTTTTAGCACACAAGCCTTATTTATCACAGCTCCCAATTTAGCATCAGTCTTTACCCTTTCACCAAGGTATCTCCCTTTGTGTCTTTTTCTCATCGTAATACCGAGATATTCCATCTGGAGATTCCCGAAGTTTATGATGGACAATATAGCAATTCCATGTACATTGGGCAATTCATGATTGTACTCACTAAACTTATCTCACTTAAGGCATGGGTTCAAAACACAGAGCAACTCCTGAAGAATTTAAGTACCACTCCAAATGAGCACAATGAACATTCCATCTCTAGGTTAATTCAGATGAAGGAAATATGATTATGATTATGAGGACACGCAGTCCCCTTTTATTGTCATTTAGTAATGCATGCATTAAGAAATGATAAAATGTTTTTCCAGAATGATATCATGAAAACACATGACAAATCAACTTAAAAACTAGCAAAAACCACATAATTATAACATATAGTTACAACAGTGCAAAGCAGTACTGTGATTTGATAAGAACAGACCATAGCACAGTAAAAGCCTCAAAGTCTCTCGAAAGTCCCATCATCTCACATAGACGGTAAACCTCCAGTGCTGCCAACTTGCTGGTGCAGCATCCTGGAAGCATCCAACCACAGTCCGACTCCGAGTCTGTCCGAAAAACTCCGAGCCTCCGACCCACCTCTTCGACACCGAGCACCGAGCACCATCTCTGCCAAGCGCTTTGACCCCAGCCCCAGCAACAGGCGATACACAAAGCCGAGGATTTGGGGCCTTCATCTCTGGAGATTCTCGATTGCACAGTAGCAGCGGCAGCGAAGCGGGCATTTCAGAAGTTACTCCACATGTTCCTCTGTGCTTCTCATGGCTGTCCCCATCAAATCCGGATTGTGCACGGCCCCTAGTTACACATAATCGATATTCATCCGGAACAGCTGCGCGCGCTGCGTGGTGCCACCATCTTCTCCGCCCTCCGATAAAGTCTCAGATTTATGATCAATAAGAAGATATCCTTCTCCTTTCAGTTTCTATACATGTAATGGCTGCGTTAATAAATCACACACAAGACCATAAAGAATGGGAGGAGAATTAGGCCATTCAGCTCACTGAGTCTGCTCCACCATTCCATCATGACTTGTTAGAACATTTTTTTGGGAGTTAGCACATACAGCAAATGACTTCTGCAACTGACTTCAGTCACTAGTCTTCAGATTTGAACTGGGAATTAAATCAAAAATGCAGCTCGGACAGTGGGTTCCTAAGAGCGCGAGCCGCAGTTAATTGGAAGACCAGACAATGCTGAATAAATTAAATTTGTTGTTTGGGTGTCTGTCATGTGGGTGTGAAGAGGCAGGTGTGAGGGTGGTGTGTAGCTCAAAGGAAGCATTGCAAATATGCAGTGGCCCTTTGATCTTCAGCCTGAATTGTCCTTTGACATTTTGCATATAAAATGTCATGCAGTGCTGGGTGAGGCAGGCCTTTTTCCTTCCATTTCGTCGAATAAAGAGAATGCTTCATATCTACCAGCACTTCTTTCTAGTGACTTCGTTCACACGACAACATGGCTGATTTATAATCCCCCCCAACCTCACCCCTAGCAACTCTTCATACCCTTAAGCCCATAAGACATATATAAATTTCTCAGTTGCTGAGGTTGGGTTTGAACGTGTCACCAGCACTATGCCCTGGTTGCTAAAACAGCAGCTTATGCTACCCTGTCATACTGCTAGGAATGCACTGGTAGCTTGATTCTTGGCGTAACAAACTTTTTGTAAAATATTATAAGCTACAATAGGCAAAACAGTAATTCTTATAATCCCATTCATTTCCTCAAGTGTGTTCCATTTTATAGTCACTGGAATCATTTTTAGTTTTGATCACTATTTTAATGTAGGAGCCACAGCATACTTCACAGTATCAACCACATAATCTGTTTCTGTCATGTCAATTGAGGGAGAAATATTCACTACAACCCGAGAATTAACTCCATTGGTCTTCAAAAGAATGTGAAGAGATCAATGGCAATTACCCAGAAGTGTGATGAGTTATCAGGTTAACATTTCAAGAAGGTGCCACCTTAGATGTCAGTAGAACCCCCCCCCCACCCCCACCCTCAGTAATGGATCAAATGCCTGAGCAGGTCTTAATGCTCGAATCTTTAACCCTGAATTTGCTAACATTTTTATATTTTTTTATATAAAATTTGATAGGAGTGCTATCAACCAAGAAATAATGGGCCTAATTAAATAATCGCACTTGAAAAGTTTTTTCCACTTTCAACTTTTCAAATGCCACCTTAATCCATTTTGGATATTACAAATGTTGGGAAGTGGGGAAACAGTGACAGTTTCATAAAGAATGTGATTATATAACCTAGAACCTCTCATTGTGAGATGTTTACAATGGTAATGTTTACATCCTTCAAAACATGTCTCTTGCAATAAATTCTTATATAGTTAATTTTAATCTTAAAATATATGAGTCAACAGAGGGAAGCTTTGTGTACAGGATGTGAACACAATGTGCAAGATTATTCATATAGTACAGATTTATAGATGGAATGCAGCTAGTTACTTCTAATTTGCAAACATAAGGTCCAGCTGATATTTGCAAACATCTCCAGGAAATTGCCATTCTGGGAGCTTATCCATGGAGACAAGCAATTCTCCTTTATCGAAATTATTTCCATACTAAAAACAAATCTACTTAATACTGACTGCATGGTTCTCAAAATAGTATCTTTATAAGTAAGGGAGACTTGAAGCTCTGAATATTGTATTTGTGCCTGGCTTTAGCTGCAAAGATGTGACTGTGATTGAAGTCACTGGAGAGTCACTGAAGCCGTTGATACGGAAATATTTATTCAGCACAACAGGCAGGCATTATTTTGGAGACACTCTCGGTAGAGGCTCACAAACCCAAAGGTTCAGCACATTTTTTGCCCTTAAGATCGGAGTCAGAAAGAGCTGATACAATACAATTTTAAAAGCTACAATGATATCGTTTTCTTCAATATTTTGGGTTTATAAGGCTTCCTTTGAATTAAGTATCTACAGTGACTGACATCACTGAATGTTGTGACACCTTTGTCACAAAGTAATTCACACAAATAGTCTAAAAGCTACTTGGGGCAGAAATTCCAGATGCCCAAAATTAATGTTGTCAAGCCTGTCTCTGAGTACATAAATATCATAAGTATGCAAAATCTATTGATTGCCTCTATCTGTGACCATGTTTGATGTGCTACACGACAACATCCGTCCGGTCTGCCAGTTTGAACTCAGTCACAATGGTGCAAATAACTCAGCCTTATTGCCTGGTTTGATGCAAGTAAATTAATACACCCTATTGTCTTAATGTTTGGCTGTAGCATATGCAAACTCTTATTCTGTGGAGCAGCCTGTGCTTTTAGCTTCAATTCATTGCTTGCAAATTACAAAAAAGGGAAAGAAAAGGCCATTTTTTAAAAAAGACATGATTCTGCAGATGCTGAAAATCCAAACCAATATACACAAAATGGTGGAAGAACTCAGCAGGTCAGAAAGAATCTTTGGAAAGGAATAAAGGGTTAATTTTTTTAGCCAAAACCTTAATCAGAACTGGAAAGGAAAGGGGGAGAAGCCAGAACAAGAAGGTGGGGGATGGAGAAAGAGAACAAGTTTGGTGATGATAGGTGAAGCTAAATGAGGGAAAGCTGGGTGGCTGGGGGAGAGGAAATGAAGTGAGAAACTGTGCGGTGATAGGTGGAAAAGGGAACGGAATGAAGATGAAGAAATATGACAAGAAAGAAGTGTGGACCATTGGAGAAAGGGAAGGAGGAGAGGCAACAGAGAGAGGTGATAGGCTGATGAGAAGAAGAAAAGGGGTAAGAGGGGAGCCAGGAAGGGGAATAGCAACAGAAATGGGAGAGGGGGGAGAAATTGCCTGAAATTAGAGAAATTGTTGTTCATGCCATCAGGTTGGAGGCTACACAGATGGAATATGAGGTGCGATAGGGGTTGTTGGGTGGACAGTCAATATTTGGGCACTATTACTGAAGGTGTGTACAAATGTCAACAGATTTTCTTCATCTCTGTACATTTAGTTTTATACACTTCAGTGGTATGGAATGTGTGATGGTGAGGAAAGTACTAAAGGTGATCCAAGGGTGAACTTGAATACTGTGGACCACTTGGAAAAAAATTATGCTTAGGCAATGACTGGATGGCTTTGATGTTTGTTACCACAGCTAGATCTTGCAGTAATGCATGTGGTGATATGTTCTGGGACAGAGCAAACTGAAATTTCCATCTGCGGCTCTGATATTTGAGACCGTGGTGAAGGAAAAATATTGACTCGATAGAGTGGGTAAAGGAGGTTTGCACAGATCAGTAGCAGTGATCTATGACTTTCTAACAATCGCTGTAATTTTCAAAGTAAGTACTTGTTAAAAGTTTTTACACATGAATATGTATCTCTCTTTCTTAGGTCAAAAGCCACTATTAAATAGGATGTTAGTCAAATCCTCTCTCTTGGTTAAAATGTTTCCTATACTCTAAATATATATACTGAGGATATATATCTTTGCAGAAAGATAAAATATTTCAAATTAAGGAAAGACTTTGCATGAAAAAGGATCTAGTGCTTTCCTAGCATATATGACGAATAAACTCTTCTCGGGCTTCTGGATACAGGTATCAATTATAACCATTTCAATGACAATCAGTGATCATCAGGGATAATGCCTGGGCATGTTTAGTCCGGTGGTATTTATACCCCCATAGTCCATCCCTCCTGATTGGTTAGTCCTCATCCAATCAGATTTCCGCTCTCCCACCTTGTTTACAGTCGAATTCCAGTTCTTTGTTAGATACATCAAGGAGCACAGGAGGTGTATCTGTTTGAAATTGGCAGCAGCAGAACATCGCATTTGCAATGGTCATAGATTTGACTTTGGCATAAAACTACCGTTCCGCACCAGTGGCTTTTCGGACTGCTTGGTAAAGGAAGCCATTGAAATAAAACTAGAGGAAAAGAAATTTAACAAAGATGAAGGCTATGCTCTAAGTAAGAACTGGAATTCAATTGTAAACAAGGTGGGAGAGCGGAAACATGATAGGATGATGAATAAACAATCAGGAGGCATAGACTATAGGGGTAGACATGCCCAGGAATCATCCCTGATGAAGATGGCAGAGTTTGTCATCAAAGCATCAGTTGTAATGAATAAATGTACCCGGCTGGATGCCTGAGAAGAGTTTATTTGTCAAAGATATTACATTTCTGTTTTTGTGATTTTCTCCATCTCTGCCACTCCTATTTAGCCTGTATTGAAACAATTTTCAAACTTTAAAAAATGATCAGATATTATAGAGAAACACAATTTTGCTTTCTCATTTGATGGCATGAAATAATAAAATTGGTATTCTTACTTTAACTCATTGACCATTTTATTATTGTAATGTTAAAAAAAAGTTCATCAGCAAATGGCCATTTTGAATTTTCTAGACAAAATAATTACTGTAAAGCAACTTTCGTTGGCTTTCTTAAAATTATTTAAATTACAAACAGAAGTTAAAACAAAGTATTTCAGCATTATAGCTGAGCAGTGCAAATGCATCTAGAACAATCAGCAACATAGCCACATGGATTTACAGAGTGCCGATAACATAACAGAATATCTCAGGTGGCTTGTTGCAGTTTAATGACATGATTTCCATCGATCCAATGGACACACATGGGCAGGAGATTAGTGCTTGATAAAAGAGATATAAAAGGAGCATGAAAGGGAGATGGAGCAAGTTTTTGAGCTCAAGATTAGGATAGTTGTAGGCACAGGTGCCAAGGTTGGGAGAAGTGAGTAGAGGAATAGACAAGCACTCAGGGTTGAATGAATGTAGGATTTATGATGAGATAAAAAAGGTAAAGAGGAACAATAATTTGGAGGGATTTAAACATGGTGCAATTAAATTGATGGTGGGTCGGGGATGTGTGGAACGTGATGCTGATTAGCACCTAGGCTACAAGGTTTTGGAGGAGTTTAAGATAATGGAGAGTGGAAGCTTGGAGAAAAGTGTTGAGAAACTAGAGATGGAAGGATCTGAAACATAGATGCTTTCAGCAACTGAAAAGCTCAATAATATGCTTCAAACTTTTTTATATCAACTACTCCCTCTGTTAAGATGTTCTGTGTTCAAACAAATCTCCACATAAATAGGTATTATTTTTGTACCTTTTCTGATATTTTCTGATTATTTTCTTGTTGAAGACTCTGCTGTTCTGAATGAAAGATGTTTTTTTCTGAATGGGTCCAGTGGTTTGCTATATAATTGATTTGTGACATTGTCGATTATCTCAAGATGCAGTCATTCATCATTTTGCTAACGGCTGGCCTTTTTCCTTTATGTAATTGCAATAATTTGGCCACGTATTTCAGTTTGCCTTCATTTGTCACTTGTAATCCTCCTGTGGCATAAACGAAGTAGTACAGAGAAAGAATATTGAACTTGGTGGTGCTAAGAACTTGGTGAACTTCTCCATAACTACAACTCAGTTCCCAGGGGGAGACTTGGACCAGAGGGCACAGCCTCATGATATAAGAGCGTCCCTTTAGAACAGCCATGAAGAGGAATTTCTTCAGCCAGAGGGCGGTGAATCTGTGGAACTCATTGTCACAGATGACTGCAAAGGCCAAGTCACTGGGTATATTAAAAGCAGAAGTTCTTGATTATTAAGGGCATCAATGGTTATGGGAAGAAGGCAGGTGAATAGGGTTCGGAGGGATAATGTCAGCCAAGATGACATTTCAGAGCAGGTTTGAGGGTCTGAAGGAGGAGAATGAGGCCTTCTTGCTTATAAAGGCTAGGTTTCTCATATGTGAAGCGAATGGTAAGCAAAGTTAAATTGATGCATTTCATTTTGTCATTGCTGAGATCAAATCAAATTGGCATGGCAGGAGAACTGACAACAATACCTGTACGTAGTTCCAGGATGCAGAGTTAACATGCATGTTATTACATTGTACAAATTATGCTGAAAATGGCTCTGCACAGTTCGTGCTGCTTTGCAATGTCACTACCTTTTAAAGAACTTTTTAAAATTCTGCAGGCAAAAAGCAAATGACCTTTTGAGGCTACCAGAACTGGGGTAGAGAGAATACACCAGTAAATAATTGCTCTTCCTAGTAACAAATGCCATTTTAGTGTTGCATCCTAAACTGTGTTTTTTATTCCACCATGTAGAATGACATCATCGTGCCATTTTAAGGTATATTACCCTACTGAAATTTGTTTTTTTAACATAATCATAATTATTTAAGGTGTAGTTTCCTTAAAGTAAGAGATAAATTTGAATCTATCCTCCAATCTACTTTTGATATTGGGGTCATTGGAGAAAAGACCTCAAAGTCAAGTCAATTTTTCACTTTTAAATCTTTTTTATTAATTATTATTGAAAATCAACAACAAAAAATACATTAAAAATAAAAATCAAGTCATCATATCAATATGTATAATAAGAGTTAAACTATCAACCAAACTAAACAGTATATCAATAATAATAAGAAAGAAAAAGCAAAATGTTAAAGCTATTTTTTTTTGGAAAAAAGAAAGGAAAAAAGAACCCTTACTAAGTAAAACAAAAAAATCCTACTAACAAAAAAAACTGAGAAAAAAAACCCATTTGGAGCACAAACCTGGAGCTATACACCATACAAGCTTCCATAAAAAAAGACATCAATCCACCAACCAAATCCATTTACCCAAGAATCAGAAGAGGACCATCTTAATTAACTCAAATCAAATGACAGTAGCGGGCAAAAGAGCCCCACCTTTTCTCAAAGTCAAATCGAGGATCAAAAGTTCAACTTCTGATTTTTTCCAAACTGAGACATAACATCACCCGAGAGAACCATTGTATCAAAGTGGGAGCAGAAGCATCTTTCCATTTCAATAAAATAGCCCTTCTAGCCAATAAAGTGACAAATGCAATTACATGTTGGTCTGATATAGAAATATCGTGAATATGTTGAGGAATTATATCAAACAAAACTGTCAATTTATTAGGTTGTAAATTAATTTTTAAAGCTTAAAAGTCAAGTCAAGTTTATTGTCTTTTAACTATATACATATATACCGTCAAACAAGACAATGTTTCTCTGGACCAGGGCGTAAAGCACAGTAGTACACATGACACAGATATACACCCATTAACTTTAGGAAAGTAGGAATTAAATCTACAAATGAATTATGCATAGCAAAAATTAAGTATTGTATGGTACTGTACAAATTATCTGGTGACACTTAAAATACAATGTGACAGGGAGTTCAGAAGCCTAATGGCCTGAGGGAAAATGTTGTTCCCATCCTGACTGTTCATATCATTATGCATTGGAGTCTTCTGGCTGATGGTAAAATGTCAAAAAGGATGCTGGATGGATGGGTGGGATCCATGATAATACTAAAGGCCCTGCATACACAGTGCTCCTGATAAATGCCCCCAATGGATGCTAGGAAGACCCCTATTAATTATCTATAAATAGGTGAAAAATTGGAAATTAAATCATCTATTTCCATATTTCAAGGAGTTTAGAAGTATGTTTAGAATTTGTTGATTCTTTCCCCCCTCCCCCACTCCCTCCTCCACTCACTCTTCCACCTAAGCAAAAGAGAGACACACAATCTATAAAAATACATAAACAGTAATGGAATTGGAGGATTGATGACAGACGAAGTTGAGAAGCTTATTGCTGTCAATCACAGGGCAGAGTAAAGAATAGTGAAGGTACTTTTGAAGAAAACAAGTCGAAGAAGAATAAAAGATTTGGGTCGCAGTCATTTATAATTAAGATATAGATCTTTTCGCAGAGGCTGGTGAAACTCTGGAAATCTCTGTGCAAAGGATTATTGAAGCTAAATCACTGGGAATATATTAAAGAATTAGAGAATTATTTGAAAGTTGAGGAAACTGAGGGTTGCCGAAAATGGGCATAGAGAGAAGATGGCACCTTGGGGCAGATCAACCTGATTACATTGACTATGGATCAGGTTTGTAGGTTGAATGTCCTACTACTGCTCCTATATTTATGTTCTTACATTCTTAAGCCTGATTTAAATTGTCTCCTGTTACTGTATAAATTACGGTAGGGAACTATTAGCCTTAATGTAGTATATACAACAGTATAGTCATTCCTCCCCCCAGTAAAAACCAATAGCTGTCCACTCTTAATATTCCTCATCATCTAATTACACTCCAATCAAGTCACCTCTCAGCCTTCATCGCTCCAAAGTGAAAAGCCCTAGTTCCTTCAACCTTTCCACTCTAATCCAGGCAGCATCCCAGTAAATCTTCCTCTGCACCCTCTCTAAAGCTTCTACATCCTTCCTATACTGAGGCACCCAGAACAGAACACAATACTCCAAGTGTGGTCTAACCAGAGTTTCATAAGCTGCAACATTACCTTGTGGCTCTTGAAATCAGTCCCCCAATGGAAGAAAGCCAACATGCCATATGCCTTCTTAACCACCATATCAACTTGCATGGCAACTTTGAGGTATCCATGGATGTGAACCTCCACACTCCCTCTGTCCTCCACACTGCTAAGAACCTCACTATTAACCTTGTACTTTACTTTCCAATTCAACCTTCCACGATGTATCATTTTCAAAGGAAATAACGAAAAAGAGCTTGAGTTAGAAAAGCACCAACAACTCTAACCCATCTTTACTTGAAAATCAAATAGTTGTTGAACCTTTTGACAAGGATGAAGGGGATGAATTCAAGTCAGCATTGATATTGACCTTGAGGGAATGTTTGAAATCACTGATGCTGAAATCTTATGTAATTCGTGATTAAATTGTTATTAGGCTTATTAATATATCGATGGAAAATAACGAAGTGACTATCACTTATATTTTCCATTAAGCAATTTTAAATATTGAGTTACTATAATGAATATTTGGAAATAAAACAATGTGCTCATAACTTGATTAATGATTCTTATTTTGGAATTTGCACTAGGTTGCTTAAGTTAGCAAATGATGCTAATCTGTGTGGAAAATCAGGATTAAAAGATGGAGAATCTCTATCCAAGAGCACAATGTTTATGGGCACCACCCAAATGAAATTCAATGAAAAGGTTATATGTTAAAGAAAATCTGGGGCTTATTACTTTTATTGCCAAGTCTGCGATTCTCTTCTTGGTTCTCTGTGCTGCTGACGCACTGGCGTGTTGAGGGGAAAGGATGTGCCCACTAGCATCCAGTGGCAGGTATGATGAATTTGGTGTATTCATGTCAGGAACATGGCTGGTGCAAGTCATTGATGCAAAAACCAGGCTGATCTGTTGTTGGTTAGAATGCAACTGACTCTTGCCTCAGACAGTCAAGACTAGCACTGAGAAACATTCTTGGGTAGTCCACTTTGTTAAAACCCCTTGCTTTGACGATGGCTGTCTCTTGATCCTGTCAAATTTTAACATGAACACCCACTCCACAACAACCCACACAAAATGCTGGAAGAACTCAGCAAGTCAGGCAGCATCTATGAAGAAGATTTGGGCCAGAACATCCGTAGAGGTGTATAGTCTGGGCTTGAAATGTGGAATGTCTATTCCGATCCATAGATGCTCTGACCTGCTGAGTTCTTCTAATACTTTTCAAGTGTGTTAGTCTGGAATTCCAGCACCTGCAGAGTTTCTGATGTTTATGTTTTGCTGACCCACCCCACAGTAGCTGATTTCAATCCAGACTCACACCAATTTGACAATTTGATTGCCAACCATCCACTCATTACTATTGAAGCTGTGACACAAACCCTCAAGGTATTCATTTCCCTTTGCCTGACACACCATTTCTAGCTTCTGCATTGGTTTGACTTTGCACACTTTGAGATTGGTTTTACTGATTTTCCCTATCCAGTTTTAGTAACTACCTTCAATACTGGCACCCAGCTCTCTCTCCATTTCTTCTACTGGTGTATAATTGATAGGCTCCCACTGATTGCCCAGTCGTTTATGCCAATGATACTTTTCTCACTGACCCAGTGGAATCCCTGGTTTTCTTGATCTAAATTTGAAGATTGGTGATCTTGAACGCCAAAGAGACGCCTCTGTTGGTCGGGTCGACCATAGATGTTGTGCCCCAGTTGTCTACATGATAAAGCAGCCAGGGCAGTACGATATGGAGAGTAAGCTGTTGCCCATGTAGCAGGCTCCTCTTCTCTGCACAGTTGATGAATCCAAATGAATTGCAGAGACCGATACAGTTTGATACCAATGGCATCGCAGGAGTTGCCCGTCAGCATTGAACTCAATGTAGGACTGCTTTAGGGGCTCTAGCTCCAGATTTTCCCCTAGGGTTTACTTGCAAAGCTTTCCTCGTGAGTGGGTACGGCCGCAAGGCAGCAGTGGTCTGAAATCAGAGTTTTCCCTTTCCTAGATGAGCTACCAACCATGGCTGATAAGCCCCATCTGCCTGAAGAGTCTGGTTTTAAGGCGCCAGTAACCTGTCTTTGCCCCTTCTCCTATAGGTAGAAACAGTTCTGCCGGGCTTAGTAGCTAAGCCACATGTGAAGGCCAGGAAGCTGGTCTTGGTTGTTTGAAGCTACTTGAGGCACACACTATTGGGAGCATTTAGTAGGTAGTGAGAGCTTATCCCCACTTGAACACCACTCCTTCCAGTCATCTTTGTATTTTACGGGCTGAGCCAAGATGGCCTTTGTCATCTCTCTCTTGAATGGGCGAGCTCTGGCCTGGGCCACCGCTAATTAGGACAATGAGACCCCTATTTGCTACATATATGAGCATTTCACTGTGAGATACACCAGGTTTTCAACCATCCAGGAAGTAGAAGGGAAGTAGTAGATGCGATACTACATCAAGGCTCGTTCTCTTTCTTTTTCAATCTTTTTATTAATTTCATAACATAGAAACAAAACATAGCAATAATACAAATAGTAGGAGATATATTGTTACACTTAAAATAAGTAATTGTAAGACCAAATAGTGTAAATTAACAAAGCTCCCAATCGTGTAAAACTAACAATGAGTAATACAAAGCAAAAAAAAACTGGAAAAAAAAACATGAAAAAGAAAAAAAACAAAAAAAAACAAACCCCATCCCCCCAAAAAAAACTAAGCAGAATTAATCAACTAAACTAAAAGACTTGGGCAGTACTAACAACTTAAAAACGGGAAAGAAGAAAACCTTAGTGTCGACGACTCCATTCCTCTCAACCAGCAGTACAGAGAGATAAAACAAGTTTGGAAATGATCAAATTACATCAAATGAAAATGCTGAATGAATGGCCTCCAAGTTTTTTTCAAATTTGATGGAAGGGTCATAAACCGCACTTCTAATTTTTTCCAAATTCAAACACACCATCGTTTGTGAAAACCAATGAAATACAGTCGGAGGGTTAATCTCTTTCCAATTCAACAGAATGGATCTTCTAGCCATTAAAGTAAGAAATGCAATCATCCTACGTGATGAAGAGGTTAAATAATTTGAATCTATCATGGGTAATCCAAAGATAGCAGTAATTGGATGAAGTTGTAAGTCTATATTAAAGACTGTTGAAATAATATCAAAAATGTCTTTCCAATATTTTTCCAGCAAAGGACATGACCAAAACATGTGGGTTAAAGAAGCTATCTCGGAGTGACATCTGTCACATATTGGATTAATGTAAGAATAATAACGAGATAGTTTATCTTTGGACATATGGGCCCTGTGCACTACTTTAAACTGTATCAACACATGTTTAGCACATACAGAGGATGAATTAACTAATTGAAGAATTTTTTCCCATTTTTCAATCGGTATATTAATCTTAAGTTCTCTTTCCCAGTCAGCTTTAATTTTATTAGCAGCATCAGGACATAAATTCATAATTATATTATATATAATTGCTACTACACTTTTCTGAGAAAGATTTAAATCTAAAATTTTTTCCAAAGTGTCCATTGGATATGGGTGTGGAAAATTAGGAGAAACAGTAATTAAGAAGTTTCTAATCTGTAGATATCTAAAAAAGTGAGATCTGGGTCAAGGCTCGTTCTCAGTGCTGGATTGCACAGTGGAATTCAGGACACTTGTGGCAGAGTGTAGCTGGAATGTGGAGCTGCTGCTGGCTCATTAACAACACAGCCTCTCGGAGCACTTAAAAGATGAGTTTTCTTCCCAGGAGATGCCCACTGACCTCAAAAACCTCAGCACTCTGGCTGTCTCTATTCAGAATCAGGTTTATTATCACTGGCATTGTTGTGAAATTTGATAACTTAGCAGCAGCAGTTCAATGCAATACATAATATAGAAGAAGAAGGAAAAAAAGTGTATTGAATGACCCTCCAGACCATCAGTCAGAATCCCAGTTCCATTCATAGACCATTCTAAGCTACAGCAATGCCTCCAGATGCAAATGCCTCAGAAGAAGTGGGCGTTTTTTTTTGTTCTAATCATGTAAAAAAAATTAAGTTAATTTTTTCTTTTGAAGGCTGCCTATATGATGCCACATGCATACTGCTGGAAGTAAGTTTGCATTACACTCTTGCAGACACTCTGTGCATATGACAATGAACTCGGCTTTAACTTTGAGTTTAGAGTCAGGATGTCATGTTGCAGTTGCACAAAGCTTTGGTTAGACCGCAGTGAGTACCACTGACAGCTCTGGTCACCGGGCACCAGGAGGGTTGTGGCAGCAATATGGAGAACACAGGTGAGATACACCAGTGTATTTCCTGAAATGGGGATAGTGGGGCGGAGAGGGTCTTCAGATACAAGGAGAGATTGGATAAGCTGGGCGTATTCCGACTGTAACATAGGAGGCTGAAGGGGTTATCTGGATTGGGCTGCCAGAAGAGACCATAACAACGTATGGAAGCAGAAGAATTTCAGGCCAGTTGGTCCATTGTGTCTGTTCCGCTATTCCATCATGGCTGGTTTATTATCTCTCTCAACCCCATTCTCCTGACTTCTTCCTGTAACCGCTGATGCTCTTACCAATCAAGAACCTATCAACCGCCATGTTAAATGTGGTAATGATTGAGTCAGATACAATTACAATGTTTAAAAGGCACCTGGACATAGTTCAAAGTGCATTTATTATCGAAGTACGCACACTTTGTACAAGCTTGAGTTTCGTCTCCGTACTGGCAGCCACAAGGCAAAGAAAGCCAATGGAACACACTAAAACAAAAGAAGACCACCAAACACCCAACGTTCAGAGAAAATAACAAACAAATCATGCAAAACAATAAAGCAATAAAGATAAGCAAACCCCATTCATAGCTGAAGTTCATGGAAGCGAGTCCACAGCCGATTCAGAAGCCCATTAGTTCCAGGCCTCAGCCTTAGTTCAGTGCAGAGATGAGTAAGCCTTGTGGAGCAGTACTTGCATAGGCAAGGAGCAGCGGGATATGGGCCAAATGCAGGCAAATAGGATTACCGTAGTTAGCCATGATGGGCGGGGTGAGGTGGGGGGAGGGTTGAAAATGCCTGTTTCTGTGCTGTATGATTCTATGATTTGATTATGCCCTAGGCCATTATGTTTTGCATAGTTGGGTACCATCTTTTTCATAAACCTATCCTGGGACAACTGATTTCTAGGCCATTTTCTACAGAGGGATAAAAAACATTTAATAACTGGGCAGAATAATATAAAAGGTAGTTAAAATGATGGAGGTGTTCCAAATCATTTATCAAGAATTTCTTCTCACAGTCAGGGGTTTCCAACCTGCTTTATGCTGTAGACCGATATCATTAAGCAAGCAGTCCATGGACCCCAGGTTGCGAAGTCCTGTCTGAAGTCATTGCTGGTTGATTCCTTCAGGTTTTATAATTCTATTGGTGTCAGCAATGAGTTGTAAGATGGGCCTGTGGATGATAGCACCCATTTTACACAAGTGCACAGAGTGAAGTTCCAACTCAATCCATTTATTAAAAATGATGTGAAAGTATTTGGAAAGGATCAATGTAAGGTTACAGTAAGGGGACTGAATTTTTAATCAATAAGCAGCAATAGGAGAAAAGGGAGTTAAATCCATTCCCATTAGGGGAAAATGAACACCAAAGGGACGTCAGATTTTAAATCTATTTGGAAAAAAACTCCACTTAAGAGGGACATGGATAATTCCATTGATGTTTTTATGATGGCTTAATTTCATTATTCATGTTAATCGAAACCCCTTGAAGACAATATCATTCAATCAGAAATAATTGTGCACAGATTTACTTCATTGTTTGACGTGTTATATAAAAACAATTGAAGACAACTTTACCGCTTTAGTCTTTGAATGTAATTTGTCGTGTGAGTTACAAAGCAGCTTGCTTTGCGTGCTTTCAGCTATAAGTCTGATGCATGTGCAGTATTTAAAAAATTAAGAGAAAGCAATAAACATACTTCTGCTTGGGTGCCCCAAAGGTGCATGAAAGTGAAAGTCAATTGAACAGAAAACAATTTGAGCTTTCCTGTAAATGAGCTGTGATTGCTTTCTTTAATTTGCTTTCACTAACTACAAATGAAGTGTATTAATCATTGTAAATCACTAGCAATATTTTATTTAGTTGTATATTTTTCTGAGTCATGTTCCCTCGACTTTTCATCTACAGCACATTTGACCAAGTAGACAAGAACAGAGGTTGTTCCTGAGTAGAAGTCATTCTGGATCCCTTCTCTCAGCCCTAAGTCAGAAGCCTGGAAATGGCCGGAAATATTGTCCTTGGACTCCAGCTAAATAAATTGAATGATCTTTCAGTGCGGACTTGCCTCCACTGGCAATGCCATGAAGGGGGCATGGGGGTTATTATATGATGATAGCCTCATTGGTTAATTCAGGGAGTGGTCTTTGGGTCTACCTATGGTGATGATGGAATGCTTTTGATCCCCTGATAGCTAACAAATGTATTTTACAATTAATATTATGTTTACCTCAAACCTGTGCTCACAGGGACTAATCCTAATTACTGGTGTTTGCCCAGAACACCTATGAAATTGTCCCCATGAATTTAGCAATAGCAACAACAAGGCAGAGACTGGGCACTTGCCTTTGCATTGTGACTTAGTTTGATATCACCTTTTTTGGGTGTAAAAATCTGTCAGCGGTCATCTTCTTCCTTCAACAGGTCTCCACCATCCTGTGGGCAGGTGATTTCTTTCTTGTTCATTCTCTTGTTCCCAGTGAATCACCAGCAATGGCTCTCTATCCTCCTTCCATGTTGTTGCTTTCCAGACATCCTACAAATAGATCCTTAGTCCTCTCATATTTCTTATCCACATGCTGTTTCTTAGTTACTTTATCCAGAATTGTTGGACCATATCCACATATCATATCCAATTCCCCCAAAATGTCAATGTCATTTGCTGTCCACTATTGGATGAGCGAAAAATTCCAAAATTTTAACAACTTCCAACAACTTGCTTTCTCTGCATAAATCAAAAGTGACAGATTCTTTTGTAGGTCATCCATCTGGGATCTTGCCTCAGTTTTCCTCCCTGTGGCAAATGGCCAGCCCAATCTGCTGGCCATTTGCCACATTACTCTATTCCACAGATTTCTATTTTGTTTTGTTTTGTGTTTTCTCTCTTAATTAATTCCCCTCATGTCATAGCTTTTAGAATCCATAGCTACTTTGGTCTCACCCTATCCTCAGGTAATCCCTTTGCCTTGACTATACCTCACCATTCCTCTCTGGAATATAAACAGAACATGTTTTCTCTTATTCCTTGTTCTGATGATGAACCTTCCCTTGAACCTTTAGCTTGTTTTTTTCTTCTACGTATACTGCCTTGCCTGCTGAACACAGTATTTTCTGTTGCTATTTTACATTTTAAAATATTCCACAAAGCTTTGGGAAGACAATGGCAAGTTTTTAATCTCCAGATTCAGTCCCTAAACCTGCAATGAACTCTTTGACCTCTGTGGGCCGCCAGAGAGCATCGTGTTGCCATGTTTTTAGAGCACCTGAAATAGTTAATTGTTGTTTATCAAGAGCCCTTTAATCATTTAGAGTTCTTGGTGTTTTTCTCAAGTGAATCACCCTTTCTAACACGGTCCCCTGGTGCTTTCTGTTTAAGCGTGTTAAGTTTATTTTAATAGGCTTGAGAATTCCATGTCATTTTTTTTTATATTTAAGCAGTCACCTGATTAGTGCTAATTGTGGGGTCTTAGTTTTGAGAATGTTACTTCTTGTGGTGTTGCTTGTTCTTTTAGAATTATTATGAATAAACTCTAGTTGCTGGCTCTACATTGGAGTCTGTCTTTCTTCTTTACTTGGGTTCTGAATTTGTGATTAAAAACTGTCATTGTGACAAAAACTATCACTCCACTCATCTTTCCCCCTATAAAAGACATCATATTACCTAAGCCTTTGCTCACTTCTGTTTCCAGAAGAAAATTATTTCATTCAAAGAGGATTCCTTAGAGCATCTGTGATGTGCTTTGCTAACAGTGCTATATAAATGAAAACCGTGATTGTTTTTCAGCCAGGCCTTCCCTTGTCTCTGATTGTGACAGGAAAGAATGACAAACAGTACACCATGCTAATTCTGACTTCATGAATTTTGGAATTCTTGTCCCTCTACGCCTTAGAATGACAAGAGGGTTCCCAAACTGAGGTCCAGGGATCCCTTCCTGAATGGTATTGGTCCATGGCATAAAAAAGATTGGGAACCCCTGTTCTAAGGTGTTATTTTACCTCGCATACCATTTGTCATAATCACTAATTGATGTCACGTTAGGGAACAACTTACGGTATTTTATGAGATACCTTTTGTTAGAAGTGCTGGCCTCCTCAAAAAGTCAAACCCTCCTTTGATTTGGATAAATCACAAATTTAAAATAGCATTGTCAAATCATTACTTGCTGAAAATTAGGTGAAATTTGATTGGAGGAAGTAGGGTGCTAAATCCAGGCTCCCAACCATTAAGCACATCTACATAAAATGCTGTTGTAGGAAAGTAATCGTCAGATCCTCACCGACCTGGCCATGCCCTTCTCTCACTGTTGCCATCAGGTAGAAGGTACAAGAACCTCAGAACTCACACCATCAGTTTCAAGGACAGTTATTACCCCTCAATCATCGGGCTTTTGAAAAAAATGGGTAACCACACCCATTTGCCTATCTATTGAGATGTTCCCACAACCAATGGTCTCACTTTAAGGACTGGTTATATCGTTGTTTCATGCTCTTGTTATTTATTGCTATTTATTTAAATTTGCATTTGCACAGTTCGATGTCTTCTGCACACGACCTTTCACTGATCCCATTATAGTTACTATTCTACAGATTTGCAGAGTATGCCTACAGAAAAATTAATCTCAAGGTTGTATGTGGTGACATATATGTACACCCATAATAAAATTTACTTCGAACTTTGAACTTTTATTCATTAGATTCCCAGCTATAGCTTGTCTCCTCTGTTCTCACCTCACCCCCACCAGCACCATTAGTTTATCATTTCCTGTCAGTCGCCTTATGTACAGCTCCTTGACTGTACACCTTTATGTATGTATATACATTCAGTATATGTATATAAGCTAACCTTATGTATTTAAATTTATTGTGTTTTTAATTGTCTTCTCTATGCTTGTTTTTGTAATGCTGCTTCATATCTAGAATAACTATAGTTTCATCTCCTTTACATTTGTGTACTGATGAATGACAATAAACAGTCTTGAATCTCAAAATTTGAATCCTGACCAATATCAACAATACTCTGTGAATCTATTTATTCCATCCCTATCCTAATTTCAACCAAATCCAAATTTCTCAGTCCAAATTTGCTCACTGGTGCACACCAACCCCACAAAACCTTGATATAAAATTGTGTCTAGTGTTTAAATCACTCGCCAGAATTGGCACCTGCCTCCGCTTAGATCCACGTGTTCCTCCAGTTCCGCACTTGAGCCATCCTCAATTTCCTTAGTGTTCCTTCATCTGTCTCACAACAGTAACTGTAACTCTGAATTTCTTCATTGGCTGTAAAACACTTTGTGGTGTTCTAAAAGATATCATGTATATGTGTCATTTTAAAAAATGCTCTAAGCTCTACACATCCTTCCTAAATTTCTCTTTCTCTCCCACTCTTGTTTGAGCTTTCAAACCAAACTTTTTGACCAAACATTTCCTTACCCATTCAACTATCTCTTTGCATGTCCATTTATCAAATTTTGCCAAATGAGGTGATTCTTTTTCTCTGGTTAAGTCAGTGGTCTCTGGATTTTCTTCCACAATGTCAATGAAAGCTGGTATTTGAATATTTTTAAGGCAGATATACTGTAGATAAGGAGTTGGTACGCAAATGGGTGAAAGGGATGGTGGGTATATGGGAGTTGAGATTACAATCTGATCAGCTGTGATTTTATTGAACGGTAGAGCACGTAAGGGTTAGAGACCTCATGTTACTCCTCAACATTATGTTCATTTGCCTAATGATACTGTTAAACATTTAATGACACTATCTATAACTGAATTAGTTCTGGGCAGTTCTGAAACTTCTCCTGCTAAGGAGACATGATGTCAATGCCGAGTCTAAATCTGAATGCTTTGGCAGAGGTGCTTCACTTGACAATAAACTGGACTGGTCAAAGAATACTGAGGCTGTCTACAAGAAGGGTCAGAGCCGTCTCTATTTCCTGAGGAGAATGAGGTCCTTTAACATCTGCCGGACGATGCTGAGTATGTTCTACAAGTCTGTGGTAGCCAGTGCTATCATGTTTGCTGTTGTGTGCTGGGGCAGCAGGCTGAGGGTAGCAGACACCAACAGAATCAACAAACTCATTTGTAAGGCCAGTGATGTTGTGGGGATGGAACTGGACTCTCTGACGGTGGTGTCTGAAAAGAGGATGCTGTCTAAGTTGCATGCCATCTTGGTCAATGTCTCCCATCCACTACATAATGTACTGGGTGGGCACAGGAGTACATTCAACCAGAGACTCATTCCACCGAGATGCAGCACAGAGTGTCATAGGAATTCGTTCCTGCCTGTGGCCATCAGACTTTACAACTCCTCCCTTGGAGGGTCAGACACCCTGAGCCAATAGGCTGGTCCTGGACTTACTTCATAATTTACTGGCATAATTTACATATTACTATTTAACTATTTATGGTTCTATTACTATTTATTATTTATGGTGCAACTGTAACGAAAACCAATTTCCCCCCGGATCAATAAAGTATGACTATGACTACGACTTGGCTGCTCTGGTGCAAATGTCAGGTCTCCCATTCAAATAGCATGCTGTCTAACATGGAAACAGAAAAAGTGCAGTGAAAGTAAGTACTGGGTTAAAAAGAGGTATGGTGACTTTTATTTTCTCAGCCCCATACTTAACTCACACCAAAATGACGCACACAACATTGCTGTTAACTGAGCATTTTATTAGTACAGTTACAGGATAAAATATCTGGCTAATATCAACCACATTTCTATAAAGATACAAGCCCGACGAAACAAGTGTGTTTTTATTTACCTGACAGACACTGGTATAAATATATCCAAGTGCTAATTTAATTGTTGATATCTGTGATTTATATGAACATAGATAATCCTAGGGGGTTATTGTAGCCAGGTACATTAGTGAAGAATTGCTCAAAAAGTACAGGTCTTTTCCCCTACAGTGGCTTGACTTATATTTTCACATTCCTCCAGGGCACCCAAGCAAAAATACGATAATTGCTTTTGCTTTATATTTTATTAGATTTATGGCTAAAAGTACTGCAAACCAGGTTGCTTTGTTGAACACAAGACAAATTGCATTCACAGGGCAAAGAGGTGAAGCTGTCCTCAGCAGTTATTGGAGTAAACAAGCTGCACGGAGGATTTTGACCCTTTGAATGTTGTATTTCCTTCTAATATTGTAGTTATAAGCTGAAGCTGTTCAAGATAAGAAGGACAGACAAAATGGGGAACGATGAGCTGGTTATCCAGAATTTAGGAAATCAAAATATGATTGGGTGACATAACATGAATCAGTGAAATGGATTTTGCTTGACAAATTAGTTAGAATTTTTCTTTTTAGTTTGTGACCAGCAGAATATTATAAGGAGGAACCATTAAATTAAATGTATTTGAATTTAAAACATACAATTGATAAGATGGCACAGGTACAGTCAAAAATAGTTCGAAGTTCAATGTTCAAAGTAAACTTATTATCAAATACGTGTATACAGTATCTCCAGATACTATGCTGAGATTTATTTTTTAGGTGCAAAGGAACACAATAGAATAAATGAAAACTATGCACAGGGAGAGATGGGCAAGCAACCAAAGGACAACAAATTGTGCAAATACTAAAAGAAAAACACAACAAAATAATAATAATAACAAACAAACACGCAAACAAGCAAATAAACAAATACCGAGAGCATAAGTGGTAGAATACTTTATACTCATACTTTATATTTTATTGTCGCCAAACAATTGATACTAGGGCATACAGTGATATTTGATTCTGCTCTTCGTGCTCCCTGGAGTACAAATCGATAGTAAATATTAAAAATTTAAATTATAAATCATAAATAGAAAATAGAAAAGGGAAAGTAAGGTAGTGCAAAAAAAATGAGAGGCAGGTCCAGATATTTGGAGGGTACTGCCCAGGTCCAGGTCAGGATCCGTTCAGCAGTCTTATCACAGTTGGAAGGAAGCTGTTCCCAAATCTGGCCGTATGAGTCTTCAAGCTCCTGAGCCTTCTCCCGGAGGGAAGAGAGACGAAAAGTGTGTTGGCTGGGTGGGTCGTGTCCTTGATTATCCTGGCAGCACTGCTCCGACAGCGTGCGGTGTAAAGTGAGTCCAAGGACGGAAGATTGGTTTGTGTGATGTGCTGGGCTGTGTTCACAGTCATCTGCAGCTTCTTCCAGTCTTGGACAGGACAACTTCCATACCAAGTTGTGATGCACCCCAGAAGAATGCTTTCTACAGTGCATCTATAAAAATTAGTGAGGGTTTTAGGGGACAGGCCAAATTTCCTTAGCTTCCTCAGGAAGTAAAGGCACTGGTAGGCATTGAAACTGATTCCATAATACTTGAAAGTGATTCCATAAACTGTGGAATCAGTTCAGTGTTGGGGTGAGTGAACTTATCCATGCTGGTTCAGGAGTCTGATGGCTGTGAGGTAATGACTGTGCCTGAGCCTGGTGGTGTGAAACCTAAAGCGCCTGTACCATCCTCCCGATGGCAGCAGTGAGAAGAGAGCACGGCCTGGGGTGGTGGTTGTCCTTGATGATGGATGCTGCTTTCCTGCGACAGCGCTCAAATAGATCCCATGGGATGGGGGTAATATTAATATGATCTAAGGATTAGCTTAGGGACAGAAATAAGAGCAGGCATGAACACTTCATTTCAGGCTGACAGGCAAGAGCAAGTGGGGAGCCACATGGGTCAGTGGTTGAGCCTGGACTACATCAGTGGATCATGTGAGGTGGGCTTTGTACAGCGCACCCAAATTTGCTGATGATATAAAGCTAGATGGGAAATTAACTTTTGAGGGGGATGTAAAGTTACTCTAAAAGAGATACAGCAGAATAAGTTTGCATTCAAGAACATAGCAGACAGAACATGATGTAGAAAAATCTGAAGTTATCTCCAAAGCTGAGGAACCGGAGAATGTCAGTGTTCAGACGAGATGCTTGTTCATCACAGAAAAAATATTATGCAGGTATATCAAGCAATTAGGAGAGAATATTTTTAGTCTTTATTATGAAAGGTTTAGGGTAAAACAACATCATTATAGTTAAACCAGCCTCTGTGTGAAGACATGCTGAACAGTGTGTACTGTTTTGGTTCTCCTCATTTAAGGAAGGATAAACTTGCTTAAGGAAATGTGTTCTGATTTGTCGTCCCAGCATTGACACCTATCATTGCAGTTACCAATTACTCTAAGCTTTAAAATTCTTCTATAAATTTCTTCTCTTTTCTATCTCTCTTTCTTAAGATTCTTCATAAACACCCCTTGTCCTAACATCTATACGGCAAAATTGAATTGTACTTAAATACATGTCATAGATGCACGTGTGAAGTGATATGGGATGTTTAGTTTACAGTGCACTAAATAATTGCTTTGGTATAGAGATTAATTATCAGTACTAGATAGACTAATTCATTATAGTTGTAGACTTGTTTCACACAGGGTAACATAAGGGAATCTTGTTTCGACTGATAATTTCCATGCACTATCCCAATTGGTTATGTGGAATTTTATGCTTCATTCATCCATCATCCAGCTCCTCCCTTAAAAAAAAACACTCTGGTGAAATTAGGCTTGAATAATGGCTTTCTGTGCATTTCAGCTGCATTTACCAGATGGTACACCTTCACCTTTCTGACATTGCAAGGATTTATATCTTTCACACCTCTTTTTGAGCCATGTGCACAGATAGTAATTACTCTCCTGCACGTCTGTAACTTGCATGTCCTTATATTGAACCTACGTTACACCTTTTAATGTCTGAGGACACGTGCGAAGAAAGTCATGTTTTCTGTTCACACGTCCTGCCATAAATTCCAGTGCTCAGAATGGCGTCCTTCCGATTCGTCACACTACACACACTTTTTTTTTAATGCTGGTTTTACTTTCCCCAGTTCCTTAGCCTGAATTGTAGAGAGATGCTCAAACCAACTTGATTTCAATGCTTAAATGCCAAACTTTTTACTACTTAATAAAAATGATCACTAAACGTAATGCACTTTCTAAAGTAAATATTAACACTACGAATCTTAGTAGGGCCTGAACTGGAACTTTACCTCCTGATGCAATAATTTCTTCTGCTTCACCTAACTTCGCCCGAGGCAGTTGATTGCAACACTGCAATATCCTTTCTTTGCAACATCTCTGTTTATATTTATGTATGCCTTCATATTTTCTTGTCCTTTCTTTCAAAATGGAAATTTGAAATAGAAATGGCTGAAACAACCAAATATGGATGTTGGAAGTGTGAAATAAAAGTCAATAATAATTTTTAAAAAAACACTCTCTACAGGTCAGCAGAAGCTGTGGAAAGAGAAACTGAGTTAACTTTTCATAGATAGATAGATAGATATACTTTATTGATCCCGAGGGAAATTGGGGTTTTGTTACAGCTGCACCAACCAAGAATAGAGCATAAATATAGCAATACAAAAACCACAAACAATCAAACAACAATATGCAAACTATGCCAGATGGAAGTAAGTCCAGGACCAGCCTATTGGCTCAGGGTATCTGACCCTCCATGGGAGGAGCTGGCCACAGGCAGGAACAACCTCCCATGACGCCCAGTGTTGCATCTCAGTGGAATATGGCCAGAGTCCAACAGCAAAAAGTTCAATATCCGGGCTACAAACACGTTCCTTGATCATAATATGACCAGGATTGCACCATCTGTTGTTAAACAGAACAGCAAGCCCCCCTCCTTTACGCTTACCGCTCTCAGTACACTTCTGGTCAGCCCGAACGGTCTGGAAGCCCTCTGTGGAAACGTTTTGGTCGGGTATGTCCTCATGCAGTCACGTTTCAGTAAAACACATAACATTGTTCTCCTGAAATGTTCTCTGACTCCTGGCAAGCGCCGTCAACTTGTCCATTTTATTACCCAGCGATTATGTGTGTCATCCTAGTATTCTAAGCATTTTCCCATTTTAATTATGGTTCAGGTATAGACCAACACAATTTCTGGCCAGACTGATCATGAAGTGGAGAAGGGTACTTCCTTTTTCAGTCGCGTTCATTGCAGTAAATATTTTAATGGCTATTGGTTTATTATTGTCACATGACAATAATTTATCATCATCTCTGGAGCATCTGCACAGTATACACTTACATTAGGCTTGCTTATTGGCTACAGGTCTGCCTTCAATACTATAATTCCAAGCAAACTCATCTCCAAACTCCTAATCCTGGAAATGAATATTTTCCTTTGCAACTAGATCTTTGCTTTCCTGATCAACAGACCACGATCAGTAAGGATAGGCAATGATTATTCTCACTGATGCCCTTCTCTTCTCCTATACACTCATGACTGTGTGGCCAGGTTCTGCTCTAGCTGCGCCTACGTTTAAGGCTGTGATTACAGATGATAGCACTATAGTGGGCTATATCTCAAGAAACGATGAGTCAGAGTACAGGAAGGAGACAGCTTGGTTGCATGGTGTAATGTTAACAGCTGTTCCTTCAATATCAGCAAAACAAAGGAGCGGATGATTGACTTCAGGAGAGGTGGTGGTGCGCATGCTTCAGTGGTACTGAGGTTGAGAGGTTAAGATGTTCAGATGCCTCAGTGTGAGTATCACCAGGTCTGGCCATGTTGATGTCATGGCCAAAAATCTCAGCAACACCTCTACTTCCTCTGGAGGCTAAAGAAATTTGGCATGCCTCCTTTGGCCCTCACCATTTTTTACTGATGCTCCGTGGAAAGCATCTTGTCCAAATGTGTCTCATGTCATGAGCTCTGCAGGCCTGTGTGCCAAGCCGTAGATCGTCTGGCTCTGAGGTTTCTGGAGCGCCTGTATTTGTTGTTTTAACCAGAGTTGTTAAGCCCTTGAGCTTTCTGTTTAACCTTGTCAAGTTTATTTTGATTAGTACGGGTTTTCCGTGTACTATAATTATTTAAAGCAGACCCCAATTAGTGTTCATCGCGGAGTCGTTGTTCCAAGAATGATTTGTCTTGTCGTATTACTTAGTCGAGCCACTGATTTTCTACGTATTGCTTCCATCTGTACATGGGGGTCTGCCGTTCCCCCGCACCTGGGTTGAGTCGCTGCTGCCACACACCGTAACATCACAACTCACAATTTCAGTGACCACAAAAAAACTATAGGGAGTTGTGGACACAGCTCAGCACATCATAGTAACCAGCCCTTCCTCCATAGCTCTGTGTACAATTCTTGCTGCCTGGGTAAAGCACCCACCCCAGGACATGCTGCTTTCTGCTCCCCTCCCCTTGGCAGCCTAAAGGCACATAACACGCCGCTAAACGACAGACTCTATCTGCTGTTATAAAATTACTAAATGTTCCCCTGTGCAATAAAATAGTCTATTGATCTGGCAATCTATATCATTATGGAGTTCCATCTTTTTGTATAATTGCACTGCACTTTCTCTGTAACTGTAACATTGTATTCTCCCTTCTGTTATCGTTTTACCTTACACTACCTCAAAGTACCGTTGAAATGAAATATTCCATATGGACTGTATGCAAGATAAGTTTTTCATTGCACCTCATTACAATAATAAATCAATTGACCTATTTGCATGTATCAAGATTCAGTGAAAAGCTTTGTTTTCCATGCCAACCATACAGATTATTACAAACATAAGTTTACAGTTTGGTTGCATGGTTCTCCGACCTTGGCAGTTTACATGCAAATGTTTTGTCACCATATAAGGAAACATCATCAGTGTGCTGTTAATTGTGGTGTGTCCTCCGAATTCTTGGTCTTTATGTACTTACCAATCAGCTGATTGGTCAGTTTTACAGAAAGTCAATTGTGACTTTGAGGAAGACTCGTTACTGATTGGTTGTATAGTGAACTTTGTGCATCGTGGTCTGGAATTTTGCCCGCATCAGCTCTTAAGCATATCTAGGTAGTACAAAGGAAAAAGCAAGAACAAAATTCAGAATATAATGCTACAGTTACAGAAAAAGTAGAGTACATGTAGACAAAAACGTTGCAAGGGCCATAATGAGATAGAATGAGAGATGAAGAGTTAATCTTAATCATACCAGAGTCCATCACTGCATATAATTTACTGTGCATTCAGCAGACCTCCAGTCAATTTTGTTTCGTGGTGAATTATTTTCTCTATGCAGTTTGTTTTCCTAAACTCTTGAGTAGATCCTGTTTTCTGAGTAGATTCAGTTTACTGTTGTTTACCCTGCCCTGCCTCTAAGTCATTGGTTGACTCAGTGTTGTTAACAGAGGGATCTGGGAATACAGATACAAAATTCCCTGAAAGTGGCGTCACAGGTAGATAGGGTCGTAAAGAGAGTTTTTGGTACATTGGCCTTTATAAATCTAAGTATTGAGTATAAGAGCTGGAATGTTATGGTGAGGTGTATAAGGCATTGGTGAGGCTGAATTTGGAGGATTGTGTGCAGTTTTTGTCACCAAATTACGGGAAGGATATTAATTAATAAGGTTGAAAAGAGTGCAGAGAAGGTTTACAAGGATGTTGCTGGGACTTGAGAAACTCAGTTACAGAGAAGGGTTGAATAGGTTAGGACTTTATTCCCTGGAGCGTAGAAGAATGAGGGGAGATTTGATGGAGGTATATAAAATTGTTATGGGTATAGATAGAGTGAATGCAAGCAGGCTTTTTCAGCTGAGGCTAGGGGAGAAAAAAACCAGAGGACATGGGTTAAGGGTGAAGGGGGAAAAGTTTAAAGGGAACATGAGGCGGGGGGGGGGGGCTTCTTCACACAGAGAGTGGTGGAAGTGTGGAATGAGCTGCCAGATGAAGTGGTAAATGTGGGCTTGCTTTTAACATTTACGAAAAACTTGGACAGGTACATGGATGGGAGGTGTATGGAGGGATATGGTCCAGGTGCAGGTCAGTGGGACGAGGCAGAAAAATGGTTCGGCACAGCCAAGAAGGGCCAAAAGGCCAGTTTCTGTGCTGTAATGTTCTATGGTTCTAATACACACTTAATAAAACATAATGCCATTAGTCATTATATCATTAGGAGCATTGACAGGCTCATGACAATTTTGAAGTAATTAATTAAGTTGCCACTCCATGATTGATCACATTCTCCCTTCATGGATTAATTTAATGTCTGTTTTGCTTGCTCGGAAATTCTATTTATTTTAATTGCCATTGAAAATATACTGTATAACTTGAATTGGGCCTGATATTCCTGCTGCTACCCTGCACTATGATTTGTTCACACATGAGTTCCGTATCACTAAAGTCAATTGGTTATAGTATTTATTCTGATGGCATGCTGTGCCAGCTTCTTTAACCTAGTAACGTTTCACCAGGTTCAGGAATAGTTATTATCCTTGAGTTGAAGCTGGCAGACCAGATGGATGTTGTCACTTAGCATATTAGATATGGTCATAGATATAGGCAATCAGTAGTTTTGATGTTTGTGTACTCAGAGATAGCCCTGACATCATCTTAGGGGTACGTCCGGGTTTCTGAGCCTCTACTAAGATCGTCTCCAGAGAAATGCCCGCTGGTTGTGATGAACAAAGATTTCTATATCACCTGCTTCAATGTCTCCAGTGACTTCGATCACAGTCACAACATTTTGGGACCCGTCCAGGATATGCTTGTAGCCTCCTGTGTGGCCAGTGGTTTAAGCAGTCTTAAGGGGAAACTTTGTGGCTGTGATCACAATCACCAGCGAGACAATGAACTTTGAATTACATATCTACACCTCTGATTGTTTAAGCACCTTTGTCACAAATTAATTCACACAATAGGCTAAGAGCTTCTGGGCACAGAAATCGCAGACACTCTGAATTAATGTCATTGAGTACACAAAACATCTTGAGCACACAGGAACCTGTTGACCTGGTTTGATATTCTAAGTGAGAAAATCTGCCTGCTCTGTCAACTTGCACTCCAGACTGTGCGGCTAAGCACAGCTCCAATGCCATATTCAAACTAGATCATGCCACCACTGCCGTAGGCCGAATCAAAGGTGGTGATGAGTCAGCATACAGGAGGGAGATTGAAAATCTGGCTGAGTGGTGTCACAACAACCTCTCCCTCAACGTCAGCAAGGCCAAGGAGCTGACTATTGACTTCAGGAGAAAGAAACCAGAGGCCTAGGAGTCAGTTCTCATCAGAGGTTCAGAGGTGGAGACTGCCAGCAACTTTCAATTCCTCTGTGTTTTATTCTGGAGGACCTATGTAGTGCCCAGATTGTAAATGCAATTATAAAGAAAACACAGCAGCATTTCTACTTCCTTAGGAGTTTGGGGAGATTTAGCATAACATCTAAAACTTTGACAAACTTCTATAGATGTGTCATGGAGAGTATATTGACTGGTTGTATCACAGCCTTGAATGGAGACGCCAATGCCATCGAATGGAAAATCCCACAAAAAGTAGTAGTAGTTGTAGTCCCTCCCAGCCACTGAGCCCATCTACATGAAATGCTGTTGCAAGAAAGCAGCATCTATCATCAGAGACTCCCGCCATCCAGGACGTGCTTTCTTCTCTCAGCTGCCATCAGGAAGAAGCTACAGGAGCCTCAAGACTCACACCGCCAAGTTTAGGAACAGTTATTACCTCTCAACCATCAGGCTGTTGAACAAAAGGGGTTAACCAAAAGGGATAACGACGAGGAAATAATTTCACATTCTCAGTATTTATTGCTTAGTTTTTTATTATTGTAATTCCTTTCTTTTTGTACTTGCACAGTTTGTTGTCTTCTGCACTCTGGTTGAACGCCCAAGTTGGGCAGTCTTTCACTGATTCTGTTATGGTTATTATTCTATAGATCTATTGAGTATGCTTACAAAAAATGAATCTCAGGGTTGTATACGGTAACATACCGTAATAAATTAACGTTGAACTTTTGAAGTTTGAAGTTATAATTGTCCAAATAACTTAGCCCATGTTGCCTGGTTTGATGCAGCTCAATTAACACAACACCATTGTCTTAACATTTAGCTGATGTATATGCAATCTCTTGGTCTGCGGACCAGCCTGTTTATTTGCAAAGGTATGCTTTTAACTTCAATTTACTGCAGGCAATATACAATCCATATTAAGAACTAAATTAATATCTGCTATATTCACATAATACCAGAATACTCCCTAACAATTCTACAACCATCAAGCACCTGAATCTAACTTCACCACTACTCTGAACTGATTGTATAAACTGCATACTCACTTTCAGGAACTCTTTACAATGCATGTTCTCACTGTGATTTTTATTTGCAGTTTGTCTTCTTTTGTACATTGGTTGTTTATCAGTCTCTGTCTGTTTATGTCTAATTTTTCATAAATTCCTATTGTTTTTCTTTTTATCCTGTAAATGACTGCGAGAAAATGACTCTGTAGGTAGTATGTGGGAATATATACGTATATTGATAATAAATTTACTTTGAGCTTTGAACTCAGGATATTTACCCACTTGGGTGGATGTGACCAATCAAGTACCATCATTTCAAAGTGACAGTTGGAACCAACAGGTTATCTGTTTATTATCTCATTGCTATTTACATGAGATCATGTTGTCTACAATTTAGTTGCTATGTCCCCTGCAATACAAATTTTTATTTCAATATCGTTTTATTATCTGTAGGGTGATTAGAGGGCTGCAAAAGGCTCAAATAAACACAACTTCCTTCCGTTAGCCATTTTTAGCAATGCTGATTGCTCACGTTTACAAAGCATACTAAAAGTAAAGAGTGTAAGTAGGCCTATGAGCGCCCAGCTGCGTGCGGTTTCTTGTTGTTGTTTCCTGCTAGTTTCAGTGGTGAGCAGTGTTACTCGTCTTAAACAAGTGGGTCAGTGGCGGTCCTGGTAAAGCCTACAGTGCTCGTTACCCTGTAGGTTACCACATTTTAGAACAGCTCACTGAAGTGTTGTCACCTTCAAGGCAAGCCCCCACATGTACAAAAGCTGAATTGTTTACCCTCCACCACCCCCCCCCATTGTGCTACTTCAATTTTTGCCGTCAAAGGTCAAGTATACCATTTCCCTGTTTATCGTGATTGATGAGAAAGCTCTCAAAATAATAATTTGGCAAATTATATCTTACTAAGAATTAAATATAACTGAAAATATTTATAACATTATTTAGGCTGCCCTTATTTTGTTCCCATTGCAGTTACTAGTTAAATGGCGCTGTCTTTTCTTATGTTCTATGAACTTGTTACACAGAGTCCGATCAGAATCAGGTTTAATATCACCAGCATTTGTCATGAAATTTGTCAACTTTACAGCAGCAGTACAATGCAAAACATAATGATAGGAAAAAACTGTGAATTACAGTATATAAGTTAAACAGTTAAATAAGTAGTGCAAAAATAGAAATAAAAAGTAGTGAGGTAGTGTTTATGGGTTCGATGCCCATTCAGAAATTCGATGGCAGAGAGGAAGACGCTTTCCTCAAATGTCGAGTGTGTGCCTTCAGGTTTCCGTACCTCCTTCTTGATGAGAAGAGAGCATGTCTGGGTGATGGGAGCCCTTAATGATGGATGCCGCCTTTTTGAGGCACCGTTCCTTGAAGGTGTCCTGGATACTACAGAGGCCAGTGCCCATGATGGAGCTGACTAATTTTAGAACTCTCTGCAGCTCGATCCCATGCCTTAGCAACCCCACTCCCACCCCCCACCACCATACTGGACGGTGATGCAACCTTTACTCTTTTACTGAGCAAACTTCTCTTTGATATTTGATTGTTCATCCCTTCGTTTTTGTTTGAGCTCTCACAGTACAGGGAACATCAAACAGAGGCGTTAAAACTGGCCATGCTAATGAAAAGATCAGCTGTAACAAAGGAATACATGAGAGGAGAACTCCTCAATGGCCTTGTCAGAGAGTGTTCATGAGAAGGGTATCTCACCCAATAGAATTAACAGCAAGCATCCCCATCCAACCCTGGGCCTGAGATGGGTCAGATGGAGTGTCAATAAAGCTCTGAGGGTTAGGGGACTAAATTTTATAGGGTTAGGAGACCCAAGAGACTCTGCAGATGCTGGAGATCTTGAGCAACCCACAGGAAATGCTGAATGAACTCAGCAGGTCAGGTAGCATCTATGGAGGGAAGTAAGTAGTCAACGTTTTGGGCCGAGAGCCTTCATTATGACTAGATATAGCAAAAAAAAATTGTAAGGTTTCCATCTCCCAAACCAGTTGTGTCAAAATTATTTGAAATCAAACTGCAGGTGCTGGAAATCCAAATAAAAACTGAATTTTCTGGAAATAGTCAACAGGTCAGGCTGCAACTATGGAAAGAAAAATAGATTACCATTTCAGGGCGAAGAAGAATTCTCTGTAAACATTCATCTCTGGGAGATGTTCCATTGGGATGTCTGCTTTTAAACTGATGGTATGACCTGGCATTTTTGTGGATTCAGCAAAATGGACTCTTGAGAATGAAGATACGGTTCCAGTGGCCATTGCTGGCGTGGACTTGAGGCCAGATTGAAACTTCCAGCTGGATTGAAGTGGTGGGGCCTAGGCCCAAAAGCAGTTAATGGTCTGATGTTTGGCCAAGTTAAGCACTAAGCCCAATTAAAAAGCTTAAGCTGTCGGGGCGAGGACCGAAGAACGAACCGGTGTTCAGTTCACTACTCTGTAAGGCTTTCCTCACCACTTGAGTGCTGAACCGACTCTGCGCCTGTAGCCTACAGCTATCAGCACTCTGAACCGACCCTGTGGCTGTGGCCTGCAGCCATCGGACTCCTGGACTGGCTGTAGTGCTGAACTAACTCTGTGGCTGTGGACTTATTTTTGGGGACTCTGTGGATTGTTTGTTGGCTTTTATTTACACAAATTGGATAACCAAGGACATGCCCTCTTCCAGACATCCCACCCTGCAAAAACTCATTTCAGGGAGGTCTCAACCGGAAGTCTCAACCTCATAGCAGTCTGTGTCAATGAATTTGTTAATTTTGCAAGACATCAGATTCACAAGTGTGTTGTGAGACAGCTGGCTTCTGAATTCTATCTTTATGTACCATGTTCACAATAGCTGCTGTCTTGGTTGATGAGCAGGCATAGTTTTTTGCTATTTCTGAATCAGGAAACATTTTCCTGAATAGCTTGCCTGTGTGCTTACACACCTGGAATGGCAGGTTATGCTCAACGATGCAAGATGTAAAGTACACCTGTGACGAGAATACACATAAATTAAGATGTTTGCTGGCCTGGGCTAGCACCAGAGGCATCAGCAGTTGGTCTGCCACCTGTCCTCAGGGGAGGGAGAGATAAGGAACACAATGAAGCAGCATTTGGAGATGTTAATGAAGGAGCCATCAGTCTGGGCATTGTCAAGATCGGCTCCCCCTTTGAACCTTGAACTGTTTGAAGTGATGGACAAGCGATACCCCAGCAGGGGGATAAAAAGGGACAGGTTCGCTAAAGCAACACACACAACACCCGAGGTAACGAGACCCTGGAAGCGGTGCGCCTCTCACAAGTCGGTGGGAAGCTCTTGGACGGCTGATCGCGGGATCAGCCTTAGACGCACAGGGTGGAAAGGTACGATCAGCGGGAACCCGGTCTGTGTCCGCCCTTGCTTGGGTGCCGGGTTCACTGCAGAGGATCGACCGCATCTGGAGGAGGGGTCACAGTCGGTGACCTCAGGTGACATCACGAAGGACTCGCCCGGTAGCTGCTTGTGAGCAATATCGCAGGTCTGTGAGTGGAAGCCGTTTCTGAATGATCAGTCGTTCTCGCTCTCTCTCTCCCTCCCCCTACGTTGTCCATCGCCATGGCAATGATTACTGCGAACTGAACTAAATTGAACTGGACTTTGTGTCACTTTGAAATTGGTCATTTACCCCTAGACAACGATAGAGCTTGATTGATGCTGTTATCTTAATTCTGTGCACATGTGTGTTTATCATTGCTGAACTGTTGCATTTATTATCCTTTCGATTACTGTGTTGCTTGTTTCTTTAATAAAACTTTCTTAGTTCTAGTAATCCAGACTCCAACTGAGTGATCCATTTCTGCTGGTTTGGCAACCCAGTTACGGGGTACGTAACACACCTCAGCTCTAGTGACCTTCTCTGTCAAGCTTCGGTTTTCTGCTGAAAAGAACTGTGAAATACTTGATCAGCCTTCCCTGCGCTTAGCCTCCCTAATATGTTGTGGTCCCTAAAAGAAACAAAAGCATCAGGTGTATCCTCATTACAGGTGTGCGCCGCTTAACGTTCATTCAGACAACATCCGATCGCATATACATCCGTAGTGGCTCACACGCACACGCAGCCTGCAATAGTCGGGATCAGAACTTACTTTTTTACATCAAAATGGGGGATTTTAAATGAGTAATTTAGAAGTTCTGTATCTTCAAGTTCAAGTTTATTGTCATCTGGCTGATTGTCCACAAACGAAACAACCTCTGTCCAGACCACAGTGTAGCCACAATACATATATCACGCACACCACATAAAACAATATATTACCATATTATTTAATAAAGTGTAATTCAAAATGCATATAAAGTGCACAGCACAGGTAAACAGTTCGCTGTCCTAATGACGAAACCTCGGTGGGGGCTGGGTATTCATTAAAATCGTTTTTTCTTCTGAAAACAGCTGTGCTTAAACCCAGCCCATCGCGGGCTTCGATGTACCTGTAAGTGGAAGTGTTCCAGGAAAAAAACCCCGAAGAATTTGCTTGCTGCGAGCGTGTTTTAAAAGATGTCTTAGCGGACGATTTTGGAATTTCGCTCCAATTTAAACCCCGCTCTAATCCCCTTTAAGACGCCAACGCGCCCCGCCCATATAGGGCAGCCTCGCATAGTCAGGTTGTCACCGCCAGCCTTGGGAATTTCTTCGCCAGGCTTTTGTACTTCTTCATCGACAGTTGTCCAGATGATTTCAGCATCATTACAGACGGCAGTAACTGAACTGATGGAATATGGAAGAGAGAGAGAAGTCGACTGTAAAGCCCGCCCACAGAGAAAATTGTTAGGTCTACTTAGCACAAAGAGAGATCAAGCAGGATTCATTCATTTTCTTCCTTACTCTTTTTTTCCCTCTTCATCTCCCTCTCTAAAAAATCGATTTCCGGGATATTGTATATAATTTGCAGACATCAGGGAGCTGCTATCGATATGCGGGAGACTCCCAGAACTCCCGGGAGAGGTGAGATGTCTGCTCTTCTCATTGTTACCATCAGAAAAGAGGTACAGAAGTCTGAAGGCACACACTCCGCAATTCAGGAACAGTTTCTTCCCCTCAGCCATCCAATTCCTAAATGGACATGGAATCCATGAACACTACCTCACTTTTATCATTTCTGTTTTTATTCTATGTTTAATTTAACTATTTAATACACACACATACACAGAACACACACACACACACACACACACACATATACTTACTGCAATTAATTTACTTATTTATTTTTGTCTATATTGAATTGTACTGCTGTTGCTGGGTTGTCAAATTTCACAACATATGCCGGTGATATTAAACCTGATTCTGATTCTGTCTGCCTTTGTGTGCAAGGTTCTTCGTGAATTCTTTTGTGTTTCTTTGTTTTGTGGCTGCCTGCAAGAAAGTGAATCTCAAGGATGTATATGGTGTGCATACTTTGATAATAAATGTACTTTGAACTCTGAACTTTGTAACGTGCAAAGTGAAAGAAATCACAGGCGGGTAGGTTGTAATCCTCCTTATGCCAGGGAATTACGCAGGAAGCATCAGTCCAAGAGAGGGCTGTACATTTCACTGAATAATGTCTATATCTTTCTATTGCCTGTCTACGAGCCTCTTGAATGCCTCAATTGTATTTTATTCCACCACTACTGACAGTACATTTCAGTTACCCACGCTCTTCATGTAAAAACTCGCCTACGCATCTCCTTTAAACATACTCCTTCTTACCTTAAGTTATATTACAGGGAGTGCCATGTATGGATTCTGCGTGAAATGTGTCTGTAAAGGAAATTACGAAGGAAATGTGGGGTCTTTCTGTTGAAAAATTCCCATACAGCCCCCTACTCCATTTTATTTCCTGCGAGCTGGAGTAATGGAATATTTACGCTTCAGCTTCCAGCTTTCTTATCCAAGTGAGTTGGCTGCTCAGTTATTTACTAGTCCTGAACCTGGAGACCGATTCAGTGGGCTGTTCTGTTGAATCTGACTTAAATAACAGGGAGCACAAAAACCTGCTAGGGGAACTCAGTGGATCGAACAGCAGCCGCAGGGGGAGAATAATTGTTGAAGTTTCAGACTGAAAACCTACAATAGGACCTTCCCACCCACTCTCCACCCCTCCCCCCAATAGATACTACGCGACCTGCTGAGCTCCTCCTGCAAATTGTTTCTTGCACCAGACTGCAACACCTCCGTTTGCTCATGTCTCTCTAAATAACAGGGAAACAGCTTTTGAGTTTCTCTACACTTGCCCCCAGCTAGAAACAAAATGGCTGACTGATATCCCTTATGCTGCCTGCTTGCTGCTGGTAACTTTCCTGTCATCCACTATATTAATCTGAATTCTGAATCAGCCATCTAACTGTTTTGATCCTCTGCTTTATGAGGATAGGTCAGCCAACTTAAAAGTGAAAATGTGCATCCAGTTCCTGTTTTCCAAAAAATTAGTTGAGGAATGTTTGTATGTCTGTATGGCTATGATTTCAACAATGATGAGTCTAGTCTAGCAATGTAGGGGACCGGTTCAAGGAAACAAATAATCTTCACTCAAAGCCTCAGCTGTTATGGAAACTAACTTTGAAAATAATGTTATTGAATTATATTCAAATTTCAAACTACTTTCAAAAAGAAACTTCAAATGGTGAGTAAAAGGATGGAGCGAATTATAATGTTGAGTGATAATAGAAGAAATGGAATACCTTTCATTTAGTATCGATTAAAATTAAACATTCATTTGTGATTAATGCAAAGGCCTTTATTGTCCCATCCATGTAATCACTACTCACATGACTTCTTTGATTTTCCTGATTCACTTAACTCTGCAACATTGCGAATGTATTTGAGCCTGATGTCTGGAAATCCCTTTCTAAACCTCTTTGGCCAACATCAATCCTAATATCTCCAAATAATGTTTAGTGACACCTGCCACCTGCCATTGTTCTTTTGGAGCATTTTGCTCTGTTAAAGGGATTATATAAATATGAAGTGTTCAAACTTCAAAGTAAATTTATTGTCAAAGTACCTATGTCATCATATACAACCCTGTGACTCATTTTCTTGCAGACATACTCAATAAATCCACAGTAGGACAATAACCATAATAGAATCAAAAAAGACTGCACCGAATTGGGCATAAAACCAGTGTGCAGAAGACAATGAACAGTGCAAATACAAAAAGGAAATAATAATAATAATAATTAAATAAACAATAAATATTGAGAACATGAGATGAAGAAAGTGAGTACATAGTTATGGGAGCATTTCAATGATAGGGAAAGTGAAGCTGATTGAAGTTATCCCCTTTAGTTCAAGAGACTGATGGTTGAGAGGTAATAACTGTTCCTGAATCTGGTGGTGTGAATCCTGAAGCTTTTCTTCCTAGTGGCAGCAATGTGGGGTGTCCCTGATGATGGATGCTGCTTTCCTGCGACAATGATCCATGCGGGTGGGCTCAATGCCGGGGAGTGGACTGGGCCGTATCTATTACTTTTTGTGGGATTTTCTATTCAAGGGCATTGGTGTTTCCATACCAGGCTGTGATGCAGCCGGTCAATATACTCTCCATCACACATCTTTAGAAGTCTGTCAAAGTTTTAGCTGTTATGCTGAAACTTCGCCAACTTCTAAGGAAGTAGAGGGGCTTTTTTCATAACTGCGCTTGCATGCTGGGCCCAGGCCAGGTCCTCTGAAATGAAAACACCAAGGAATTTAAAGTTGCTGACCTTCTCCAACTCTGATCCTCTGATGTGGACAGGCTCATGGACCCCTGGTTTCTTCCTCCTGAAGTCAATAATCAGCTCTTTGGTCTGGCTGACATTGAGTAAGAGATTGTTGCTATGGCACTGCTCAGCCAGATTGTCAATCTCCCTCCTATATGCTGATTCATCACCACCTTTGATTCAGCCTCGGGCTATGGTGTCATCTGCAAACTTGAATATGCCATTGGAGCTGCGTTTAGCCAAACACTCATAAGTGTTGAGCTTAGAGACGAATATTAGCAGGTTAGAGGACCACCACAGTCCATTCTCGTATTCATACTGTCCAGTAGAAGGGTGAACAATTTTGGATTCATTCACCTGAGAGTGATTTGGCGTAGGCCCCTGCCCAGACTGAGTCCCATGTCCAATTTTAGCGTTTTGAATTGGTAGAATTCAGTAAGTCACCATGATGAGAAACTTGGTGAATCTCCAGCCTGTTCACATTAGGATCTTCATCCAGTGTGTAACTAACACTAGGTCCTTTGCACAGGTTTGAAAGTTCCCTCCCCCTCAACCCCACTGAGAGCTCTGCACATAATGTAAGTTGGAGCTATGCTCTACGTGACTCCACATTGGTCATAACAGTCCAGAGGCTATTTCAAGTATGTCTGCTGGATTCAGAGGTTGAAAATCTCTGACTGTAAGACCTGAGTCTGCAGTGAGCATTTAAAATAAACTAATGAGAATGAAGAGGAAATCCACCACCTTTTCTTCTCCAATCTAATCTACTTGTGATTCCAGACCTATCTCACTTCGTTGCTCCTTAAATGTCCTTTGTCTTGCAGGCCTCCCAGTTGTATCATTACCATTCCATTCAAATAGTGAAAGACGAAACCATCCTGCACCGATATAAGCACCAAATTCAGTAACAGCGAAGTAGCTCCCAGCTCTGCCAACCTCGCAAAGTTCTCAATAACACCTGGGGGCTAGTGTCTAAGATTAAAGGCCCTTGACAGCATTGAAATTTTAAGGATATCGGGGTGATTCGGATCCCAGGCTGGACCCAGCTCACTGCTTGGTGCCCGGTCTGCTTGGTGTGGCGCCTCTTGGGCCCGAGTATCAACTCATTTCATCCTCTTGTGTTTGGAAAGTTAAATATGGGTGTGTGGACACCACAGGTAGCAGCTCTGGGCAGTGGATAAGGCTCAGCATGATCTGAACCCATTATTTATTTTCTGGAATCCCAGTAGGCGTGAAAGGTCATAGACGTGAAACATTAACCCTTTGTATTTCTATGGATGCTGGCTGAACTGCTTAACCTCTCTCAAGGGAGGAGGGTAATTAGGTGGAACAAAGTTTAAATTCTTCTATTCTCTAAGATGTCTTAAATTCAGATTAAGAAATTGGATCCAATAGAATACAGACTGAGTTAATTGTGAACTATGGAACCTCTCCTTAAAGGGATGTCAGTCACATATCGGGACAGTTCTGGTCAATTTTCAATGTAATATACCCAACAGCTACGTGTATGGAACCACATAGGATCCTTTATCATATCCACATGATGGGGATTCAGGTAGATTTTCAGCTTGTCATCCAGGTTTCCATTGCGTGAACTCTTCCCTCAGATTTGTTCACAGGAGGTAGGTTGAAAACCTAGCTCACCACTTATATCACTTTGTGAGCTTTCACTGTGTGAAAAGGAGTGCATACATTATAAGCAAAGTAAAAACTAGACCAGGAATGTTAAATATTTTTCTTACACAGAAATGTTTAACCTCGTGGTTTTTGGCTTTTATTTCAGATTTCTTGTATCTGCAGTTTTTATGATTGTCGTACCCAAAGGTAGTTTGGTAGGCTAGTTTTGAAAAGGGAAAATGGGGCTGTGGTTTCAAATACCCCAAACAAGGTGAGAATTGAGTCCTCTTTCAGCGAGCAGCACTTTTCCAGTGAAAGTGTACTTCCGTTCCTCAGCAGTGTAAAGGAAACAAAAAGATTTGGGCAACCTGAGATGGTCAGCTTTCTCTGTACAAGGTTTGGATTACTGTATTAAACAGTGGCAATTTCTTTTGACTGAAATGTTTTCTTACAAATTGGAAGTCATGATAAAGGAGCTTGCGGGAGGAGCCAGCTAACAAATCGTCTATTAGACGAGCTCCTTCCTTCACAAACAGTGCCTCTGTGGAATGCCTTGCTGCCCGGGTGTCTTGTGACGAATCATGTAGATGTGCAAATGTTCATGGGAGTGCTTGCACAGTAGAACAGCATGAATAGAATAAGTGTTTGATCAGTATCACTGCCTTCCATCTTTTGCATTGCTTCTATTAAATAGCTGTGGTCTAACATTGCTTCTTTATTAATGTTGAGAATCAGGCATATTGGTTTTTATTCATTTGCAATTATGAGTCAGACACTTGATTGCCCATTTCAACTTTGGTTCAAGAAAATAGAAATCCAATCTAAGGGTTATGGATTATATTTTCTTTTGCTTTACTGTTAACTTTTGCACAAGTAAATCTTGCTTGTTGCAAAAAAATTAATAACTAAAAGAAAATAATTTGCGAGAGCTTTTCATTGATAAGGGCTCTCAGCCATTCACCTGAATTGCCCGTTAGTGTTTTTTTTTGCAATTGCTTTGATTGTTACAGGCCATAACTAGTTAAAAAGTACACTTTTAAAAAAAGTTCATAAAAGTTAACGGGAAGTTAACACCTCTATCTCATCATGAAGCACAATCCGATAAAGGGTCCCAGAGCTGTAATATTAGTTATTTCTGTTACCTCTGACTTGCTGTGTGTTCACAATATCTTCTGGTTTTATTTTCTACTTTTTGCATCAGCTGTCTTGATTTTCATTTCCATTTCCTTACATTGTTACCCCTTTAGGGATAAAACTGTTGTGTTTATTTTCCATTACACATCTGTGATCATTCAATAATACACCTTCAAAATGGACTCGTTTCCCTGCAGAGCTCTATATCGTGATTTTGTTAAGTTGCAACAGGTAACTTGAATGCTTAAATATATATTTTTTCCCATTTGAAAATGCTGGGGAAATTGGATGCGTTAAATTTGAAAGTGAGCTATTTCTCTTAAGAAAATGGTCTCAGCTTTCCATTAGACCTGGATCATGAACAAATGCAGAGCTGCATAGAACATTTTTATTTTTTGCTATTGCCATTTTCAAAAAAAAGTGATAAATATTTTATTTAGTGCTGCTTATACTGAACCTATGAGGATGTAATCTTAAATCACTGAAAGGTTACTTAAAAATAAACTACACTGAACCTTTCACTGGTTTAAACAATGCACATTGGTCAATTTATTAAGAAACATTAGTTGTAGCACCAAAGGTGTCTATTAATTGCCTGTTTACTAAAAGAATTCCATTTTAACTCTCTGAATGGTCTCAAGCTCACTCCACGAGAAGCAACCCACAACACTCATTACTTGAAAAATGGCCGATTTTTAACATTTACAATAATTTCAGCCTACATAAAAGGTCACAGAAATCATGTCACATTTAAAAATCGTTTGTCTTGTGCTGGTTTGCTCAGCTTCATCCACACTACTCTCGTGAAACCAAAGTTGCAAACACACCAGGACACACTCTGACATTCTGTGATGTAAGTAAGAATAGATCTGGTATGATGAAATAAGTACAGAGGCACATTCCTTCATCCACATTCAATCGTTAGAGCCATCGAAACTTTCTGATTGGATTTATCTTCCAATTAACAATCCACTATCTGATATCCTGAATTTAGCATCAAAATTGCAATCAAATGACTTGTAAGCAGATTTGGGACTTCGGAATATTACTGCACCTTCCAGTCTTGTGGACTACTTGAGGTAAAACTGCAAATGAGATCAGTCAGAATTTGTCTTGAAGTAACACCAAAGAAGCGAGTTTAGATGATGGGGATATTATCTTCTTGCAGTGATAAGCCTATTAACAATCTTATTAAAGTTACGGATTCTGTTCACAGAATTAGTACTTTGTTGAGATCACAAACAAGGGAAAATCTGCAGATGCTGGAAATCCAAGCAACGCACACAAAATGTTGGAGGAACTTAGCAGGCCGGGCAGCATCTATGGAAAAGAGTATAGTTGACATTTCAGGCTGAGACTGTTTTGCTTATTAATATTTGCCAGTAAGAACAAAAATGTTTTTAGTATCATTTTTCATGACCATGAATCAATCCAAGGGCTTGAGAAAATGCAGCAACCTACATAGACATGAGTTTGGGTGAACTTTGCATAGTAAGTGAGCCTCGGGTTCTGGAATACTCTGACAACCTGTAACAGCTGGCTGTTCTAAATGAATGACTGAATTGTATCAAAAACAAATCAGATATATTTAAAACACTCAAATTAAATAAATAACTGTGATTCGTTACATTAGTGTAATGGTTTGATTGGTCTTTTGTATTGACGTTGATTGAGGAATAAAAATTAACCAGCAAACTAGGAGGATCCTCCCTGTACTTTTTCAAACAATTGTCAAGGAATTTTTTTTATCTCCACCTGAAAGAGCAGATAGTCCTTTGATTTCATCTCTGATGACAGTAATGCATAGTCAATCGTTTTCTTGCTAAAACCTAGAATGAATGCAATCTCTCTCTCTGTCCCTGATTCAGAAATTATGTTTAATGGAATTTCACATAACAAACAATGTTATTCAATAAAATATGTAAAACAGTGTCTTCAATAATGATTGATTGGAAGTGGAATAATGTAATATAGTTCAGAAGTTTAAAAAAAGTTAATATTTTATTGAAAGTAAAATGTTGGAAGCACTTAGCAGGTCAGGCGTCACCTGTGGAAAGAGAAACAGAGGAAATATTTCAAGCTGAAAACCTTCCACAAATTGAAATGTTGGCACTATTCCTCTTTCCAAAGATGCTGCCTGACCTGCTAAGTGCTTCCAGCATTTTCTGAAATATTTTAAACTTTTTTGTGTGTCAGAGTTGTGTTTTACCCTGAGAGTGGTGACTACGTACAAAATGCTGCCAGGAGTGGTGATAGAGGCAGATTCATTACGGACACTTAGATAGGAACATGGATGATGGGAAAATGGAGGTCTATGTACCGTAGAAGGGATGGGTTAGATTGTCCTCAGAGTAGTTTCAAAGGTTGGCACAACGTCATGGGCTAAAGGGTCTGTAACTATGCTGTGATGATCTATGTTTTATGTTCTATGATATTATTAAGAGTAATTGAGTAATTTAAGTGTCATAGTTACTGTGATAACATTTGAACTTAAACTTTTGGATTGTTAATCCAGACTTTTGACTGATTAGTCTTGTAATACATCTGGTTACACCGCTACCATAGATATAATTCTAGTTCTCATCAGAGTGTTTATGAAGGCATACACTAGAGCTGTTGTAGACTGGGTAGAATTTTTCACATGGGGTAAAGCCAGAGACACTTAGAAGGAGGCTTCCCATTTGGTTTTTGGAGTTCCTGCAAGCTTCAGCAATTAGTCCTTTCTAAATCTATAGACAGAGATTTAACACACCAGGTTGGTGAGGAGGGATTGTCGCACCATAACCAGAGGTTAAACAGATAAAATTGTAAACAATAAACTGGGGATGAAAGAGCTCGATCAGTGTGAATGGCCAAACTCCATGAGTGATTCCATTTACTTTGGACTGCAATCATTCTGATCAGAGCTTGAGCATTTGAACCTATTGTAGACGTGCATGATACATGCTACACTTTTCTTAACCCTTCATTGGTAGACTCCATATCTAGGTATGGTTTCTTCCAACTCCTACTTTAAAATTAATACAAAAAGAGCCCTGAAAGAGTTTTAAAAATGCAAACAACAGGACTTCTGCAGATGTTGGAAATTCAAGCAACACACATCAAAGTTGCTGGTGAACGCAGCAGGCCAGGCAGCATCTCTAGGAAGAGGTACAGTCGACGTTTCAGGCCGAGACCCTTCGTCAGGACTAACTGAAGGAAGAGTTAGTAAGAGATTTGAAAGTGGGAGGCAGAGGGGGAGATCCAAAATGATAGGAGAAGACAGGAGGGGGAGGGATGGAGCCAAGAGCTGGACAGGTGATTGGCAAAGGGGATATGAGAGGATCATGGGACAGGAGGTCCGGGAAGAAAGACAAGGGGGGAGGAACCCATAGGATGGGCAAGGGGTATAGTCAGAGGGACAGAGGGAGAAAAAGGAGAGTGAGAGAAAGAATGTGTGTATAAAAATAAATAACGGATGGGGTACGAGGGGGAGGTGGGGCATTAGCGGAAGTTAGAGAAGTCGATGTTCATGCCTGAAAGAGTTTTGCTATCCGGTGCAGCATTTTAATTACCCATGTTCTGAACAAGGATCAGAGACTTCAAGCAGCTTTGATGTTATCTCAGTCCTCCGGCTCTACACACATTAGTTACTTTGTACATATTAGTTTGATTAATTCCATGCACTCATCTTAGTCAAACACTGGTCCTGACATTAGTACTCGGAATTTGAGACCAAATCCGGAAAACCTACCTGCTGCAGGTTGCTCTAAAAAAAAGTTACGTTGCACAATGGAAAATTTGAACCCTAATGTCAATAGGCATGTTGCTGGTTTTTATGAATGAATGAGACAACATAATCTCCAAGAATTAGCTCATAAATTTTTGTCTGCAAAAAGAGAAGACCGGTATGAAACACTTTCATCTATCAGAAATATTGAATCAAAATCCTGAATAAAACCAAAAAGTACCAGCAGAAAAATGATAGCCTTATGCTCTCTGATTCAATTCAGTTTGAATCTTGTCGGCAAGTCTGATCTGAATTCTGTTGGCCGCGTAGATAAGATCTTTGTGTGATTTAAAAAGAGACTAATCTGATCAACATGTTCCTATACATTAATGTTCCTTTTGATTTTATATAAATCCACCGAAACATTTAAAACACAAGATCACACCGGTCTCCTTTAGTAGAATTGCAGTATATTAGATTCTCTGCGGGCTAGTTATGCTGAAGAAGAATTGTCACAACCTTTTAGGTTCATTAGCTGAAACTTCTTTTTCCCTTTTAAGACTTGCTATTACCATCTCGATTATTCAGACAGATGACCTTCTTATAACACTGAGAAGCTATTCATTGCTAAGGTTGGATGTGTAATTTTGGTTGAATTTTGGCTTTCTGGAGTGATTTTGCTTCAGTCAGCTCCTCCAGCTATGCCTGTTTGAGGTTGGAAGCTCAGCATGAGGAGAACTGAAAACATAAATCTGTATTTTAACACCATCGACTAGCACAGCGGGAGACCATAGCAGTGTTCAGTACCACAGCAGCAGATATTTGATGCCCTGTCTTGAACAGTAAGACTTAACTTTTATTCTCATAATTGGTGTGTGTTACTAAGAAAAGTTATTAAAATTTCGTTTATTGCAGTGACTGGTAAATTATGGCAGATGAAATTACTATTCTGAAATCATTTCAGCTGATCACAGTTAACAAGGTAAGAAATCCCATTTCTACTGAAGATATTGGGTACTAATTGTATAAATAATGAACTTCATTGTATCAGATCTGAATCCCTTTCTTTATATCATGATATAATTGGGCACAATTTGTTTCATCTGCATAGAAATCTGATTTGTTGTGCAATGTGGTTCAATTTCAATGAGAAATTAGTTACAAATATGTGAGGTGCATGTCACACATGTTTTTTTGCAGACCATAAATAGAGGTGATTGGCTGGATGAAACCTGTCTCTATTAGCAGGTACAAGTATGGCCCGTAAGCGATGGAGGCCACTCATACAGATGTCATCTTCCCACTGCTTCAGCATTATGTAAATGGAACTGCTGGAGAAGGTTCAACCTCTATAGTCCAGCAGAGGGAACATGACTCCGTGAAATCCACTTAAATGATAAACATTTCAGGCTCTCCTTTGGGCCCCATAAATATGGGAGCCTGAAGACCATCACTCAGTGTTTTAGGAAAAGCTTCTTCTTCTTCTCCAGCAGATTTCAGAACAGTCCACGAACACTACTTCACTATTCCTCTTTGGTATGATTTACTTTTATATTATAATTTTAATACCTTGCTCTGTGTGGCTGTCTCAAAACAACACATTTCATGATATATATCAGCAACAATAAATCTGATTCTGATTCTTTCATGTGGAACTCTAACCTGCCCTGCTTAGCCCAGCTAGTGACCATTGCTCAAGCTTACCAATCTACTGACCATGGCCCCATCTTTTCTGACCGCCTAACACTACAGCTCCCCACCATGACCACCGATTACAATCTATCAACCACCTTCTTAGGCTACCAATGTCCTTTCAGAACCCTCTCCTTTTAGTTATACAGGTGACCTTGACTACACTTTCTACCGCATGCTCTTCAGATGCCTATTTCCACCCCTCCCACCCAATCAACCACTACCAGCCATCTACCCTCCTGACCTTTCATCCTGCGTCCCTTACCTATCCTCTAACGCTAGTGACAGAGAATTCTCACTACATATCTTTGATGTTCTACTGCATTATTGGAACAATACACAGGGGGCCACCAGTGACCAGATTTGTTTTTATATCTATGGAGCTGCCACACAAAGTGTGTAGCAACAACTGAAGGTTAGACATCCTGTGCCAACTGACTTGTTCTTTGACTCTTCAAACATATTGTACCCTCTGCAAGTATATGATGGAATATGGTCCATTTGAATAAAATCAGCCAACTGTGAATATGTTGTGGCTTTGACATGTACTGTCTTCAAGCTGGAGTGAAATGTGCTTACACTGTTCCTCTAAATGTTTGGCATATGCAATAAAAAGACAGATTTATACGCCATGAGCAAAGACTGGGTCATGAAGTACCAGAAGATTGGAGGATGGCAAATGTTATTCCTTTGTTCAAGAAACGTAACAGCGATATTCCTGGGAATGAAGGACCAGTGAGTCTTACTTCAGTGGTGGGAAAACTATTGGAGAGGATTCTTAGAGATGGGATTTACAAATATTTATAGAAGCATAGTCTGGTGAGGGATAGCCAACATGGCTTTATGAGAGGTAGGTCGTACTTCACCAGTCTGATGAATTCTTTGAGGAAGTGACAAAAACATATTGATGAAGGCAAAGCAGTGGTTGTGGTATATCTGGATTTTAGTAAGGTATTTGGCAAGGTTCCCCATTGTAGGCTCATTTAGAAAATCAGGAAGCATGGGATTCGGGGAAACTTGGCTGCATCGATTCGTAGTTGAGATGTACATAGTAGATGGAGAATGTTATTAATCAGATTTTGTCATAGATATTTGGTTCATTTGGGAGACTCTTAGATAAGCACATGGATGTAAGAAAACTGGAGGGCTATGTGGAAGGAAAGGGTTCAATTGATTTTGTTGTAGGTTCAAAGGAAGGCACAACACCATAAGTCAAAAGGCCTATATTGTTTGCTCTATGTTCTATGCAACAATATTGCCTGCTAAGCCATTCTAGAGGGAGGTTGAGAATCATGCCTGTTGCTGCTGGATTGGAATTTCACATATCTTAGGCCAGAACAGACTTGGGATTTGCTCCTTAAAAGAACTAGATGAGTTTCCATAAACAGTGTGGTACATTGATGGTCACTGATCCAAGACTTTATTTTAAACTTAAGGTAAACTAACTAACTGAGTTCACATTTCCCAGCAGTCATAACAGACGTTGACCCACTTCATCATTCTCTGGATTACTGTAAGTAACATAAACAGGATATGGGTCCTAGATATAACTCTTTAGGTTTATAAACAAGACATTTGATTGCCTACCCTAATACATTGTAATGGGATATTACAGGTATACTTTATATATTACTAGGCATATTTTGAGGATTTTGATCAGTAATGGAGCAAGAACACTTCAACAGAATAAGGTTTCAAGATACTAAATCTATTAGGATATAACAAAGTACAAAAAAAGTTTGTTGAATAAAATAAAATACTAAGTCATGAAGAATATTGATAAAGCACGAGTGCCTTCCAGGGAAGGGAGGTGATCAATGGCTGGCTCAGAGAACTTAGCGAGGTGATGGTATTGGCTCACTGCCCGTAAAACCCTAAACAAAAAAGGAGGTATTTCCAGCTAACAAAGTAGTTAATGCACAGTTTATTTTTAATGACGCATGTTTAATTTTAGACAGATAGTCCTTAATACATATTTAACACTCTCAGAGGATTTCTGATTTATAAAAGATTTCTGAATTACTAAAGATTTACGAAGGATCTCCAAACACAGTTACAATTCATGTGAACTAAAAGAACATACCAATGAGTTGCAGACAAATAAATAGTTCATCGTAGAAACTGAAGGTTGAGGAATGAATCCTAGTTCTTCTTTCTGTCAACCCGTCGTTCTGTTATTCTCCTTGTCATTCCTAACAACCCCCAATGCTTTCTAACATTTCTACTGTTTTGCAACTAGTTGACATTATCTGCATGTGATGGTTTCTCAGATACCTTTGCTGGGACAAAGTAATTCACACAGATAGTCTAAAAGCTTCTGCAGTTGAGATCCCAAACATCCAAAGTTAATGCTGTGAAAGCTGATTCTCTGAGTACACAAATATTCCAACTATTGGTTGATCAACTACACCTGTGACCATGTTTGATGTGCTAAGTAATGAATCAGTCTGGTCTGCAAGCTTCTTTGTACTCGATCACAATGGAGCAAATAACTGAGCCACGTTCGGTTTGATGCAGGCCAAATAACATAACCCCATTCTCTTATGTTGATATTTGTTTACAACAAGAAGTTGAGCAAGGAACATTGGTTAGAAGTTTAACTTTGCCACAAACGACTCTCATCCCTTGTAAAGATTATATTTTATTTGCAAGCAGTAGTGTAAAGCGTCTTCTTCAGTTTATTTCATTAAAGGCACTGCCTCATTGCAAATTCCCATAGTAGTATATATACAAGCTTGTATTCTGGCAGAGCAGGAGCATTGGACCTTAGCCAACGTTATCTACACTCGGAATTTACAGGAAGTTAATTCATAATGAAAGATATTTTCTACTTGACATCCAAGTTAAAATTCTTACAGAGTATAATCCCATGAATTTTATCTGGTAGGGTTTGGAAAACTCCCATGTATTATGGCAGAGATCTAAAGTAAATGGAAAGTAATTAACAAGCTTGCCTGCCAAGTTTCTAAGCACCCTGTAACATTGCAGTATGAAATTCAGGGACAGCAGCAGATCCTGGACTGAAAAGCAGTTCTACCTCACCCTGAGACAAGAATTTGATCCTTGGGAAAGGCATAAAAGGAACTAATAATGACTTTGAACCTCTTTGAGAAATGGTTTTCTGAGGAGAGAGCCAACTCAACAAGATAAACACATATTTCAATTGCAGCCCATAAAAGGTAAAGTGTTGTAAAAAATAACTTATAACCATATAACAATTACAGCACAGAAACAGGCCATCTCGGCCCTTCTAGTCCGTGCCGAACTCTTACTCTCACCTAGTCCCACCGACCTGCACTCAGTCCATAACCCTCCATTCCTTCCCTGTCCATATAGCTGTCCAATTTAACTTTAAACGACAACATCGAACCTGCCTCAACCACTTCTGCTGGAAGCTCATTCCACACAGCTACCACTCTCTGAGTAAAGAAGATCCCCCTCATGTTACCCCTTATCTAAATACCAGTTGTACTTAAGTCCCTGGACTTCTCCAAGGTCCAAATCACTGTCAGCCTTCATCACCCAGCAGATGAAGGCTCTATAATTCAACATAGAAGCTGAAGTAAAAACATTAAAGCCAGTCTCACTATATCTATCTGCTTCAATAATTTATGCTTACTTACCGAATTATGGTAATTCATTGCAACGTACTAAAGGCATACTTGCAATCACCACATAATTAACTCTTCAAATGATTTCTGAAATTTTATACAGAATGATTAAAATATTGAAAGGTTTTAAACAATAAAACTTGCAGGTAACATGTACTGTATGTCATGTTTTGATAAAGAAATTCTGCTTCTTAATGACTTCTGCATAATAACTTAGAGGTTGATTAATGTAACTGCTAAAAATTAGGATAGAAAATGTTGAAAACTAATCGTATATACTGCATACAAATCACAATCTCCATACTACTCTTTGGGGGTAAACGTGTCAATACAAGCCAGACTTTATTCAGAATATTTACAAGGGGAAGAAAACTTTTGTCAATGGTGATAGTTGATAACACATTGATGCAGCTGTCAGAAACCTGGTCTGATGCAGGGTGCAGCCCATGCACAGGTTCCATTGAGGTTAACACACAGACCACGTGCATAAACAATAAGTTGTTCCGTTGCAAGGAACGACCTGGTGTTTGGATGATCCAGGCACCAGACCAAATTGTAAAGGTCAGGTTGTCGAGACTGGCTCGGCTCTCTGCTCTGCGATGTTTACTCGGCTCTGCACTGAACTGAGGCGGTGGTCTGCTCCGGCTGCAGTGATGTCTCTGCTTCGTGTCTTTTGGAAAACTTTCGTTCTGAATGCTATTTCCTTACTTTAATTGTTTGCATGATTTTTTTCTCTCTCTACGCATTGGGTGTTTTACGGTCTTTTTTTTCAATGGGTTCATGTTTCATGAGCCTTTTTTCCCCAGTGGGTTCCTTTAAGGTTTTATTGTTTTGTGACTGCCTGTAAGGAGCTGAATCTCAAGGTTGCATAATGTATACATACTTTGAAATATTGAAAGAATATTTCTAGAGGAGAAGAATCTTACCAAAGACGAAGGTGGGACAGCAGAAACCTGATTGGATGAGGACTAACCAATCAGGAGGGACGGATGATATCACCAGACTAGACATGCCTAGGCAGCATCCCTGATGAAGATGGCAGAGTTTGTCATTGAAATGTCGGTTAAAATCAATAACTGTACCAGCTGGAAGCCCAAGAAGAGTTTATTTGTATACATACTTTGATAATAAATGTGCTTTGAACTTTTGAATTAATAAGGAAAGTTAGTAAGTTGAATAACTTAAATACTCTGCCTTTAATACCATCATTCCAAATAAACTGATGCGAAAGCTCCGGAACCTGGGCCTCAGCACTCAGATCTGCAGCTGGATCTTCAACTTCCTCACAGACAGGCCCCAGGCTGTAAAGATAGGGGACAAGCTCTCCTCTACAATCACTCTGAGCACCAGTGCCCTGCAATGCTGTGTACTCAGCCCCCTGCTGTACTCACTGTACACCCATGATTGTGTAGCCAAGTTTCCATTGAACTCAATATGTAAGCCTGCTGATGACACAACAATTGTAGGCCGTATCTCGGGTAATGATGAGCTTGAGTACGGAGAGGAAATTAAGAACCTGGTGGCATGGTACGAAGACAATAACCTAGCCCTCAACGTCAGCAAGCTGAAGGAATTGGTTGTTGACTTCAGAAGGAGTAGCGGACCGCACAACCCAATTTACATCGGTGTTGCACAAGTGGAACAGGTCAAAAGCTTTAAGTTCCTCGGGGTCAATATCACAAATGACCTGACTTGGTCCAACCAAGCAGAGTCCACTGCCAAGAAGGCCCACCAGTGCCTTTACTTCCTGAGAAAGCTAAGAAAATTTGGCCTGCCCCCTATAATCCTCACTAATTTTTATAGATGCACTGTGGAAAGCATTCTTCTAGGGTGCATCACAACCTGGTATGGAAGTTGTCCTGTCCAAGACCAAAAGAAGCTGCAGAAGATCGTGAACACGGCGCAGCACATCACAGAAACCAATCTTCCGTCTGTGGACTCACTTTACACCGTACGCTGTCAGAGCAGTGCTACCAGGATAATCAAGGACACGACCCACCCAGCCAACAGACCTTTCGTCCCTCTTCCCTCCGGAAGAAGGCTCAGGAACTTGAAGACTCATATGGCCAGATTTTGGAACAGCTTCTTTCCAACTGTGATAAGACTGCTGTCAATTACTGCTATCTTTGGATTACCAATGATAGATTTAAATTATTTAACCTCTTCAGCACGTAGGATGATTGCATTTCTGACTCTAATGGCTAGAAGATCCATTTTGCTGAATTGGAAAGAGATTAACCCTTCTACTGTATTTCATTGGTTTTCACAAACTATGGTATGTTTGAATTTGGAAAAAAATTAGAAGTGCGGTTTATGACCCTTCCATTAGGTTTGAAAAAACTTGGAGGCCATTCATTCAGCATTTTCATTTGATGTAATTTGACCATTTCCAAACTTGTTTTATTTCTCTGTATTGTTGGTTGAGAGGAATGGAGTCATCGATACTAAGGTTTTCTTCTTTCCCATTTTCAAGTTGTTAGTACTGCCCAAGTCTTTAGTTTAGTTGACTAATTCTGTTTAGTTTAGTTTTTTTGGGGGGATGGGGTTTCTTTTTTTTTTCTATTTTTTTTCTTTTTCATGATTTTTCTTCTGTTTTTTTTGCTTTGTATTATTCATTGTTATTCTACACGATTGGGAGCTTCGTCAATTTATACTATTTGGTTTTACAATTACTCATTTTAAGTGTAACAATGTATCTCCTACTATTTGTATTTTTGCTTTGTTATGTTTTCATTCTATGAAATTAATAAAAAGATTGAAAAAGAAAGAAAAGACTGCTGAGCGGATCCTGAGCCGGATCTGGGCCGTATCCTCCAAATACCCAACCTGCCTCTCGGGTTTTTTTTGCACTACCTTACTTTCCCTTTTCTATTATCTATTTATGATTTATAATTTAAAATTTTAATATTTACTATTGATTTGTAATCCAGGGAGCGCAAAGCGCAGAATCAAATATCGCTGTGATGATTGTACGCTCTAGTATCAATTGTTTGGTGACAATAAAGTAAAGTAAATAAGTTTGGCACAGTTCCACATACTGTAGGGATGATTCATGATTAAACAGAAATAGGCTCTTTAGCCTACTAATTATTTGCATTCAACCATCATTTAGTCTGTGGTTTTATATGCTTCAGGTGTTCAATTAGATATGTTCCTATCAAAGGTGAGAGTACCTGGTTCCACCTCCCACTCAGGCAATGCTTTCCAGTTTTGGAAACCACACTCTGGGTTTCTTCCTCAGATTCTGTTCAACTCTGTTACCACTTACCCTACACCTATACTCAATAGCTTTAGGAAACTCTCCTACGGGGGTAAGTTTCCTATTTCTATCCTATTCATACTTCCCAGAATTTTATACAGCTCCACCAGGTTTTCCTTCTGTTTTCTCTTCTCCAAGGAAGATAAACCCACCTTATCTCATCTCACCTCACACCTGAGATCCACGTAGCATCCTGATGAGTCGGTTCTGCACCCTCTTCAGAGCAATCATGCCCCTCCTATATATGGTGACTGCACACAGCGCTGGCTTAACCAGTGTTTTACTACATTGTACCTGCATGCTTTTATATTCTTTGCTACTGAAGCTAAGGATCCCATATGCCTTCTTTGCTACCTTATCTACTACTGCTGTCCCTTAAGGCAGTTATGATTTTCCCCAATACACTCCAAGGTAGTTCCCAACCACTGTTATACCAATGAGCCTTACTATTAACTGAGGGGTTTGGGAACCCCTGCTCCAAGGCCCTATCATGTATTGTGTACATCCTACCTTTATCAGCCCTCCAAAGGCACTCCAGCTCGCACTTATTAGAATCAAATTCCATTAGCTGTTGATCTGTCCATCTTACTAACTAATTAATATTTTAATGTGGCACATGCCTATCCTGCTCACTAGCACCAATCATACCATCTGAATCATTAATGTGTATAAAGAACAGCAAGGATCCCAACACTGATCCCTGTGGTTCAGCACTAGTCAGAGGATTCCAAGAACAAAAATAACTCTCTGCCCATCCTCTGCCTCCCATCACCAAACCAACTTGTCCTCGATCACGCATGCCTTCCCAAGTGCCGATTAGTCCTGCTTCACAGATAGTTTTCCAATGAGTTCCCTAAAAACTGATGTTTGACTCACTGGCCTCTTAATTACTTGGCGTATCCCTGTGGCCCGTTTTGAATATGTAATACCTGTGTTCGACAGAAAGAGCTGCAGTATCCCCAAGTCTCAGATTTCCTTCATTGATTACTTTATAACTGATGTGTTTGCTGACCTGCCCAATCTGATGCAACACCTGGGGACAAACTTCAAGTACTGGAAGTAACTGGATGAGCAGAATCTGTCTTCCAGCTGTCCTCCCCCTGAGCAGTGATTGGACTAAGCGCTACCACAGTTGTTGCCATTCTGCTCTGTGACGTGATGACGTGACTAGACTGGGTCCTGCTAGTGGGATCGGGGGAGCAGTGGTGCCACAGTGTGAAGCTCTGAACAAGAACAGAAATGCAATGCACCGTTACAAGGCTCAGCCCTCCCTGTGCTGGCTACTTCTGCATTTGCCTCGACCTTTTGGGTCTAAAGTGGTCTGCACAAGAGTTGCTCATAAAACAAGCCCATGCCACTGAGAAGTGCAACTTGTCATCAAAGAAATGGTAGGGAATGTATTGTGCTTGTTTTTCCAACCTGTAAGAAGAAGCAGTCCCTCATCTCCTGAGCACTACTGATTTCCAATTTATAGTTTGTAAAGGAAAGAGAAAATATATATATCTAAATGTTTAAAAACTTTTCTCAAATGTGATCATTATTATAATTTAGATAATCTGTTTATTTATTTTGTTAGATGTTTAATATTTTCTTTGAATTTATATAAATACTTAAAAACCAAAGCAAACTTTCAAATAATAACATAAATTGGCCTGAGAAAAGAAGAGTATCATATTTGTTATCCGCAAGTCATCTGGTGCTGCACTGTGTCATCTGTGATCAAAAGTCTCTGGACCCCAGCAATCTCCTCATTTGACCAGCAGCCTGGGATGCATCTCATCACACCCTTAACATTTATCCATCTTTAAGCCCATTAAGACATCCAGTGACTTCTGATAGAGTACAGCACCCGAACAGGTCCCTTGGCCCATAATGTTGCACCAAGGCAATTAAATTAGTAACCAAATGGCCAACTAAACTAATGTCTTCTGCCTTCACAATGTCCCTATCCATTCCCTTACATTCATGTGCCAATTTAAACCTCGAAATTTTCCAGTGTTTCTGCCTCTACTGCCAACCCAGGTAGTGTATTCCAGGCACCCACTACTCTCCGTGTAAAAAAAACTCACCGCCCCCCCCCCCACCACAGCTCCTTTAAAATTAACCCTGCTTACCTTAAATGTATGCCCTCTGATATTAGACATTTCAGTCCTGAGGAAAAGATGCTGTCTGACTACTCGACCTATATCTCTCATAATCATACAAACCTCCATCAGACCTCCGCTCAGACTCCGCCACCTCTGAAAAAACAACGCAAGTTATAGCACATGCCAACTAATCCATGCAGCATCCTGGTAAACCTCTTCTGCATTCTCTCTAAAGCCTCGGCATCCTTTCTATAATGTGCCCACAAGAACTGTATGCAATACTCCAGATGTAGCCCAACCAGTTTTATCATTTTGTCTTTTATAATAATAGCACGTTCTAGATTTCAACCTCCCTGAATTCTCCAACTATTCTTCTTTGGTGCATACAGTTAAAAAGCATCTATTTCACACTTTGTTTTGACCCTCTGGCTTTATTGTATCATTATATAGTGCATGGGAGACATTGTCCAAGATGGCATGCAACTTGGACAGCATCCTCTTTTCAGACACCACCATCAGAGAATCCAGTTCCATCCCCACAACATCACTGGCCTTACGAATGAGTTTGCTGATTCTGTTGGTGTCTGCTACCCTCAGCCTGCTGCCCCAGCACACAACAGCAAACATGATCGCACTGGCCAGCACAGACTCGTAGAACATCCTCAGCATCGTCCAGCAGACGTTAAAGGACCTCAGTCTCTTCAGGAAATAGAGACGGCTCTGACCCTTCTTGTAGACAGCATCAGTGTTCTTTGACCAGTCCAGTTTATTGTCAATTTGTATCCCCAGGTATTTGTAATCCTCCACCATGTCCACACTGACCCCCTGGATGGAAATGGGTCACCGGTGCCTTAGCCCTCCTCAGGTCTACCACCAGCTCCTTAGTCTTTTTCACATTAAGCTGCAGATAATTCTGCTCACACCATGTGACAAAGTTTCCTACCATAGCCCTGTACTCAGCCTCATCTCCCTTGCTGATGCAACTATGTCCAACTATGGCAGAGTCATCAGAAAACTTCTGAAGATGACAAGACTCTGTGCAGTAGTTGAAGTCTGAGGTGTAAATGGCGAAGAGAATGGGAGACAAGACAGTCCCCTGTGGAGCTTCAAACTGAAGAAAGCAAAGGCTCATGCTACAACCCCATCGGATCAATCTTGTGAACTGTTACTGCTCTTACTCTATTGTAAGTACTGGACAGGAAAACCAAATCTGTATTCATCATTCCAGATGCAGTCTCACCTGGACCCTGAATAATTGAAGAAAGACAGTTCTACTATCGGACTCAAATCATTTTGCAATAAAGGCAAAAAAAAATTGTCTTCCCAATCGTTTGGTGTACCTGCCAGTTAATATTCAGTGATTCATGTACAAGGAGACCTGACCCTTCTGAACAGTAATACCCTTCAGTCTCTCCCATTTAAGAAATACTTCACTTTTCTATGATAGATTCTATCTGCCAAGTCCTTACCTATTCCCTTTGCTTGTCTATCCTACATGAAACCTTTCCACAGCGCACTTCTGTGTTATCAGCAAACTTAGGTAGGTCGCACTTGACCCCCCTCAGAGTTCAAAGTAAATTTATTATCAAAGTACATCTATTTCAGCATATAATATCTATTTTCTTGCAGGCATTATCAATTTGCAAAAGAGGACAAATTTACAAATAATAAATAATACTGAAAACATGAGTTGTAGAGTCTTTGAAAATGAGTCTATAGGTTGTGGAGTCAGTTCAATGGTGAGGTGAGTGAAGTTGTCCACATTGGTTCAGGAACTTGATGGTTTAGGATAATAACTGTCCCTGAATTTGGTGACGTGGGACATAAGGCTTCTGAACCTCTGGCCCAAAAGTAGTAGTGAGAAGGGAGCATGGCCTGGTTACTGGGTAACTTGACGGTGGATGCTGCTTTCTTGTGGCAGTGCTCCTTGTACATGTGCTCATTGATTGGGAGGTGTTTGCTTGTGATGGACCATGTTGCGTCCACTACTGTTTGTACACTTTTCCGTACCAGAGCATGATGCAACCAGTCAAGATACTCTCCACCAGGCATCGATAGGAGTTTGACCAAGTTTAAGATGACATTTCGAATCTATGCAAACTTCTAAAACGGTGGAGGTGCTCCTTGGTAGTCTTATCCAACTCGTCAATAACTGGCTGAACAGCTGGGGCTCACTAGTCACAACTTCGAACCTGAAAATGACCCAATTCTTCCTACTCCCTGCTTTCTATCCGTCAATCAATCTTCTATGCAGGGAAGCATATTATTCTGGGCTCTAATTCATTTGTTTTTTACAATCACTTATCTGGCATCCTATTAAAGACCATCTGAAGGTCCAAATACATCACATGAACTAGTGCGCCCTTATCTGTTCTGCTCATTACAACCTTAAAAATCTCTAACAGATATGTCAAGCCTGATTTTTCTTTCAGAAATCCACATTGATTCGGCCCGATATAATTATTTTTTCTAATCGCGCCCCCACCCCCCCACCGAGAAGAGACACAAGCACTTTCAGCAGTACTCTTGCTCCCTCACCCCAGTCTTCACATTACCACAGAGGAATCAATTTGTTCTCTGTCAAATTAATCTCCCTTTGGAATACTGCCGTCTTATTCTTCCGTTGTTCTACCTTTCAGCAGACCTGTCCCATTCACTGTGGCCATGTCTATTTATTGTGGTGTGGAACATCTGCATTCAGGGCAGAATCAACTAATTCTCCAGATATTTTCACCTCTTCCACATTGTCCACAGTTGGTGCCAAAGCAACATTTGATGAACCATGCACTATGTTTAGCTTCCTGTTGGATTCCCAATCAATCTGCACAATCTTCTCCAGAACATATGCATTTAAGCAAAAGAAAGACACATGGAATAAAAAAAGCAAACCATCAACTCAAGTGCGCCATGATCTTAATAACGCACCCGCTCTCACACATAACCCACATTCAATATTTTTCTATACCTTAGATTACTAATTTATTGACATTTGATATCAATGAGTGAATCAACAGTGGACATAATATTTCCTGATGCAGTAAGAAAAAAATAGACTTATCTGTTCCCTTTGTCCTTGCCTACCACCCACAAGCCTCCCTATCCAGTGCATCATCTCCATAACTTCCTTCTTCTACAATGGGCTTCTGCCATTAAGCACATCTTCCTGTCCCTCGCACCACCCTTTCTCTGTGCTTTCTGTATAGATTACTCTCTATGTGACTCCCTTGTCTCATCATCCCTCCCCACTTCTCTCTCCCTAGAACTTATTCCTGCAAGGTGCCCCAACACCACCTCTCTCACCATCAGTCAGGACCCATAACTGTTCTTCCAGATGAGGCAATGTTTCACACACTTATCAACTTGTTTGCCATCCCTCCCCCCACATTCTTATTCCAGCTTCTGCCACCTTCCTTTCCAATCCTAATGAAGGGTCATTGCTGTCTGATTTGCTGAATTCCAGCATTTAGTGTGCATTACTCAAGATTTCCAGCATCCGCAGAATATCATGTTTATGACCGATTTGTTTATGTGGTAGTATAAACTTAACCACCACCGCACCTTGTCCCCATTCCAACCTCACTCCTTCGGAACGCTCTGCTCTCCACTCCCTCCGCACTAATCCTAACCTTATTATTAAACCCGCTGATAAGGGGGGTGCTGTTGTAGTCTGGCGTACTGACCTCTACCTTGCCGAGGCACAGCGACAACTCGCGGATACCTCCTGTTATTTACCCCTCGATCGTGACCCCGCTGAGGAGCACCAGGCCATTGTCTCCCACACTATCACCGACTTTATCCGCTCAGGGGATCTCCCATCCACCGCTACCAACCTTATAGTTCCCACACCCTGCACTTCCCGTTTCTACCTCCTACCCAAGATCCACAAACCTGCCTGTCCTGGCCGACCTATTGTCTCAGCTTGCTCCTGCCCCACCGAACTCGTTTCTGCATACCTCGACACTGTTTTATCACCCCTTGTTCAATCCCTTCCGACCTATGTTCGTGACACTTCTCACGCTCTTAAACTTTTCGATGATTTTAAGTTCCCTGGCCCCCACCACTTTATTTTCACCAGGGATGTCCAGTCCTTATATACTTCCATCCCCCATCAGGAAGGTCTCAAAGCTCTATGCTTCTTTTTGGATTCCAGACCTAATCAGTTCCCCTCTACCACCACTCTGCTCCGTCTAGCGGAATTAGTCCTCACTCTTAATAATTTCTCCTTTGGCTCCCCCCACTTCCTTCAAACTAAAGGTGTAGCTATGGGCACCCGTATGGGTCCTAGCTATGCCTGCCTTTTTGTTGGGTTTGTGGAACAATCTATGTTCCGTGCCTATTCTGGTATCTGTCCCCCAATTTTCCTTTGCTACATCGACGACTGCATTGGCGCTGCTTCCTGCACGCATGCAGAACTCGTTGACTTTATTAACTTTGCCTCCAACTTTCACCCTGCCCTCAAGTTTACCTGGTCCATTTCCGACACCTCCCTCCCCTTTCTAGGTCTTTCTGTCTCTGTCTCTGGAGACAGCTTATCCACTGATGTCTACTATAAGCCTACTGACTCTCACAGCTATCTGGACTATTCCTCTTCTCACCCTGTCTCTTGCAAAAACGCCATCCCCTTCTCGCAATTCCTCTGTCTCCGCCGCATCTGCTCTCAGGATGAGGCTTTTCATTCTAGGACGAGGGAGATGTCTTCATTTTTTAAAGAAAGGGGCTTCCCTTCCTCCACTATCAACTCTGCTCTTAAACACATCTCCCCCATTTCACATACATCCGCTCTCACTCCATCCTCCTACCACCCCACTAGGAATAGGGTTCCCCTGGTCCTCACCTACCACCCCACCAGCCTCCGGGTCCAACATATTATTCTCCGTAACTTCCGCCACCTCCAACGGGATCCCACCACTAAGCACATCTTTCCCTCCCCCCCTCTCTCTGCATTCCGCAGGGATCGCTCCCTACACAACTCCCTTGTCCATTCGTCCTCCCCATCCCTCCCCACTGATCTCCCTCCTGGCACTTATCCGTGTAAGCGGAACAAGTGTTACACATGCCCTTACACTTCCTCCCTTACCACCATTCAGGGCCCCAAACAGTTCTTCCAGGTGAGGCATCACTTCACCTGTGAGTCGACTGGGGTGATATACTGCGTCCGGTGCTCCCGATGTGGCCTTTTATATATTGGTGAGACCCGACGCAGACTGGGAGACCGCTTTGCTGAACATCTACGCTCTGTCCGCCAGAGAAAGCAGGATCTCCCAGTGGCCACACATTTTAATTCCACATCCCATTCCCATTCTGACATGTCTATCCACGGCCTCCTCTACTGTAAAGATGAAGCCACACTCAGGTTGGAGGAACAACACCTTATATTCCGTCTGGGTAGCCTCCAACCTGATGGCATGAACATCGACTTCTCTAACTTCCGCTAAGGCCCCACCTCCCCCTCGTACCCCATCTGTTACTCGTTTTTATGCACACATTCTTTCTCTCACTCTCCTTTTTCTCCCTCTGAATATACCTCTTGCCCATCCTCTGGGTCACCCCCCCCCTTGTCTTTCTTCCCGGACCTCCTGTCCCATGATCCTCTCGTATCCCCTTTTGCCTATCACCTGTCCAGCTCTTGGCTCTATCCCTCCCCCTCCTGTCTTCTCCTATCATTTTGCATCTCCCCCTCCCCCTCCAGCTTTCAAATCCCTTACTCACTCTTCCTTCAGTTAGTCCTGACGAAGGGTCTCGGCCTGAAACGTCGACTGCGCCTCTTCCTATAGATGCTGCTTGGCCTGCTGCGCTCACCAGCAACTTTGATGTATGTTAACCATTTAATGTTATTTCAGACTATGGTTCACAGCTGCTTCAGATCTAAATTAACTTCCTTGTCAATTATTCAGCATTTATAACTAATGTTAAATGATTCTGCCTATTATTATTTTTAATCTGAAGGGGCTAAGGACTCTTTCTGGCTGAAAGATCTAATTGGGCTTGAATGGAAAATGCAGGATATAACAGTCAGGATGGATAAAAGGGACCTGTAGATGTCGTGTTTTTGTATTTCCTGAAACCATTCAATAAAGTAGCACATAAAAGCTTACAGCACTAAATAAAAGAGCTCTAGTTTGGCATAATCAAGCAGGATGTGAAAATGGAACTGTCAGGATAAGTGGGCCATTTTCAGATGTAATCAGTAACTTCTGGAGCCCTACACATATCAGTGATGGATGCTAGTATATGAAACAAAATGTTAAGGTATAGGTACAGCAAGTAATTAGGAAAGTTAACAGATTGCTTTCTTTTATTGTGAGGAACAGGGAGCACAAAAATAGGGATATTTTGATGCAACTTTACAGTGGTACTGTAAACAATTTAGGTCTCCATGTTGAAGGATAGATGTGTCTGTTATGTATTGAGCTGAGTCCACTACTCTGCAAAACAGATATATTTACCTCAGGGACAGCGCAGAGAAGGCATACTTGATTAATTTCCCAGATAAAAAGATAGATAGATGTAGAGAGGTTGAGCAGGTTGGAGGTTAGAGAGATTTTCAGAACCTTTTCCCCAAATGGGGACATCTAGAACTAGGAACAGATTTAAAAATATAGGGACCAATTATTTCAGACAGATATTAGAAGGAATTCCTTCTCTGTGCATTGTGGTCTTTTAGTTTTATTATTATAGAGGCTTGCTTGTGGTTATGAAACTGTAAGAACATTAGCATGCAACATCAGCATTGAACAAAAGAGTCTAGCTTTATTTCCATTTGTAAGTTGCCATTCAATACACTGGAGATACACAACAAATCCTGTCTCCACAAATCCTTCCAATGCAGTGCTCAGGTCAGTGAATATTATTGCTGTTCCATATGAGTATCCACTCTTCTTAATCCGGCAGAAACTGTTGGGCCATTGGCAATCGCCCAGTGAGGTTGCTCATTACAGCTTGAATCCTTTTAAATACTAGTTGCACCTCTTAAATACTTACAACCACAAGCCATCTTATTACCAGTAGATAATAGTTCAGTGCAGGCCACATACACGTGAGTTTGAGGCAAAGTGTCTTTGCCTTTACTGATGATCCCTTGTTTTCCAAAATTATATAATGTTCTGTTTGTACTCTGGTCTGTAGCCAAGAAAGTTAGCAATAAAAACTTTGGCAACTATCTTTCCATGTGCAATTGTGTACGTTTCAGTTTCCCTTACTGCCAGTTGCCTGAAGGACTGCTCGATACCTTCACCTGCATTCAGGGTGCCAAACAAAAAATGCCCACTTTTCCAAGCATCTTTGCTCTATCCACAAAAAGCAGGATTTCCCAGTGACCAACTATTTTAATTCCAATCCCTACTGCTATTCCAACATCACAGTCTATGACCTTTTCTTCTGTCACAATGAAGCCACTCACAGGTTGGAGGAGTAACACCTCATGTTCCGTCTAGATAGCCTCCAATCTGATGACATGAACATTGATTCCTTAGGCTTCTAGTAATTTCTTCCCCCTCCCCTTCCCTCTTCTTCAATTCCCTGTAATGTCCCAGTTGCTATGCTGTGAGATATTACATTTTAGTAGTTTTCTGTGAAAGCAGCGTGTCCTGCTGGTAGAATGTTTTGGTTTTGGCAAAAGGTAAGGGGCATGTTGTTCAACTTAGGATTGTTAAGTCAGCCAATCAGGCTGGTGGGATCAGAAGGCTCTAGAGAGAGCTGGGTGGAGAGAGATTTGTGGCAGTGGTAGGGTTCTTGGTCTTTTGGCGGGAGATGCAATGAAGAGAAGATCGGGAGAGATGATGTTGGGTAATGAACTGGATTTGATAAGGGAACTCGAGGTAAAGGAGCCATTAGGAGGTAGTGACCATAATATGATGTTTTAAACTACAATTTGAGAGGGAGAAGGGAAAATCGGAAGTGTCAGTATTGCAGTTGAACCAAGGGGACTGTGGAGCCATGAGGGAGGAGCTGGCCAAAGTTGACTGGAAAGATACCCTAGTAGGGATGACAGTGGAACAAGAATGGCAGGTATTTCTGAGAATAATACAGAAGGTGCAGGATCAGTTCATTCCAAAGAGGAAGAAAGATTCTAAGGGGAGAAAGGGGTGACCGTGGCTGACAAGGGAAGTCAAGGATAGTATAAAAATGAAAGAGAAGTATAACATAGCAAAGATGAGCAGGAAGCCAGAGGATTGAGAAACTTTTAAAGAGCAACAGAGGATAACTAAAAAGGCAATATGGGGAGAAAAGATGAGATACAAAGGCAAGCTAGCCAAAAATATAAAGGAGGCTAGTAAAAGCTTCTTTAGGTATGTGAAGAGGAAAAAATTAGTTACGACCAAAGTTGGGCCCTTGAAGACAGAAATGGGTGAATTTATTATGGGGAACAAGGAAATTGGCAGATGAGTTGAACAGGTACTTTGGATCTGTCTTCACGAGGGAAGACACAAACAATCTCCCAGATGTAATAGTGGCTGGAGGACCTAGGGTAACGGAGGAACTGAAGGAGATTCGCATTAGACAGAAAATGGTGTTGGATAGACTGATGGGACTGAAGGCTGATAAATCCCCAGGGCCTGATGGTCTGCATCCCAGGGTACTTAAGGGGGTGGCTCTAGAAATCGTGGACACATTGGTAATTATTTTCCAATGTTCTATAGATTCAGGATCAGTTCCTGAGGACTAGAGGATAGCTACTGTTATCCCACTTTTTAAGAAAGGAGGGAGAGAGAAAACAGGGAATTAGAGACCAGTTAGCCTGACAACAGTGGTGGGGAAGGTGCTGGAGTCAATTATAAAGGATGAAATAGCGGCACATTTGGATAGCAATAACAGGATCGGTCTGAGTCAGCATGGATTTACAAAGGGAAAATCATGCTTGACTAATCTTCTGTAATTTTTTGAGTATGTAACTATGAAAATGGACAAGGGAGAGCCAGTGGATGTAGAGTACCTATACTTTCAGAAAGCCTTTGATAAGGTCCCACATAGGAGATTAGTGGGCAAAATTAGAGCACATGGTATTGGGGGTAGGGTACTGACATGGATCGTAAATTGGTTCATAGTCATAGTCATACTTTATTGATCCCGGGGGAAATTGGTTTTCGTTACAGTTGCACCATAAATAATAAATAGTAATAGAAATAGTAATAGTAATAATACTATTAGTAGTAGTAACAAAGAGTAGGGATTAACAGGTCCCTTTCAGAATGGCAGGCAGTGACTAGTGGGGTAACGCAAGGCTCGGTGTTGGGACCGCAGCTATTTACAATATACATTAATGATTTAGATGAAGGGATTAAAAGTAACATTAGCAAATTTACAGATGACACAAAGCTGGGTGGCAGTGTGAAATGTGCGGAGGATGTTGAGATAATGTAGGATGACTCGGACAGGTTGGGTGGGTGGGCAGATGCATGGCAGATGCAGTTTAATGTGGATAAATGTGAGGTTATCCACTTTGGTGGCAAGAACAGGAAGGCAGATTACTATTTGAATAGTGTCAAGTTAGGAAAAGGGGAAGTACAACGAGAGCTAGTTGTCCTTGTTCATCAGTCACTGAAAGTAAGCATGCAGGTACAGCAGGCAGTGAAGAAAGCTAATGGCATGTTGGCCTTCATAACAAGGGGAGTTGAGTATAGGAGCAAAGAGGTCCTTCTGCAGTTGTAGAGGGCCCTGGTGAGACCACACCTGGAGTATTGTGTACAGTTTTGGTCTCCAAATTTGAGGAAGGACATTCTTGCTATTGAGGGAGTGCAGCATAGGTTCACAAGGTTAATTCCCGGGATGGCAGGACTGATATATGTTGAAAGATTGGAGCGACTGGGCTTGTATACACTGGAATTTAGAAGGATGAGAGGGGATCTGGTTGAAACATATAAGATTATTAAAGGATTGGACATGCTAGAGGCAGGAAACATGTTCCCGATGTTGGGGGAGTCCAAAACCAAAGGCCACAATTTGAGAATAAGGGGTAGGCCATTTAGAACGGTGTTGAGGAAAAACGTTTTCACCCAGAGTTGTGGATCTGTGGAATGCTCTGCCTCAGAAGGCAGTGGAGGCCAATTCTCTGGATGCTTTCAAGAAAGAGTTAGATAGAGCTCTTATTGATAGTGGAGTCAAGGGATATGGGGAGAAGGCAGGAACAGGGTACTGATTGTGGATGATCAGCCATGATCACAGTGAATGGCAGTGCTGGTTCAAAGGGCCGAATGGCCTACTCCTGCACCTATTGTCTATTGCCTGTAGGATTCGATCCAACGGGAAGACACAATTGCAAAGAGTGCTTCATAAGATGAAGGAGCTCAAGGTGAGCTCTACCAGTGATTGGTGAGAATTCAGCACTGTGAGTAATGGTTATACCCAGCTTTTGGAATAGATGAGCTCCAGCAATCACGTGCACACTTAGACTGGTCTAACTGTAATGGGCCCTTTTATTTTCTTTCTTTCCCTTAATAAAGGAAAGGTACGTCGCATCCAGAGTTTCTCTGGTTAGCAGACGATTTCCCTCCACGCCTCTCTGACGTAGTGGGGAACCGCGTACGAGGCAAGTTACAACAGTGGTTTGCCATTGCCTTCTGCTGGGTGAATTTCTAAAGAAATCACCAGCTCATAACCCAGCACGGATGGAAAGCATAAAGGGGAGCCGGCTGGCTGACTGGATTTGAACTCGGGACCTTTCGTCCCGAAGTCCGGCGCTGATGCCACTATGCCACCAGCCGGGTCCTTCTCTTAATAACTGTTTGAAAAAACTGTAATTGATAAATATATTTTCTTTATAATTTTATGCTGCTATATAATTTGTTATTTCTTGTCGACTGATAATTCTGTATGGGCAGTACTTAAACAGCATTTGCTCAAATCAAGGTTCTGTTAATCAGAACATCCCAACTGTCCTGTTTGGTTGAACCCCAAATCATACCGACCCTAGACATATATTGTTATAAAGGTGGCCTTCTCACCGCTGGGTCACGTAGCTATTAGCACAGTTAACTACTGAGCCAAGTTTGCCTACCAGCCTGGTGAGAGGGGTACATCCCCACTCTAGTCTCTTAAGTCTTTTCCTCACCTACCTGTCACTCCCCTAGGTGCCCCTCCTCCTTCCCTTTCACCAGTCTCCTCTCCTGATTCCTTTTTCTCCAGCCCTCTAACTTTTCCAATCACTTCCCAGCATCTTACTTCATCCCCCCCTCTCCCACCCGCCTGGTTTCACCTGTTACCTTCTAGCTTGTACTCCCTCCCCCCCCCCAACCTTCTTATTCTGTCATCTTTCCCCTTCCTTTCCAGTGCTGATGAAGGGTCTCAGCCCAAAATGGCAACTGTTTATTCATTTCCATTGATGCTACCTGAAATGCTGAGTTCCATCAGCATAAACAGCTGGGTCAATACTACAAAGTCTTCTTCATGACTATCTGTGGTCTTGTACCTGAACATGAAGATCTAAACCAGATAACAAAACAACAGCCTAACACCAACACAATTGTTTTGTAAAGAATCTATAGATTTTAAGATGCAGATCATTAAGTTCTAGAAATATATTGCCTTACATTTCCATTCTCCACCAATAGCCTTTAATTAAACTCTTTGAACCCCTCAATAGACTTTCGTTCAATACTTCCAGATTTTGCAAGCCCATGAAGCCAGATCCAAGACACTTGTTTAATTTCCCATTTTCTCAGTTCAAGTTATCTCACTTCAATGCGTACATTTTCACATATGCACATAATAGCCTATTCTCTTATTCTGCCTTCTCTGTCCTTATTAATGCATTAATCTCCCTTTGCTGAATTCTGCCAGTGTTATAAACCATCCCCTATATATGCTATGCAGTTTCTAGATTAGGTTACACAACATTGTGGGCTGAAGGGCCTGTAATGTGCTGTAGATTTCTATGTTCTATGAGCACAATATCACAGAAACAGACCCTTTGGCTTATCTAGTTCATGCCAAACTAATTGTCTAGACCCATTGACGCATACCCAGACCATAGACCTCCGTATCCACGTACTCATCCAAACTTCATCTAAATATTGCAATCAAGCACGCATCACTGGGAGCTCTTTCCACACTCACACCATCCTGAGTAAAGAAGTCCACCCCACTGATTTATGAAAACCAATGTACCATAAGCTCTTAGGACCCTTATCAATTGTGACACCACTATGGAGCTATGGCTCTGTATTCTCAAATTCCTCTGTTCTACCATATTCCACAGAGCCCTTTGGTTCACTTGGTTAGTCCTACTCTGGTTTGACCTCCCCAAAGTAAGGCACCTCACACTCATCTGCATTAAATTCTACTTGTCATTTTTCAACCCATTTTTCCCCCAACAGGTCCAGATCCCACTGCAAGCTCTGATGATCTTCCTTGTTGTTCACTAGGCCCCAATCTTCTTGTCATTCTCAAATTTACTGATCTAGTTTACCACATTGTTGTCCAGATTATTGATATACTGTAGATGACAAATAACAATGGGCCCAGAACTTAAAGTTAATATTAGATCTAATAAATGATCTTTAACTTCAGTCAACTGCCAAGACTGTACCATTCTTCCTGTACCATATACATAACTTTTTAATGTTAATAACCTTTTATTTTTGCATTTTCCTAACCCATGTCTTTGTAGATCATGTCTATCATGGCAAAGAAGCACACTACCACAAAAAAGTCTTCTAATTTAGTATTGATAATACCAAAAGAAATCCAACAGGTTCAAATAGCTGCAATCTTTTTGAGATAAATAAATAAAACAAAGTTATGGATTTCATCATCACAGATATCCTATTACATAGCTGCATTCCCTTAACCCTTTCTGTTCTCCTTTCAATGCCCTTGTGATAAGATGTTTCCTTTTTCTTTGGACTATCAGCGAAATAGAATATCATCTTTAACACATCTTGAAAATAGACCAGTTAGCTGTATTTAAGTGGTAAAGAAAAACAAATCATGACATTTCTGGTGGAAATTGCTTCCAGCCTCCTAGCCACAAGCTGATTACTGTGTTTCTCCTATTTTCTTGCTGAAAGGATACAATTCAAATCAGACTTCTCTGCTTCCAAAATTATCACTTTATTCTACATATTGTCACTGTTTCCAAAAGTGATGATACTTGGTCTAGGGTTACCAAAATCTCTTATCTGCTTAGGACTAATTAACCCAAATAAATACCTTTGTAGATAGCTTTTTCATGCACAATTTAGTGCCACATGATCCTTGCTGAAACATATAATTGGTTTGTTATTGTCATGAAATACTACAGCTGACGTCTGATGTACTTGGTATAAGTTAAGTGATCCTAATTCAGAAGGAACATTGGAACCATACAAAATTTGATCCATGAGAAAGCAAATAAAAAATTGAGATTACAAATTAAGATAAACAGTTTCAGCAAAAATTATCTCCATGCCCACAGTGGAAATGGCCATTATGAGAAGGTATAATTCTATGGCAATTGGAGGAGAGTATGGGGGGGGGGTGGAGAAGAGATGGGCGGAGGAGATGTCAGAGGTGGTTGTGTTTGTTAAAAGATGGTGCATGGAACGCAATACCAAGGGTGTTTGTAGAGGCAGATACATTACAGTTGGGACATTTATGAAATTCTTAGATAGGTACATGGATGAAATGGGTGAAATGAGTGGAGGGCTTTGTGAGAGAGCAACATTACATTGATCTTGGAGCAGGCTAAAAGTCAACACAACATGTCTACTTCCATTTAAAAGTTATGAAAATCTTTGAAAAGGTAAATAATGAATAATCAGTAAATAGGTCAAATGTATAGAAGTAACCTGCAACTAACATGTGGGCAGAATTACATGAATAAATAACTACAAAAATTTGCTTTCCCATGAGACTAGTTTAAACTAAGAACCATTACATTAGCATGAGAATGGAGTCAATTTACTCTTGCCATTGGTTTACTTCCCATTAAAGTCAAGTTTGTTATTTAACTATACTGTATACATATAAACTGTCAAATGAAACATCTCTCCACACCAGGGTATAAAGCACACTAGTACACATAACACAGGAAAGTAAGAATGAGTGCTACAAATGAATTATGCATAAATAAAGTACATAAATTAAATATTGTTACGCACAGAACAAATTAACCGGTGACACATCAAATGCAATAGGGAGTTCAGAAGTCAAATAGCCTGGGGGAAGACACTGTTTTCTACCCTGACTGTTCTTGTCTGAACACATTAGTTTTATGCCTGAGGATAGAAAGTCGAGGAGGATGCTGGATGGATGGGTGGGATCCTTGGTAGTACTAAAGACCCTGGGTATGCAGCACTCCTGACGAATGTCCCCCATGGATGGTAGTGAGATCCCTATAATCTTCTCAGCCATTCTCACGGTCCTTTGTAAGGACTTCTGGACTGATGCTCTGCTGCTTCCACACCAAATAGAAATGCAGCTCATCAGGACGCTCTCAATGGTACTCTTGTAAAATTCTGTTAAGATCAGGGGAACTGTGTGGGGGAGACTGAGAACCTCGCTTGCCTCAATCTCTTCAAGAAGTGGAGGCACTGGTATGCCTTCTTATTCAGGGAGGTGATATTGAGGGACCAGGTTGTCGTACTCGATCGGACCTGATGCAATAGCAATTGTACCACAAGTACACTGACACACGTAATTCTTTTCAAACCTTTATTCTCTACCCATAGCATGCTATGGGGGAAGTTACAGACTGATCTCCCAAAAGAGCCAGTCCAGAAACTGCCCCCGAATTACACAGTTCTCCACAATTTATAACATTGATCAGGTAGTAGGAAATCTTACGATTACAAGTTTAGACAATATTAGAGTCATTTCAAACACATGCTAAGATACAATTAGGTGTAAGATTGGTCAGTTAGTTATAATTATCTTAAGCCAAAGCTAGCTCATCAGTTCCTCATTTGGACCCTTCCCTTTTCTCCAGAACATTCTAGCCGTTACCTCATCCCTCACATATTTAGCTACACCTTGAGCTGCTTCTGCAAGATAAGATATAGTTCCTTATTTGAGCCTTTGCCAATCTTTAGAGAACAATGACTAGTACATCACTGGTTGCTGAGTAATGCTTCTTTCTGACTTGTCCAAAGCAGTAAGCTAAGGTGCTTACAAGGTGATTGATTATAAGTTAATCATTGTCTTCTGTTTTTCCCCCTATTTACCTATCCCTTCATTCCATCAAGGTGAGGTCATCCATGATGTGTACTCCTAGGAACTTAGCACACTTAACTCTCTTTATGGAGGAGCCATGTATGTGCAGAGGGTGATGGTTCATTTGCACCTGGCTTTAGTCCACAATTATTTCCCTGGTCTTCTCCACGTTCAGGTTTAGGTTGTTGTTCTCACAGCAGTCCACCAGCTGCTCCACTTCCTCTCTAAAGAGGAACTATTTGATTAGCAGGTTCAAATATAAACCAATCTTGTGCAAAATTCAGACTATTTCTCCCAGCAAGAACTGTGCGGCAAAGACTGGGCAACAATGAATGCCACTAATGAACCTGATGAAACAAAACTGTTGAAGATTGCAGTACCATTGCTGTTGGTGGAATTTATTCTGGGCTCAATTGGTAATGCAGTTGCTTTGTGGATCTTCTGCTTTCGGATGAAACCTTCAAAACCAAGTATCATTTATTTATTTAATCTGACTCTAGCTGATTTCCTTTTGATGTGTTGCTTACCATTTCGACTGGTTTACTATGTGAATAAAAAGAACTGGATTTTTGGGGATGCTGCTTGTCGTGTGTTCTTATTTATGGGTGTCTTTGAATCGGGCAGGAAGCATTGCTTTTCTCACGCTTGTGGCGTTAGATCGATATTTTAAAGTGGTTCATCCCCATCATAAAATAAACTCTGTACCACAAAAATATGCAGTTATGGGAGTAATCTTTACCTGGGCTATAACGATAGGAATGACCTTATACCTTCTCTTTGAAAGCCATGTCTTTGAACAAAATAACCTTCTATTCTGTGAAAGCTTCCATTTGTATAATCCTTCAAATGCAGGTGCAACATGGCATGATGTTCTATTTGTTGTGTAATTTGTAGCACCACTGTGTATTATTCTCTACTGTACTTACTCAATTATTTCAAGACTTCAGCAGAAGAAAAATGAAGTCAGAAGAAAATTCATGAAGGCTAAACGTGTTGTGACAGCTGTTGCCATAGTGTTCATACTCAGCTTCTTGCCCAGCAATATTGGCAAATTTGTTGTGCTGATGTTGCAATCAAACACAACAAAAGCTAACAAGGCATACTGGGCAGCAGTTGAGGGATTTTACATTACACTTTGTCTAACTTACATTAATAGCATGCTTGATCCAATTGTCTATTATTTCTCCAGTTCAAAATTTAAAATCATTTTACATCAAGTGTTCGAACAAGTGAAATGAAAAATTATCAAAACTCATCTGCAATCATTTTCCAGCAACAGCAACTAGCTTACTATTCAGTATGGATAACAAACTTGCATTTAAACCAAGCTCCACAGTTAAAAAAAGACATAATGCTAACCTCTGGAGGGCTTATTCATGCAACAAGACGACAGCAGAGTGCCACGCACCAATGAGCCGATACTGGAAATGCAAATGAATATGCCAAACATTCAACAATAGGAGTGAATGGAGTACAACTGAACTGTATCAGAGAGTGAGAGTCATCTTTCAAAACCTACGATTCACCTGCTTCTCTTCAGCTTATTATTGATTACTATCTCTGTTTTACAGATTAATAGGTGCTCAGGGAGGTTCCAGAACCTTAACCTATTGTTCTTCTGATGTAATATGTCCCTCATCTTCTTTGGACATAACAAACTCCTCAAATGTTTGCATTTAAAAACATGTCAAATTTGTAGTACTGATTGATTTGTGATATGCTTTCATTCAAGTATATGTGCATATTTGGTTAATAAAGTAGAAAATGAAGATTCTAAACTAAAGTTAACAATCTTAAAGCTTTTATATACAAGTTTAATTTTTCACGATTCTGCTATGACATTTAAACAATATTAATAATTGATTGTTAACTTATTGCTACTGCAAAGTTCAAACAGTGTAAGCAGTAAAAGTGGATTTTAATTCCTGCATGTTAAACATTTTATGAAGCTTGACACCAAAAAGTTTATTTACAAAAATGCTTATCAAAAACAGTAACATATTCATTTTACTAATATTTGTGTAATCAGCTTTAACAATGCAAATAGCATGACTGCAACTCAGCAATAAATACAGTAAAGTTGAATATTTCTGTTGTTATGTCCTTAGTGTATGAAGGGGTACGAAGGGGCTGCTAGAAATTATTTACGAGGATAACCATCTTTTAAATAATGTGCAGAGAAGAGTTTTGTGTCTAATTATGACACTAGTTATTTTCCACATACCAAATAGTGTATTTGGCAAATATTACACATGGATAGTTACATAATTTGTCAAATTAACTTCGTTTTTTCCCACATACTAGATAGTGTATCTGACAAATATTGCACATACTTTTGTCATTAGCTGCAATTATACGTCAACAGAAATTCACATTACAAATTGCTTACTAAAAATATTGGTGGATATGAAAACATTAATTCTATAATATAAATTCTGATCTAATGAAATACTTCAATCTGAGTTAATGAAATACAAGCACGTTAATCCAGATGCTTATTTGCTAAATCCCAAATTCTGGGAATCAATCCTGGCTCTGTGACCACATAAAGCAGGCAAACATTCCACATCCTTCAGGCAGTTTCTCTTGATTCTAATCAGAAATAAGAATCTTGTTTGAAGTTCCTCTTCTTACTGTGGGAAAGAGGGTGTTACGTAGAAAAAAAAGTTACTCTCTAAAGGAACAAGTTGTAGGTCATCAGATAGTGCATAAAGTTATGCACTACTGGCACAAACGCCCAGCTAGAAATATTAAAATCCATAGAATAAGAGTACATTTCTGACCTACACATTCTGAATAACTCACCATCATATCAGTCAGTGCATTTAACTACCTATTGTCAGCATACTTCCTTGGATATCACTTGATAGCCTTCTTCATGTATGTTTTAATATCTTCTATCCTGAAATGAAGCTACTTCAGGAAACATATAATTGCCAAGCACAACATGTACAAGAATGACACTGTGTGCAAAAAACACTAGATTAAAATTACTAGCAACGTATGTTAGCCCCACATGAAAGTCATGGAAGCTATTCTTATTAGAAAATACCACCGGACTGTTGATGATGCTGGTTATTCTACTTCTGATCATCAAGAAACTCCTGGAGGAATGAAAAAAAAATTAGATGTTATAATAATTGCTCATTAAAAAAGACATGATTGCTTCTTTTTAAGAGAGTTTCTGATACACAGGCAAATGATAGCCAGTGATCTAGTACCAGTGTGTAGATCTAACTAGGCCAGAGAAGGCATCACTAAGACATCTGATCCCATGCTGACATTTTGAACTTGCATGTACTCATGTACAGATAAAGTCACTCATTGATCTGAATCCAGAAATCAGGAATAAACTTTTGTACTAGCCCACTGTAACCCATTAATCTGCATTCGTCTACCCCCATACAGATCAGGACAATGCTTGGCCATGGTTCAACTGTATATAACTCAATTAGTATACAGCACATTGAAAAAAAAACTCTCCTAAACAATTTCCTATATCATGCTTTGTAATATCCAACACCCTATGCCAAGAAGTGATGTGTCCAAAACAAAACGCTGCAACTAACACACAGCTTTTTGAGGAAATGGCTTGTCTTCAATTAGTCCCTCTTATAATAAAGATAAGATCAAAAATCTTAACATATTTTCAATGAAAATGAAGGTACATTAGTTTTTTGCCACCACCTTTATTTTATGTTCTGTTGACTCCTGCTGAATTACTCTCTTTCTTAAAACACTTAACTTCATGATTTAATTATTGCAAATTTTGCCACTGATTAATGTGGGCAATGTTTACGTTACATGCTTCATGTGAGAAAGAACTTTGTTGTAATGGTACTTATTTCATAATTCAAGAATGGTATCATTGGAAGTGGCACATACATATTTAAGAAAAAGTCATGAAACAGGCTTCTTTTGGGGAAAAAACATACCTTTAAAAAATCAAGAGAAATAGCTGATTTGACGGGTCTTCCTTCTTGCTTTAAGTAGTCAGTTACCACAGAGATGGCTTCATCAAGGCTGTAGGAATAAAACTGGATTAGTACAAGCATCTTGGAATAATCACTTTTAGAGTACATGAATACAGGTCGACCTTCACTAATCCGACTACCTGTAATTCAGTTCCTTCAATAATCTGTCACTGATTATGGTTAATGTGTAATTATCCTTCCTGTAATTCGGCATTTTCACTAATCCGGCACTCCTCAGGTCCCAGTGGTGCCGGATTAGTGAAGGTCGACTTGTATGGAAGTAAACTCACCATATCAGTTCTACTATAGGCAGGCACTGCACTTGCTCTATAATTCAATAATAAGGTCATGGCTGTTCTTTTATCATTGTGTCATATTTTAGTTATCCCCACATATATTGATTTCTGGCTTGAATATATTCAGAAAGTGAATCTCCACAGCCACCTAGGTATAGAATTCTAAAGATTCACTACATTCTGCAAGGTATTTCTTCTCATCCCAATTCTGAATGGCAGAACATTAATGCTGAGATTGTGTCTGGTTCAATGTCAGGGAAAGCATCATTCCTGCACATATTGCATCAAGCCTGCAAAACTTTTGCCTGTCAATGAGGTCACCTTTCTTCTTCAAACTTAAAAGACATCTAGGCCCAAACTGCTTAATCTTTTTCGAAGGATAATTTCCTACCACATGAACTAATCTGGCAAACCTTTGTTCAGCTTCCTATATCTAAAGAATATCATTGCTTAGGGAGGAAGACCAGACTTGCACACAATATTTCTGGTATGACTTCACCAGAACCAGTGATAATTTCAATAAGACTCTTGTAATCAAAACTTCTTGCAATAAAAGCCAAAGGATCAATGGTTACATTAATTGCTTTCTATACTACACAGCAATACTGAGTGATTTGCATACAAAATACTTCCCCTTTTGAATTGAATTGTCTTTATTTCTTACATCCTTCATATACATGAGTAAAAATCTTTATGTTACATCTTCTAAATGTGCAATGTGCAATTTATAGTAATTTATAATAAATAGTATGTACAACAGGATAGTCAATATAACATAGAAATACAGTTGTGTCAGCTTGAAATAAGCAGTCTGATGGCCTGGTGGAAGAAGCTGTTCTGGAGCCTGTTGGTCCTGACTTTTATGCTGTGGTACCGTTTCCCTGATGGTAGCAGCTGGAACAGTTTGTGGTTGGGGTAACTTGGGTCCCCAATGATCCTTCGGGTCTTTTTTATACACCTGTCTTTGTAAATGTCCTGAATAGTGGGAAGTTCACAACTACAGATGCACTAGGCTGTCTGCACCACTCTCTGCAGAGTCCTGTGACTGAGGGAAGTACAGTTCCCATACCAGGCAGTGATGCAGCCAGTCAGGATGCTCTCAATTGTGCCCCTGTGGAAAGTTCTTAGGAATTGGGGCCCACACCAAACTTCTTCAACCATACGAGGTGAAAGAGGCGATGCTGTGCCTCTTTCACCACACAGCCGGTATGTACAGACCATGTGAGATCCTCAGTGATGATTATGCCAAGGAACTTAAAGCTGTTCATCCTCTCAACCCCAAACCGATTGATGTCGATAGGGGTTAGCCTGTATCCGTTCCTCCTGTAGTCCACAACCAGCTCCTTTGTTTTTGCGACATTCAGGGAGAGGTTGTTTTCTTGACAGCACTGTGTCAGGGTGATGACTTCTTCCCTGTAGGCTGCCTCATTATTATTTGAGATTAGGCCAATCAGTGTAATGTCTTCAGCAAATTTAATTAGCAGATTGGAGCTATGGGTGGTGACACAGTTATGGGTATACAGAAAGTAAAGGAGGGGGCTTAGTACAGAGCCCTGAGGATGAGAGGGGCAGAGGTGAGGGAGCCCACTCTTACCATCTGCTGGTGATTTGACAGGAAATCCAGGATCCAGCTACACAAGGCAGGGTGAAGGTCGAGGTCTCTGAGCTTCTTATTGAGCCTGGAGGGAATTATGGCTGAACTGTAGTCCAAGAACAGCATTCGCACATAAGCATTCCTCTTCTCCAAATGTGCAAGTACAGTGTGTAGAGCTGTGGCTATTGCATCATGTCAATGGGCTGTGTCAGTAGCGAACTCTAAGGGGTCCAGAGTGGGTGGTAGCATGCTGCAGATGTGGTCCTTGACCAGCCTCTCAAAGCATTTGCTTATTGAGATGAGTGCGACAGGACACCAGTCATTCAGACATGTTACATAGAAAACATAGAAAATAGGTGCAGGAGTAGGCCATTCGGCCCTTCGAGCCTGCACCACCATTCAGTATGATCATGGCTGATCATCCAACTCAGAACCCTGTACCTGCCTTCTCTCCATACCCCCTGATCCCTTTAGCCACAAGGGAAATCCAGGATCCAGCTATCCAGTTACCTTGGTCTTTTTAGGTAGCGGAACAATGGTGGATGTTTTGAAGCAGGAGGGCACTCTACACTGGGAGAGGGAGATATTAAAAATCTCTCTCTATCTCTTCTATCAATGTGGATGCTTTCAAATATTTTTATATACCCTTCCTACAGTGCTCTAACTGCCAAAAATTCACCCATTTGTTTTTGCTGGAAATCTGGCCTCATCAATCTCACAACTTGTACTGCCTGAGTTTTGCATCATCATAAATCTTGGATATTATCCAGATTTTAAACAGCTGAACTTCAACACCGACCCTACAGTACACCATACTTGGTCTTCAAAACCAAAAATGACCCATTTATTTCTGTAAACACGAGGAATTCTGCAGATGCTGGAAATTCAAGCAACACACATCAAAGTTGCTGGTGAACGCAGCAGGCCAGACAGCATCTCTAGGAAGAGGTACAGTCGACGTTTCAGGCCGAGACCCTTCGTCAGGACTAACTGAAAGAAGAGCTAGTAAGAGATTTGAAAGTGGGAGGGGGAGGGTGAGATCCAAAATGATGGGAGAAGACAGGAGGGGGAGGGATGGAGCCAAGAGCTGGACAGTTGATTGGCAAAAGGGATATGAGAGGATCATGGGACAGGAGGCCCAGGAGAGAAAGGGGGAGGGGGGTAAAAAACCCAGAGGATGGGCAAAGGGTATAGTGATAGGGACAGAGGGAGAAAAAGGAGAGAGAGAGAAAGAATGAATGTGTGTATGTATATAAATAAATAAAAGATGAGGTACGAGGGGGAGGTGAGGCATTAGCGGAAGTTTGAGAAGTCAATGTTCATGCCATCAGGTTGGAGACTACCCAGATGGAATATAAGGTGTTGTTCCTCCAACCTGAGTGTGGCTTCATCTTTACAGTAGAGGAGGCCGTGGATAGACATATCAGAATGGGAATGGGACGTGGAATTAAAATGTGTGGCCACTGGGAGATCCTGCTTTCTCTGGCGGACAGAGTGTAGGTGTTCAGCGAAACGACCTCCCAGTCTGCGTTGGGTCTCGCCAATATATAGAAGGCCACAACGGGAGCACCGGACACAGTACATCACCCGAGCCGACTCACAGGTGAAGTGTCGCCTCACCTGGAAGGACTGTCTGGGGCCCTGAATGGTGGTGAGGGAGGAAGTGTAAGGGCATGTGTAGCACTTGTTCCGCTTGCAAGGATAAGTGCCAGGAGGGAGATCAGTGGGGAGGGATGGGGGGGACGAATGGACAAGGGAGTCGCGTAGGGAGCGATCCCTGCGGAATGCAGAGAGAGGTGGGGAGGGAAAGATGTGCTTAGTGGTGGGATCCCATTGGAGGTGGCAGAAGTTACAGAGAATTATATGTTGTACCCGGAGGCTGGTGGGGTGGTAGGTGAGGATAAGGGGAACCCTATTCCTAGTGGAGTGGCGGGAGGATGGAGTGAGAGCAGATGTATGTGAAATGGGGGAGATGCGTTTGAGAGCAGAGTTGATGGTGGAGGAAGGGAAGCCCCTTTCTTTAAAAAAGGAGGATATCTCCCTCATCCTGGATTGAAAAGCCTCATCCTGAGAGCAGATGCGGCGGAGACGGAGGAATTGCAAGAAGGGGATGGCGTTTTTGCAAGAGACAGGGTGAGAAGAGGAATAGTCCAGATAGCTGTGAGAGTCAGTAGGCTTATAGTGGACATCAGTAGATAAGTTGTCTCCAGAGATAGAAACAGAAAGATCTAGAAAGGGGAGGAAGGTGTCGGAAATGGACCAGGTAAAATTGAGGGCAGGGTGAAAGTTGGAGGCAAAGTTAATGAAGTCAACGAGCTCAGCATGCGTGCAGGAAGCAGCACCAGTGCAGTCGTCGATGTAGCGAAGGAAAAGTGGGGGACAGATACCAGAATAGGTTTGGAACATAGATTTATTTCTGTTGTGTTTTCTATCCATTAAGCAATTCTCAATATAACGTTCTATTATGTGATCTAATTTTGTTTACTCTCATTAGAATTTAAGGAAGACTTCCTAACTATTACACCATTACATTCACCCAGATACGTACTGGGTCTGCATTTAAAATCTACTTCCGGGGCGCCGTGGGAACAGCAATCTTTTGCAGCATGGCTCGATGGATACGACTAAATATTCCCACTTCAGCCTGATACAGCTGAGAATCACAACTGCTGCCAAGGTCTATACAGTTAATAAAAATGTCTTAATGCAATTGAATAAACTATCACTACTTAAAGCTGTGCTTCTCATCAGATTTTTTGTGGGAAACATGGCTGCAGGTTAGGAATACAGGTGCATTTAAGAAAAACGGGCTTTTGACTCCCAGCACCAACTATCTTGCTGGCAAATGTAGTCTCTAGTAAATAAAATCGAAGATCTCAGAGCTAGGGTGCTGTATCAGAAGGACATTAGGACCACATGCACCCTTCGTTTCACAGAATCCTGGTTAACCCCTTCAGTACCAGATGCAGCAATTCAGATTGACAGGTTCACTATACATCGTTAGGATAGGATCATCGAGTCTCTCCAAAGCAAAGGTGGAGGTGCCTCATGATCCACACCTCTTGTTACACTAATGTATCAGTGTTTTCCTAATTCTGTTCAGACCTGGAATATCTTGCAAGTAAAGGCTGTCCATTTTACCTGCCATGGGAGATTTCTGTGATCATTTTGATAGTGGTGCACATTCCATCTCAGGCTAATTTCAAGCAGGCTCTAGATGATCTGAACATGCACAGTGCAGCACACCCTGACACCTTCACCATTTTAGGTGATTTTAACCAGGCCAGCCTGAAAAAGTCACTGGATAATTACCATCAACAAATCACTTGTAGTACCAAAGGAATTCAACACAGTGGACCGCTGTTGCATCACCATGAAGAATGCCTGTTGTGCCATTCCATGCCCTCACTTCAGAAAGACTGATCACCTGGCTGTACTTCTACTCCACGCATAGGCAGAGACTGAAGACTGCAGCACCAGTAGTGAGGATCAAGAAGGTATGGACAAGGGAAACACAGGAGCGCTTACAGAACTGCTTTGAATGGGTGGACTGGACTGTATTCAGGGATATATCTTCGAATCTGGATGAGTGTGCTGCAGCTGTTAACGACTTCATTAAAACTGAATGAATGAGTGTGTGCCTACAAAACTTGCTGTACATTTCCAAACCAAAAGCTGTGGATGAACCAGCAGGTACATCGTCTGCTGAGGGTTAGATCTGTGGCATTTAATTCTGGTGACCCAGGTCTGTTCAAGAAAACCAGGTATGACTTGCAGAGGGCTATTTCAAGAGTGAAGAGACAATTCCGAGCGAAGTTGGAGGTGACATCGGATGCACGTCAACCCTGGCAGGGTTTGCAAGACATTATTTTCTACAAAACAAAACTCGATAGCATGAATAGCAATGATGCTTCACTGCCAGATGAGCTCAACACCTTCTATGCCTGCTTTGAAAGGGAGAATATAACTACAGCTGTGAAGATCTCTGCTGACCCTGTGATTTCCGTTTAGGAGGCTGACGTCAGACTGTCTTTAAGGACGATACACCCTTGCAAGGCAGCAGGGCCCAATATACCTGGTAAGGCTCTGAAAACTTGTGCCAACCAACTGGTAGGTGTATTCAAGGTCATTTTCAACCTCTCAACTGCTACGGTCAGAAATTCCCACCCGTTTCAAGAAGGCCTAAGAAGAGTAGTGCAAACTGCCTTAATGACTATCGCCCAGTAGCACCCACATCTATGGTGATTAAGTGCTTTGAGAGGTTGGTCATTGCTGGAATCAACTCCTGCCTCAGCAAGGATCTGGACTACTGCAATTTGCCTATCACCACAATAGAGCTACGGCAGACACGATCTCAATTGCTCTTAACACTGCCTTAAATTATCTGGAGAATACAAACACCCATGTCAGGATGCTGTTCGTTGACTATAGCTCAGCATTTAACACCATAATTCCCACAGTTCTGATCATTAAGTTACTGAACCTGGGCCTCTGTACCTCCCTCTGCAATTGGATTGTTGACTTCCTAACTGGAACAGTGTGTGGATTGATGATAATAACTCGTCCTTGCTGACAATTAACACTGGTGCACCTCAGGGGTGTGTGCTTCGCCCGCTGCTCTATTCCCTCTATACCCACGAATGTGTAGCTAGGTATACCTCAAATACCATCTACAAGTTTGCTGATGATACAACCATTGTTGGTAGAATCTCAGATGGAAACAAGAGGGCATACAGGCGTGAGATATACCAGCAGGTTGAGTGTTGTTACGGCAACGACCATGCACTCAATGTCAGTAACATCAAAAAGCTGATTGTAGACTTCAGGAAGGTCAAGATGAGGGAACACGAACCAAACCTCACAGAGGGTTCAGAAGTGGAGAGAGTGAACAATTTCACGTTCCTGGGTGTCACTATCTCTGAGGATCTAACCTGGTCCCAACATATCGATGCAGTCATAAAGAATGCAAGACAACAGCTATATTTCATTAGGAGTTTGCAAAGATTTGTTTTATCAACTAAAACACTCAAAAACTTCTATAGATGTACCATAGACAGCATTCTGACAGGCTGCATCATTGTCTGGTATGGGAGCGGGGAGGGGAGAGGGGGCTACAGCACTGGACCGAAAGAAGCCACAGAAAGCTGTAAAATTAGTCAGCTCCATCTTGGGTACTAGCCTCCATGTACCCAAGACACCTTCAAGGAGCAGTGCCTCAGAAAGGAGATGTCCGTCATAAGGACCTCCATCAGGCAGGGCATACTCTCCTCGTTACTATCAGAAAGGAGGGTACAGAAGCCTGAGGGCACACACACAGTGATTCAGGAACAACTTCTTCCCCTCTGCCATGATTCCCAAATGAACATTGAACCCATGAATGCTACCTTACTTTTTAAAATATAGGTATCTTATTTCTGTTTTTGCACTATTTTTAAATCTATTCTCTCTCATATGTATATTTTATTTTACTGTAATTGATTTATTTTTCTATATCAGGTATTGCATCGTACTGCTACTAATATGTTAACAAATTTCGCAACACATGATAATAAACATGGTTCTGATATTGAATTTGCTAATTGTGGAATTTATCACCGGAAACATTTTCCAGAGTTGGTTTAGCAAGATGACTAATTAGATTTTTATTTTATTTTAATGTATGTAACTGTTCACTTATTTACTTATTTGGAGATACAGAGCAGAATATGCCCTTCCACCCCATTGAGCCACACCATCCTGCATCCCCCAAATTAACCCTCACCTAATCATGGGACAATTTACAATGACCTATTAACCTACCAACCGGTATGTCTTTGGACTGTGGGAGGAAATTGGAGGCGGCCCTGGAGAAAACCCATGCCTTCCACGGGGAGGACATACAGATGTCTCTGGAGTTGAACTCCAAACTCCGATGCTTTGCACTATGCTACTGTGATGCTTTGTTTAAAGGTTAGTGATAAAAGCAATTCACATTGCAAGGGCATGCCTCTATACAGCAAAAAAGTAGGTAAATATTGATATGACACTATAGATGGGATAAATTAATATCAGGCTGGACTGGGTGCAGACCTTGCTACTGCTGACTACAGAAAGGTGTTGGGAGTCAGTGCGCGAAGGTGGTGTGCAGTCTAACAGTGAGTGTCTTGGATGTTTCTCTTGAAGATCCTATTGAACATTGATAATGTAAAATACTGCAAATCTGTTTCTCTTATTCATTGGCCAGACAGACAGAGGGGAGCTACATGGCCTCAGCTGTAGCAAAGAGTAGGCCTCAAGCCGTGGGCTTGCCTGTTGCAGCAGTTCAAGAGACGGCATGCTGGAGGCAGTGTAGCATGGCGTTCATGCTGGCTTGGGTGCTAGCCCCTCCTGTTGGTGCTGTCCTCCAGGGTTTGCTTGGTGGAAGACAAGCTAGATCCCTGCATGTGTCCACCTGCAGACTGCTGAGAACTCAAACGATAAGAATTCTGCAGATGTTGGAAATTCAAGCAACACATATAAAAGTTGCTGGTGAACGCAGCAGGCCAGGCAGCATCTCTAGGAAGAGGTGCAGTCGACGTTTCAGGCCGAGATCCTGACGAAGGGTCTCAGCCTGAAACGTCGACTGTACCTCTTCCTAGAGATGCTGCCTGGCCTGCTGTGTTCACCAGCAACTTTGTCTCAGCCTGAAACGTCGACTGCACCTCTTCCTAGAGATGCTGCCTGGCCTGCTGCGTTCACCAGCAACTTTTATGTGTGTTGACTGCTGAGAACTGCTTGTTCTTACCTTTCACACCCATTCACCATCAATTTACAGGGCATGTCACTCAGGGACTTGAGCTCTATATATATTTTTGGCAGGACTATATGTTTATTGCTATCTTATATATGCTATATGTGCCTAGTGCCATGTATGACTGTTGGTGCTGTGTTCTGCACCTTAGCCCCAGCAGAACACTGTTTTGCTTGGTTGCATCTAAGGTTAAATAATAATTAAGCTTGAACTTGAAAAAATGTATTACAGGGGAAAGGCTGATAAATATATTAGAAAGCAATCAAAGGTTATATTGACAGAGAAATGAAATAAGGTGCGAGACAGCCAAGTGGAAATGAAATGAAAAAACAGAATGGTTTGACGTGTTCTTGCACAAAGCAAATTAGCCAACACAAAAGCATTTTTAATTTAGGCTTAGAAGCAGATCACCAAGTTCTAGAAGATGCAAAATAGAGGTAATTTATTTTTGAAGTTCCCACAGAAAAGTCAAAAACTACTACAGGCTTATAGCAGTTTCAAAGTCATAGGAAGTGTATAGTACAGTAACAAACACCTTAGGATCATCACATCCATGCTGGCTCTTACACCTCCTATACTAACCCTATTTATCTGCATTAGGTCCATAGTTTTCTATACCTTAGTCATTCTAGAATGTTCTGAGAGTATCTGCCTGAATTACTTCTTCAGAGAGTGTATACCAGATTCCAACCATTCTCTGTGGAAAAGGCCCATTCAGTTCCCTATAAATCCATACCCTCTCAACTTAAACCCATATCCTCTTTTGACACCCCTATCATGGGAAAAAGATTCTTACTGTTTATTCCCTTCATAATTTTTCTGTAGCTCTATCAGATCACACCTCAGCCTTTCTGCTCTCTCTTTATAACTGAAATGCTCAGTTCATTCTCATGAATCTCTATTCACCAGTGCAATATTCTTCCTATTGTGTGTTTTATAAAACATTTCTGACAAAAGCAAATACATGATACCAATTCTTTGCCTGCACATCACTGATTTCGATCTGTTAGAATACTTCCTCCAGTTTTGAATGCTCTACTTTATGAAAGTCGCAAAAATAAAAAAAGCTCAGATGGGAATCTTGGTCAATGTGGACCAGTTGCCCTGAAGGGCCTGTATCCCTTCTACATGACCGTGACTCACAAGGGTTTTCTGTCATAAGCGTCAAGACATTCTAGTTACAAGAAATTATTTTTTAAAAAAACAGATTCTTCATTTTCACAGTGAAGATTAAGAGGCTATCAAACAAATACTCAAATTTACACAGACCTTTGATAAGACAACTACAGAATAACTGTTGGTGATTATTACTGAGATTTATAAAGTCAAAAATATTAACAAATAACAAATGACATGGTTAAGAATATTCTTCAGCAACACACACAGAATGCTAGAGCAACTCAGAACATCAGGCACTATCTAGGGGATGGAATAAACCACCAGCATATTGGGCTGAGACTCTTTATTAGGACCAGAAGGGAAATGGGCAGAAGCCAAAATAAGGTGGTGGTGGGGGGGGGAGGAAAGGAGGATTACAAGTGAAACCAGGTGAGAAAAGGGGAACAAAGTAAGAAGCTGGGAGGTGATAGGTGGAAGAATATTCTTGTATTTATGAATATTCTTTACTCCATTTTTACAGCACAAGACAGAGAATCCATAATGGTTTTTAGAAAGGGGGGTTTTAATTTTTATGCATGGAGGAAAAGCAGGAGAACAGTATTACAGGCAGTTTTTCAGAGATGCAGATCCAAGTAAAATGGGGCAAATGATCTCTTCACTGGCTTTTTTTAAAATATAAAAACTCTGCCTGGTAGCTGGGGTGACTTAATATAAATTTTACTTCAATCCTTTGACTTAGAATTTTCTCAACGCTTAGGGGTATTTTGCAAGTGTTTTATGAATGATCTAACTATTAACATCTATTCATATACTCACACTTATTTTATACCTACCAACTCCTATTTACAAGGTAATTCACTAGCTCTTTCAGACGATTGTGTTCAATCATGTATTGCTTCAGAAAGGGAAAGAATTTTGATCCAATGAGCATCTCGTATTGTTTCTTGTCTGCAATGCTGCCCAGTGCCAACTCCTTAATCTTAAAACAAAGCAGAGGATTTATTAGGACTTGTTATTAAAAAGAGAAGTGCTAACAGTTTTAATCAATGTTTTTCAGAGTACGTCAATACACTTCTCGCCCAGAGCCTGCAAACAATTAAACCAATACTTCTAAGGAATCAAATATGAAAATCAATTAGCATTAACAATTCTGAAGACTGATCAACTTAAAACCACAAAACTGCTTCCATCCCTGCAATGTTGTCTGACTCAGGTCTTTTTCAGCATTATTTTATTTATATTTTGTACTTCTGCCATCTGCACCATTTTATTTCTACAACAATGCTCTAGCCACAAAAGCAGATTGCAAAGAGCATGGTAACAGAACCTTGGAATGGAACAGAACCAGTTTTCAAATAGAAACCATATAAAATTGAAGGTTATACAAGCAATAATAAATGTAATATCATAAATATATAAAAATATGTACTTATATCCACCAGACTAGACTTGTCCATTCAACATCCCTGATGAAGATGGCAGTTTGTCATCAAAATGTCAGTTAAAGTTGATACTTGTACCCAGCTGGAAGCCTGAGAAGAATTTATCCATCACAAACTATAATTTCCTTTACTACTAATCAATTTCCTATGTCAATGACATGAGTTAGGAGCAAGAGCAGAGCTCTGCTCAAGTAGATTTCCAGACTGGCAGGATAACAGGACCAAGGAATAAAGAATGGAAAGCAATACTTGATACCTGGATAAGCTCTTAGTGAATACTTTAATATATTGCATTTTTTAATTGTATCAAGTAGCACTAGTGGGAAATGATGATAGAAAGAAAATACAGAGCTTGGGATCAAATCAGCAAATACAAATTGCACAGTAAGCTTGGCAGTAGCAACTTGATTTTAGATTGGCCAAAATCAGTACGATCTTAAAATCATTCCTATTATTAATATTAAATTACTTTTCACCCATTAGTGCTTATTGATACAATTCAAAAATGCAGTGGACTGAAGTATTCACTATGATCTTATCCCTGTATCAGGAATTGTCTTCTATCCTTTATTCTTTGCCTGTCTTTGTCCAGTCATCCCACCTATCTGGAAATCTATTTGAATAGCAAAAGTCCTTACATATCATTTACTCATATCTTTTGAGTTCTTTCAAAGTTTAAAATCAAAATCTTCCAGTGCTAATCATAGTATTGTTTTTTTTTTAAAGAATTAGCTGTTTTATTTAATTGACCCAAGGCTGATCCCTGCTTACTAAAGACACTGCAGCCTGGCATCTGAGGCAGCTGTGCCAAAGCCCAAGCTGCAATGGACACCCAGTTACTGCTTGATACATGTAACCAGCAATTTTGTCCCAAATTCTATATTTTCCCAGCCCTATCAAATTGCTCCCGGTTTGTGATACTCGATCGTACTACTGGACCTGGACTTCTGAGATCAAGAGAGTGGAAATGCCCCAGTGCAATGGCTTTTCCACTTTAAAAACTCTTTTACACAGGTCTTCTGTCATTGTCAGACACTATAGACAATCACCATACCTCCACCAGTTTAACATTAGGATTGTGACAACATACCTGTACTTCTCAAAAAGTGAAATACTGACTAAATATAGATTACTATTGCTCATCCAATTATTCATATTTTTAGAATACCCAAACTAATAACATTCTTTCATCTTTACAGAGACAACACTTTGAATATCAGCACACTTTAATAGAATATTTTACCTTTGATGCGTATCCTGCAACCTCTCCAGTCATCATGTGATCAACAACTTGCTGCAAAAGGCTCACAGAATCAGTTGACAAAAGAAATCCCTACAACCACAATGAGACAAAAACAAAATTACTTGAACATCACAGGGAAATGTATGAAACTTTTATGTTCATTAATACTTCCAAAGTGGAAGTATGTCCATACACTGGTTCATACATAGATTCGTTTTCTTTTAGTCATCTGCTTGGCAGAAATAATATGACATCCCATTCTATAATATTATCTTACTTGATTACAAACTAAAATAAACTCAACAGCTCCAGTCTACATTAAATTGCACAATGCACGAAGATACACATACAAAACGCTGGAGGAACTCAAGAGGTCAGCCAGAATTTATGGAAAGGAATAAACAGTTTGTTTCAGGCCAAGACCCTTCTTTGCTAAAAAATTTTAAGTTGCTAATGATTACTGTTTCAAAAGCACATACCTGTATTCGTTTTTTCTTTTCTTCAGAATAAGGGATAAGTAGCAGACAACCTAGAGCAAAGGCTGACAACTCCAGCTGAACGTATTGTTTTGCAATGCCAATCAAATCAAGATCAGTTACAACAGGACACCTTTCGGATCAGAAAATACACATATAAACAGTGTCACCAAACAAGTTATCATCTTAATATGAAAAATGAGTGAATCAAAGCAAAAAGCAAAATATCAAAGCAGAAATATTCTTCTATTTACTTAACCATTTGCCAATTTACATACAATAATATGGACTTCGTGTAAATACACATTGCCCTGAACTTATTTACACAAAATACATTAACAAAAATTTGTCTGGAATGATAACATTCATGCTGTTAACAAAATACTGCTTCCAGTGGAGATTACTCCATCGCCCACTCCTGTTTCCACCCCTTCTTTTCTTAACATAAAATAAGAGTTGATAAGCTTCCATTTGCCCACTCCTTCCATGCCAATATCTACATTCAACACATATTCCATAATTTCTATCTTTAAAATGATGTAGCACCATGTGACATCTCTCTCTCTCTCTCTCACCTTCTCTAAAGCATTGCAAATGAAATGTTGCCACCGCTTTCTGACCGTACCAGTCAGGTATGGAGCAAGAGTTGCAAGAGGTTGCAGAGGGTTGTAGACTAGCAGTTCCATCATGGGTAGAACCCTCCCCACCATCAAGAGGTAGTGCCCTCAAGAAAGAGGCATCTATCATTAAACACCATCACCATCTGGTTCATGCCTGCTTCACAGCCTGAAGATGTACACTCAACGTTCTAAGAACAGCTTTTTCCCCTCCACCATCAGATTTCTGAATGATCCACGAACTCATGAACACTACTTGGATATTCGTCTTCTGCACTAGTTATTTGTTTTGTAGCTTATAGCAATTAAGTTTTACACTAACACTACCACAAAACAATAAACTTCATGACAGAGGTAGTGATAATAAGCCTGATTCTTAAGATATACTAAGTGACAGATGACACTTACTGTATTCCACATACATTCTAAAGATGGAGCCAGCCCAACTGCAATTTATTAACATCAGGCTAGGGAAAATGCCGATTATTTCCTATGCCACGTAAACTTGGTGTAAGAAACAATACCCTGTTGATTTCAAGAGTGATTTTAGGCCTGTGGCAGGCAACGACAGCAAGTAATTGTTCCTTAAGAAACGAAACTTGTCACGGTTTACAATTAATCTTGTTAATAAAAAAATAATTCAAATAATTAAAATCCTTAACAGAAACTTAAAGGGTGTGGATTTTGAAGATATGAAGCTGATGGGCTGGAAAGCAGCAGAAATGAATGAGCACTTGCAAGCATTTTTACATTTTGATGCTCAAAGTTAAGGTACAAAGAAGTGGAGTGCCAGTTAAGATTCATCCTCTTTTTCTGCTTCCGGTTAGTGTAGGTATGCATGAACAATAAGTTGTAGACTGGGACCAGCACAATGTGACCCAATATTTGATCACAACAATGACATTTTTGATAATGTAGAACCACTTCAAGAACAGAGTGTAAAATAGGAACAGGAGTAGGCCATCTTGGGCATCAAAATCTTGCCCTACAATTGAATATGATCAGGGATGATCTACCCCAGATCTTAATCACTCAATTCCCAATCTTTCAAAGAAATATCTACTCTCTAAGTATGCCCCAGTAACCTCATCTTTACAACCCTCTGAAGTAGTGCAGATGCTCATCACCATCTATGAGAACTCCTTTGCATATTAATTTTAAAACACAGCCCCTTCATTTTGTAAACAAGAGAAAATCAGCAGATGCTGGAAATCCAAGCAACACACACAAAATGCTGGAGGAGCTCAGCAAGCCAGGAAGCATCTATGGAAAAAAGTACAGTGGATTTTCAGGCCGAGACCCTTGGTGCTCCATCTGTTGTACAAGAAATCATGTTCCTAATCAGAATACCTTTATCCTCAATAAACATTTTGAGCTAGTCATAGATTGATTCTCCGCTGATATTTGTTTTTAATTCTTTTACAAGAGAATTTCATTAATAAACTTGTCCATTTTTGAACAACTGTACATATGCCATTAGCAATGCCCCATTCTCTCGCAGTTGATCCCAAACTCTGTGCATAGTTGATGTTCAGTGTTCTCACTCATTTCGTCAATATGATGAGCTACAGAATTATTACTCAGAAGAATTGATTTTAAAATCTACATTTCGAGGGCAGTAGTGAGCACTTCTGATACAGCAGGCATTATTAATCTTTCACCAATTGTATGATATTTTCCTTACTTTGCTATCATTATGGAAAAGTTATAAGAAACAATGAGACCACTATCAAGGTCATTTTTAGCTTTCTTGGCAAATGACTTGAGTGTGCAACGCTTTTCAAATGCTTCTGTCGTCTTCTGAAACTGTAATAACATAAATAGCCTTTTCAGGGTGTCTTTTACAGAAGTGTTCCTGTAATCTTGATGGTTTCATGGCTTCTTTAGACAGTACAGTATTACAAATAAGACATGTGGAGTGTCACTGATCTGATAGAAGCGGAATAAAACCATACTCCAGGTATGTAACATTGTATTGACTCACTTTCTGTAGTTACAGTTTCTTAGTGGGAGTAGAATTCATTGCTTCACTGCCTTCACTCAGAGATTGTGCCTTATGTATTTATCGATCATTAACAGGGCTAAATTAATTTTTTTTAAATTAACACAAACTGGGAATACCTATCGGATGTTGACGACAGCAGCAAGTTGACACAGATGGAACAATGGTAGTGGCGGTCAAAGGGACAGCAAGGTGAAGATGAAGATGATCACAACAATGAAAATTGTGTTGACAAGGATTCAGATTGGAATCTGAATGTTAGTCGGGATAGGGCAGGTGTTCAGCAAGCTACCTTTATACTATTCCAATTAACATGATTGACCAATTACGCAAGATCTCATAATTCCCAAAGATGGTTCTTGACCGCACATTTGAAGCAGAGGCCTCTTTGAAATCCTCAAGAGGAATCCTCGGGGTCGGCGGTTTTACTGATTGGCTCTATTTTACTGTTTGGTTCTGGCCAGCGCTGTATTGTTCCTTGACCCATTTTCAGTAGATCTGTAGAGCAAGCTGAGAGGGTGTACTTGACTTAACAATTGTTAAGTTGCATGAACTCATTCCATGCCGCAAGTCAAGGGGAACCATTGGGCACCCTGGTTGCTAATTTATGCATCCCTAACATCTGTTGGTAGGATTGGATCAGATTGCCGAGTTCCAGACACGTGACGATGAATGCTCACTGCCTGCAGAGTTATGGTTCTTCCTGTGCACCAATGCCTCATCCTTTTTTTATCCCCGTAAGTGCCTGCTCTACTAACAGTCGGTCCAGTCTCATGCCTCAAGTTAGAGTGCTGCTTACAGCCACCCTCTCCAAAATCCTGAATGCCCCTGGCGACGATCTCCATTTCCCCTAACGCCCCTTTAGGACACGTAACCACCCCTGTTGGGAAATCACTGGCATACCCTGCTGCCGGGTCCAAATAATCTCGGTGAAACATGGTCTCCCACATAGTTCTGTACCTTCATTACATTTGGTCATTTTAATAGCTTGCTCCAAGTCATTAACACAGACAGAAGATAATTGAGAGGCAAGAATTGATCCTGGTGCACACCATTGCAAAAGTTTATGTTAGTCTTTGTGGTATTCATTGTTCACTCCATATTAACATGCTTCTCCCTTTCATGTGGCACCTGATTAAGTGCCTTCTGGAAATCTAAATACACTAAATTTATAGATTCCTTTGCCTTTAGTGTCCTCAAACAATTTAAGGAAATATATCAAACATAAATTTCCCTTCATAAATTTATGTTGACTTGTTTTCAGTGTATTAAGTTTCTCTTAGGAAAGCTCTGTTTCTTCCAGATTCTAGCACCTTCTGAACAACAGTCTGGTCAAGATGGTGCCAGTGTACAACACTCCCTTGGTTGACATCCTCCAGATAACCCATGAAAATGTCTATTTTGCTTTTTTTACATCTGTTTTTCATCTTAAATCCATTTCTGGGACTGTTAGAGCCTGCGATTTACAGTCTGGAGTCGATTCAGTGATCCAGCACTTTGCTTTCTCCAAGATGATTCTGGGAAGCGAGCTCATACTCAGATGGTCTTGATGCAAGGAAACTTAGAGACAGGACACAAGCCAACATTCAACTTTATTTTACCGATTAAAGCGTCCATTAATCGACAACTAAATTGTCAAGGAAGACTGAGACATCGTAGCGAATTCGGAATACGAGCAAGAGTTCAACGCTGACTCCCTACCCTGTCTGTGAGCAGCCTATTGCTGAGTGGCTCATTGTGGCAATCAGGTAGGCCTCTGCGCATGTGTGGTGTCCCTCTCTTTCAATGAATGTCAGTGATGTCGGAGGATGGTATCGTGGTTCTGTATTTATGGATTATTACATTTATGGACTGTGGACTTTTTCAGACTTATGGTTTTCATCTTCATTTTTTATCCTCCCATTCCTTTGCCGTTTCGTTGTGCAAGGAGAGGGGATCTGTGGTGGATGTAATTGGATCACTTTATAGAGATCTGTTTTCACTTTGACAAAAAAAGTATCTTTTTCTGTTGATCAGTGTCAGAGGAAAAAAAATTAAATCCACTGTGATTCAATGTTGTAAAACAATAAAACATGAAAACTTTTGGGGGCAGGGATACTTTTTATAGGCACTGTAATTACCAACAGAGTGTATGAGTATCTTTGCTGAAATTCCCAAAAAAGGGAAGAGAGAAGATAGATGTTAATTTTAGATAGCTGACAAGCAAGAAAAAATGCTTCGAGAAAAAAATGTTAGTGAACATCTTTTCCAGCTTGTAATAATAACAAGCCTATCTGTAAATAAAGCCCTTGTTAACATCACTGTAATTAACTGCATCACTAATAGACCTAGAGATATTTGTTTTAAATCTGTTAATTCCAAATAGATTTTTCCCCACTGTATAAGAATGAGCAGGCTCCATAAATACCACATAAACTCCAAAATTTAGTCCAAATCTTTACTTTGATGACAACTTTTTTGCTAAGCCATTAAAATGGGGATCAAAAAAACTTAATTTGTAATGGGGCATAATATATGATTTTTATTTGGTAGCACTTACTTGATCAAGAGTACAAATGAATCATAACAAGCCTTCAGTTGTTTTGGGCTTGGTGGACACGAGGCTGGATAAAGAATTGAAAGTGTATATTTAATTTCAAAGCTGCATGTTTTCAGAACAGGAAGTAATCTCAGTTTTAATGGTACTTCTAAAAATTTGAAGGCAAAGTACATTAAGAAAGCCTCTGAAAGATATTTTGTTTATTAAATAGTCATAACACATCATGCAAAGTGATAAACATGGCTGAGATAAGTACAAGTTTATCAGACCAGCCAAGCTGATTGGCTGCCTCGTTCAACTTCTGGATTCTCAGGCCACGCAAAGCATTGAGCCAAATTTAATATGGGACCACTCAGGGAAAGTGCATTCCTTTCTTGTTTTTGGTAATGTCTTACATATTTTTTAGTACAAAGTTACATTTCAGTGTACCATGGTCATGCAAGCTGTCAATATTGGATGCTATAGCATAAAACAAGTGATTTTTTAAAAAAAGTTATCTACCATGGCTTGTCACATTGCCTAAGTCAATAGGAAACACCCAACCCCAACCACCATGTCTACTCCAATGCCTTAACAGTTTACATAAATCTAAAGAGCTCAGAACAGAGTCTTGTCTTTACCTTAGCTCACAAATGGAGATGAACACTTCTTCATGATTTTACTACACCACTCATAAATACAGCTTCATCTTCACTTACTCAATTTGATTTTGAGAACTAATATATTTTGTATTAAAATTAACACATTAACAACACATTAAAGCCCATGTTCGAGCACCTGTAAAATAACTTCAAAAGGCTGATTCTAACAATTGCATCTCCAATTGTATTTCAAAAGAAAATCTTCTTACCTGAAAGGAAAGGTGCAAGTATTACACTGCGCCATGCTCTGGTAAAATTGGGGATCTGTTCAAAATAAATTTACTTTTCAACAATGGCTGAAAAAAGCAGAACTTTTATTGCTAATCAGAACATTTAAGAGTTTGTAACATAAAGAAAGAAGCTTTCCTTTGAAACTGAAAATAGGAGGCATTGACATTGCCAAGTTTCACTCAGAACTGGAAGAATTAACATTTGCCAACATTGCCTGGCAGATTTTCATTAGTAATTTATTGATTCTTCCTTTCACTTTGGATTTTGAGAGAAAACAAAGAGTAAGGTGAGCACAGGGGTAAATAAAAGCAGAAAAATAATTGTGCTTGCAAGAGAAAAACCACAGGCTGTTCCAAAAACATGGACAGAAGATTTAACACTTGCATGACCATCAGTTGGATAACACAAACAATTATGGTAAGTGAGAATAGATTGAGTTTATATTAGGTGGATGAATAAATGGAACAAATAGAAATAAGTGAGTACAATCTACTTATTGTAAGTGCTAAAGATAGGAACTAAATATGCTAAGATACACGACTTTTAGAAGAGACAGACAAAGTGGATAGAGGAGGAATAGCCACAATATCAAAGCTAGTAGAGAATAAGGATCTGAGCTCATTAAATCAAGAATTAGCCTGATGAGCATAAAAACAAGCATCCAAACAGCAAAGACAATGGTGGGAGGGTGCAGTCATTGTCAAAATACTGTTCGCAATCAGTATCAATGATTCAGATGAGGGAACAAGTGTAATGCATCAAGATTTTACATGATACGAAGAACTTCAGGATAATAGATAAAGACAGATGGAATATTATGTGGAAAGTCAAGGAAGGTTGAGTTTTTTTTCTTAAAATGCTGAAAGATTGAATGGCGTTGGTATTTAGAAGTACACGGGAATCTTTGCAGAACTCAGAAGTGGAAGTTGCCCTTTACTATGAAAGGATCAGAATTCAAGAGTAGACCCATCTTGATTCTAGAGAATCCTGGTGAATCCACATCTGGAATACTGTGTACAGGTTTGGTCTCTTACCCAACGAAAGATATACAACAAAGGAAGGGCATGGATTGAAGTTCTCCTGATCAAATTGTAGGATGGCAGTTCTATCATTAGAGGAAAGGTCAAGCACACCAAGCCTATACCCTCAAGTTTAAATAAAAAGATGATCTCATGAAAATGTACAAAAGTCTAATGTGGCTTTACAGTGTGAATGCAGAGTTGAAGTTTCCCCTGACTGTTGAGAACCAGGGTTTATGGTTTCAAGCAGAGGTTAGCCATTCAGGACAAAGGTATGATAGAAATTACTTTAGATGCAAGGTAAGAAATCTTTGGAATTCTCTATCCAAAAGGTCAGTGGATACTGAACAGCTCACAGTACAAATCATGATAGAAATTGATTGATTCTAGGTATTTAAGGAATCAAGGAATATAATGCAAGAAAACTGACTGAAACAAAAGATCAGCGTGATCTTATTTAATGGTGATGCAGGCACATGTGGCCAAAAGGCTCACTCTTGCTTCCATTTCAGGTGTTCTTAATTGAGCTCAAGTTCCTTTGCAAGCATTCTGTCTTTTCCTCACAGCTTACTTTTCACCTTACTTTGCATCACAAGTAACCTTGAATGTGCCCAAAAGCTTATCATCCAGCCATTAATATAAAATCATGGACAGCCAAGATCCAGTGCTAATGTTGGTGGTGTCACCCCACTAGGACCTGTGCTTTAATCATTATTCTCTCATGGCCCAATCTCATATAATGTAACAGTCCTTTGAAGCACCTTATCAAATTTCCTCAGAAACCCAGATATGCCATTTTAGTACCCTTAAACTATACAGTAAAAGCTCTTTAATGAGAATTTTAGTTCTTACTGTCATTAACCCTCAGTTTTCTGCACAGCAGACAGATAAAGATTGTTTTAACATCACAGCCATTTCTTCGTTAACCTTAAAAATTTCTCATAATTTTGTTTCTAGGAGTTTTAACAGAGCTAGAACAGAACACAAAAGATGATTGAAAAATTGAAGTCATGGCTTGTGAACATTTGCAACTGCATTACCTTCAATTTATTTTTTCACTTATACATAAATGAATGATCTCATCAGATGCCAGTGAAGAAATCAATTGGATTCTTATTGGTGTTTAATCTTAATGTGGCTAGAGATCATCAAAAATCCACAACACAAAGCAAAATTCATACATACCTGCCACAAAGAGTGTAATGCAGTGACTGCCAGTAAAACTTTGCTCAAGTAGTTAGTCTATAACAAACAAATATTGAATTTTAGAACAAAACCTTATATTTTGTTTAAACAAAAGTACATACTTAGTGTTGTAAAGTATATTGTGAAGAGTATGGAAGTAATATAATGACGGTGCCTGAAACCTCCGAACTCAAACTTATTAAAATGTTCCAGAACTTGCTTCAGTACTTTGAAAAAACAATAAATATCGACAACCATGACAGTGGTGGGGCTCATCACCAATAACAAGATGGCCCACAGAAGGGGTGGCAGAGCTTGAGGCCAGGTGCCAGGGAAATAACCTCTTCCTTAATGTCAGCAAGACAAAAAAAAAAGGGTTATCAACTTCAGGAAGACTTGCGCCACTCACACTCCTCTTTACATTGATGGCACAGCAGTGAAAACTGCAAGCAGTTTCAACCCCTTGGAGTGCACATCTTGCGCAACCTCTCATAGTCCCAGAACACATCCTATACAATCAGGAAAGCTCACTAACACCTCTACTTTCTGAGGAGGCTGAAGAGAACTGTACTAGGCATATCTATACTCACATCCTTCCACAGATGCACAGCAGAGTGCATGCATCCTAACATGCTGCTTCAGGGAAAAAAACCGTAAGTCACTTTCAGGTAGCTGGGTACGAATGAATTTTTGAGGAATATGAAAAGTTTATGCCTGGCTTAAGAGAGAAATCAGGCAAGGAGAAGGTGCAAGGTGCATTTAGTAGGTAGGGTTAACGATAGTCCCAAGAGGCGCTTCAGTTATATTAACAGTAAATGGATAACTTGGCAGAGATCAAGTCTTCTTGAAGACCATCAGGATTGCCTGTGTGTGGAACTGCAGGAGATGGCCGAATTTTTTTTTGTCTATTTCTCCTCAGTGTTCACTAAGGAGAACATGATGGATGCCAAACAAATGGGTTTTGAGGTCTTGAATCATATGCACATTTACAGCTTTGAAGCACATTAAAGTTGGCAAATCCCCAGGGCCTAGCTAAGTGCATCCCTGGGATGCAAAGGAAGAACTCACCGAAGTCCTTGTAGAGTTTTTGTTTCATTGCTAGCCACTAGTAAAGTTCCAGTCCACCAGATGTTGGCTAATGTTCTTCCATTGTTTAAAAAAAGGGTAGCAAGGACAGGCTAAGGAGCTACACACCAATGAGACCGACTCCAGTTTTTGGGAAGTTACTAAAGAAAATACTAGACACAAGATCTACCATCACTTGGATAGTTAAAGCCTGACTGGGAGTAGTCAGCATGGTTTTGTGTGTTGGAGACAGTGTTTGACAAACCATTTGGAGTTTTTTTTTGAAGGGGTTAACTAAGGGAATCAATGACTTTTGTAGCAGTGAATTTTGTTTAAAGAGACTTCAGTAAGGCCCATGATAAGGTGTCACATGACAGGCTGATCTGGAAGGTGAAGTTGCACAGGATTAAGGGAAAGTAGCAAAGTAGGTTCAGGACTGGTTTAATGATAAGAAACAGATAGCTGACGAATGATTCTCTGACTGGAGGTCAGTGACTAGTGGGGTGCCCCATCAATCATTGTTTAGATATCTATTATTCATTATTTATGTAAATGGGATGGATGTGAATGTACATGGCATGACTAGCAAATTTACTGATGTGCTAAATTAGTGGATCTTGTTAACAGTGAAGCAGGTTACAATGAATTTCAAAAATATCTTGAGGAGTTACAGAGATAGGCTGACAAATGGCAAATGGGTTTCAAATGAGATAAGTGTGAGGTGATGCATTCTGGACATTCAAACCAGCATAGGACTTGCACAGTAAATGGCAGGGCATTGATGAGTGTTATGGAACACAGATCTAGGATGACAAGTGGCACAGTTTGCTGAAAGTTGTTGTGAAAGTAAACAGGGTGATGAAGAAGGCGGCTAGCATGCTGGCCTTTACCAGTCTGGGCATAAAGTGTAACAGTAGCAAAGTTACGTTGGAGTTTTACAAGTTTTCGTGAGGATGCATTTGGAGTGTTGTGTACAGTTTTAGTCACCCCATTGTAAGGAAACCACTGTAAAGCTGGAGATGGTGCAGGAGAGATTTATGAAGATGCTGCTTCAACTAGAGGGTCTGAGTTACAAGAAGAGGTTGGTCACTCCTGATCTTTATTCCTTAAAGCTTAGGAGAATGAGGGATGACCTCATAGAAGTTTATAACATCATAAGCTATATGGATAAGGTGGACTGTGATAGTCTCCCTCCAAGAGTTGGGGAGTGCAAAATGAAAGGGCACAGATACATGACGAGAGTGGACAGATTTAAAAGAGACCTGAGAGGTAACTTTTTTTTTTAAAAACACAGTGAGTACCCGGATTGAGCTGCTTGAAGAAGTGGTTGAGACGGATACAATTGCAACATTTCAGAGGCATTTGGATTGATACATGGAGGAATGGGGCTTAGAGGGTTATGGGCTGAATGCAGGAAACTGGGAGCAGCAAGTAGGATACTGTGGTTGGCTTGAACAGTTGGGCCAAAGGGACTGTTTCTGTGCTTTATTTCTCTGTGATTCTATGACCTTTTCTTTGTAAACATTTTCTTCATCTTAATATGTATGTAAATACAAGCTGATATTGAATCCCAAATATTCCCTAAAGTATTTAGATGACCGTTTGAAAAAAGTGAATGTGGGAAATGGGATTAGTATAGACTTCCCACCGCTGTCTATAAGGAGTCTGTATGTTCTCCCTGTAACCGCATGGGTTTCCTCCAGGTGCTACGGTTTCCTCCCACAGTCCAAAGATGCACCGATTGATAGGTTAATTGGTTATTGTAAATTGTCCTGTGATTAGGCTAGGGTTAAATCCGAGGCTGCTGGGCGGTGCAGCTTGAAGGGCCTATTCTGCACTATATCTCAATAAATAAAACAAGAAGGTTCTTAACAGCTAGCATAAACACAGTGGGCAACAGAACCTATTTTCGTGCTGTGTGACTCCATAAATGCATTTTGCTTTTATTGGCTATGAATGCACACAGACTCAGCTGTATTAGTCACTCACCATATTAAAAGCCAGTAATTTCTGTAGTATTCCATTCCATAGCTGTGGGTCATACACCTTGTACTCCAAGCTCAATTCAGTAATCAATCTAACAGCCTTTGAATAACAAAAAAATGTTGTTTACTATTAGTTTCTGAAGAAGTCAATGCCTAAATATTATTATGATGCTCTTAAAATACCCGTCTAAATAACTAACATACCAACAAGCAAACTTTTATCATATATAAATACGCATAATTTCCAGGAACTGGGAATTACAACCTCAGGATAAAGCAATGCCCATTTAAGACTAAGGAGGAGCTTCTTTTCTTAGGGATGAGAATCTTTGAAATTTGCCATTAAAGAGCTGAATGTTCAGACACATTGATATACACAGAGTTGAGAAAGACTCTTGAAATTCAGGGGAATCGTGAGGTTCATTGAGGAAGATAGATCGTCATGACTTTAGTTAATATCAGAGCAGGTTCAAAAGAGCTCAAAGCTCTCGTTCTTGTTCATGTTTCCTTTACAATGGATTACAATAAAAACATTTTTTTAAAGTAGTGCAAATATTTAAATAATTAAAAATAAAATCTGTACTTCTACCTAGTACTTTCAAAGGAACATTAAAATTGTCAATTTGGAGAGAAAAGGAGCAAAGCAATATTTTTGACAGATTATTGGGGCTCAGCCGTTGGGCCAGTACTGGCATAATGTCTAGGGAATGAACATAGGTAAGTGAAAAGTGTGGCAGTGGAGGAGTAATATGAAAGCAATTATCATAATTCAGTTGGATGTAATGGAACACTACAGATGCAAAAGTTTTCAATTTGGAAAAGCCCATTTTTACCAGCTTGAAAAAACTAGCAAAAGTGAACTGAAAACAGCTTTTTGAAAGAAAATCACTTTCAGAGAGGAAAGAGATTGAGAAAGTAGGTGCTCAGGCTAAATATATATACAATAAAAGACAGAAATCCCCTATCTTTATACTGAGGAAGTTTATGGCAAATATTGAAAGTAAAACATTGAAAATGCAAACTATAAAATACATTCAAAAGCAACAAAAACACTTCAACAAGAAGTATTTAGAAAGTAAAAGGTAGCAAATAGAAAATATATTGAAAGGCATAATTAAGGAAAAAAATTAAAATGTGAAAGAAAAGCACAACGAGTCAGTCCTGCTTGAGATCAAAATGATGAAGACAAGATAGTCATTGTTCAAAATTAATACCTTGAATCTGTCTTCATGAAAGAGTGAGAATAACACATACATTTGAAGTACAGTAACACATACAAAATGCTGGAGGAACCCAGCAGGTCAGGCAGTATCTATACAGAGGAATAAAGAGCCGCCATTTCGTGCCAAGATCCTTCACCAGGACTGGAAAGAAGGGGGCAGAAGCCAGAAAAAGAAGATGGGGGAGTGCAGGCTAGAAGATAATGAAACTGGATGAGGGGTCAAGTAGCAGGTGGGAGAGGAAGGGATGAAGTGAGAAGCTGGGAGGTGAAAAGTGGAAAAGGTAAGGTGCTGGAGAAGGAATCTGATTGGAGAGAAGAGTAGACCATCAGAGAAAGGGAAGGTAGAAGGGCACCAGAGGGAGGTGATAGGCAGGCAAGGAGAAGAGAAGACGCAAGAGTGGAGCCAGAATGGGGAATGGAAAAAAAGGAGGGAGAAGGGGAAGAAATTACTGGAAGTTAGAGAAATCGATGATCATGCCGTCAGGTTGGAGGCTACCCAGTCAGAATATGAGCTGTTCCTCCTCCAAGCTGAGAGGGGCCTCAGTAACACAGACATTGATATTAAAGTGGAAGAATGAGGTAATTCATATAATGCACAAGAGGATCTAGTATCTTTAAAAGTGGATAAATCACCAGTGCTAGATAAAATGAATGCCAGATACAAAAAATAAGACAGGAAATATAATAGGTCCATAATTTTTCGAAGGTCTTTGACCAACTTCAAGTACAGCATTGAGTATGCTGTATCCCTGGAAAAGAAAGTGATACACTGTCAGTTGATCTTAATGTTATTGGAAAGGATTCTGAGGAACAACATAAAACAGCATTCTGAGGGGCACATGTTAATCAAGATTCAGTTTTTTTGTTTTTTTGAAGTGAATGATGTGGGGAGAGCTTTCGATGGAGTCTTTGTGGATTTTACTAAGGTATTGACTAAGATTGACAAGGAGGATATTAAACGCCCATTGAAATCCAATGGTGTTCAGCAGACTGGATTAAAAAGTGGTTTAAGGGGAAATGATAATGATAAGTGGGAATTTTAGTGATTGGAAAGGTATGTGAAATCTGTGGTGTTCAATACTGGGCCCACACTTTCTTTGATTTATATGACCTGGACTTGAATTTAAGAGCAATGATTAAAAGGTTTGCCAATACCAAAGTCAGCAGTGTGGTTGATAGATAAAAATGTCTAAACACCATTGATCGGTCAAGTGGGGACAGAATTTGCAATTGAAATTCAATCTAGAAAAGTGCAGGGACGTTGTCCAGAACGGAGAATCAAACCTAGCAGCTGACTAGATTTGATGCTTTCTTTACAACAAAGAAAGGGAGATGTAATTGAAGTGCATATAATCATGAGAGGCTTACTCATACTGCAGAGGACAGATCTATTTTTCCTGGCAGAGAGCTCAATAATTTGACACTAAGTTAACTGATAAAAAAATTCAGGGAAGTTTGGAAGCAAAATATTTCCACAGAAAGTGGGGGACTGTAATTCACAGCCTAAAAGATTTGAGAATGTACAGAAGGTTTTATGAAGCATCAATTCTTTCCATCATTTGTGCTGGTGCCTGACATGATGCTCTTAGAAAGATCAGGGAACTAAGTATAAATACATCATGTGACAGATAAATAATACAAACCAAAGATGTATTTTCTAGGCAGAATATTAGGAGAGATGCTGTATTTTATGTTCATTAAACATGCACGAATATTTGTACTAACTCTTGGCTCGTGGTTGTGGTTCTTCCATAAACCTTTGATCATGCCTTCTTTGGGACTGCTGTGGAACGATTCAACAGTGTATGGTATATTCAAGATTTCAAATTCAGCCAAATAAATGCAATACTTCAAGTAAAGCCTAAAAGAATCAGAAACAGATTTATTCTAACTGACATATGTCATGGATTTTGTTGCTTTGCAGCAGCAGTTAAGTGCAAAACAAACATTACTACAAGTTACTAAAATATATAGTGTAAAAGACGAATGACGAGGTAGGATTCACAGATCATACAAATCTGATGGCAGAGGAGAAGAAGCTGTTCCTAAAATATTGAGTGAGGGGCTTCCAGCCTTGAACCTTCTCCCCAGTGGTGGTAATGCAAGGAGAGCACATCTCAGACGTCGAGGGTCTTTAATAATGAGCAATTTCACACTATAGTTATAATATTTAGCTATATAATATGAGATTATTTATTCAACTTGAGAAGACAGTTCAGATGTGAAACATTCTGAATGTCTTAGGCAATATAAATAATATTTATTTCATTATGATTCTTACTGTATTGCTGCAGATTAATAACATAATTCATTTTTGCTAGAATATTTCTGTACTGCACATGCTACATTAATTGTGATTAAAATCTGAAATTGTCCAAATTAACTTACATATAACCCAAACTATTACAACTATGCAATATTTTCTTTTGCTTAGTAATAAAATGTTGCTCTGCTAATCAACTGCACTCATTAGTTCACCCATGTGAATACCTTAATGTCTACTCCTCGATGTTGTGAACAGACAATTCCACAAGGACCATTACAATCAAGTCTGCTTAAACAGATTCCACACATAGCCCTGTGGTCTGTTTTCCTTTTTTTCCTCCATCTTCCAAACTCAAATGTTTAGGAAGTTTACTGCTTTAGTCCTACCATGGTATAAAACTAATTTCACAAAGACCCAAGCTAAAATATGGGAAGTTTCAAGCTGAAATATTCAAAACAAAAAAGAACATTTACCCATTAAGCCAAATACTTGGTTGCAAGAAGAGGAGGAGAAATTACTTTTCCATTTTCAAAAACAGTAATTTTTGCTTAACTGGAAGCAACAACTCAACATATTTTAGAATTGCAGGCTCTGAACCATACAAAAATGGAAAATGCAAAACATGTAACAACTTGGAAATACATTTTTCTACATTCTATGCAGAGTAATGCTAATTACTTGAATTGTAAATTTCATTAATAAGCATTTATCAAGTAGCTCATAGCAACTTACTTGATTTGTTGAATTGATTTCTGACTGACATTTAGTATGGTCTCACTGTCTGCAACATGAAGAAGACACTGCAAAGCACGGCCTCTATGGGCAAATGTTATTTGAGCACCACTGAAAGGCTAGAAAAATAACAGAAACATGTCTATTCAACAATCATGACATTGAAAACAATATTAACATGAAAAATTAGAGGTTATAAGTTAGCTTAAGCTCTTGTGTTTCAATGGACCAGACCATCAGTTGTCAGTAGCAAATCAGTGCCTGTGGATTCCCCATCAATAACATAGCACTACCAACTAGTTCCCAGGGAAAATAAAGAAAACATCAAGTTAAAATTAATATTAGTTCTTAATAAGAAAATATTCTTAGTAATACAATGTCCAGAATACATGCTTTATATTTTCTTTTTCATTTCATTCATTTTTGACTAAAAGAAAATCCTTTAATATTTCTGTCTTGTGTGCTAATCTCCTGATAGCATTATGACAGGAAAGTCACTGTGCATAAAACTCGAAATAACCCTGAATTACAACCAAATCCTGCACTAAGAGACACTTATAATCTCTTAGTTGCTTTATCCTATAAACAGAACCATTAGTTATTTTTCTTTCAATATAAAGTATTCATAATCTGTTTGCAAAATCTTTTGAGACAATAACATTTACTCATACAAAATAAACGAATTTGTAGAGAAAGGCAAGAATATATGTTGGTTATTTTGATTTTCATTTAAACTCATTTTTAAATCAAGTAGCTCCAAACAACAATGTGATTCTAACTAAGATCCTAAATATTATGGAGACACGTACAGAAGATGGACCCGTAGCAACAGCAAACAGTAACTTTGCACTGTGGTCTACTGGGTATGCTTGAAGTAGGTAGATAGCTCTGCCAAGAAAAAGAAGAAAACACTATTAGAACATTAATGCTAGTAAAACAAATGTTATGAAAAATTTAAAAACTATTATGTCCAATTTAAGAAAATATTTAATCTAATTTGGCTTGAGACATGAAATAAAGATGCAATGTTGTTCAATGTTAGCCATTGCTTAAATGTGGATAGGGAATCCAGATGCATCCAACTAGATTTTTGAATAGTAAATAATTGAATAACAGAGCAACTTATGAGCATGTAATCTCAATATATTTATGCAGAGTTTATTGGTGTGGTAAACATTTATAATATTATTGACAAAAACAACAGGAATTCTGCAGATGCTGGAAATTCAAGCAACACACATCAAAGTTGCTGGTGAACGCAGCAGGCCAAGCAGCATCTATAGGAAGAGGCGCAGTCGACGTTTCAGGCCGAGACCCTTCGTCCTGACGAAGGGTCTCGGCCTGAAACGTCGACTGCGCCTCTTCCTATAGATGCTGCTTGGCCTGCTGCGTTCACCAGCAACTTTGATGTGTGTTGCCATAATATTATTGACCTAAGTACAAGTCCTCACCAGGTTATAAATACCTGACATATAGACACTCATATATTTGAATGAGCGTTTGGGTAACTGGTGGGATAGATCTGCCAGCTGCTGCAGAGCTGCAGACACCTTCTGTCAGGTGGGAATGGGAAATTTTACATGCTCATCTCCACACCCACATGCCATCTTGCCCTCACCATTGGGCTGGGCCAAACTGAGCTCAGCAGGCAGTGCCGAGCAGGTTCACTTACTCACTGGGTAAGGCTGGCTGGTGGCTGTTCTGCTTACTCACATGACACAGCTGTTTCTGTGATACTCTTCCACACTTTTTGTGTATTAATAATTCAGGTTACAAGCAGCTCTCAAGAACAGAACCCTGGCATCACCAGGGGACTGCCTTTGCAGGGAAACCCCTCATAACAGAGGGGCGAGGAAAGAGTGGTCACATTCCTAGAAAAATCTCCGTAACACCATTTTGTAAATCACAAAACTGTGTCATCTGTGCATGTTAAGAAACTAGAATTGATAATAACATTGCTTATATATTTAAGTCCTGACGAAGGGTCTCGGCCTGAAACGCCGACTGCACCTCTTCCTACAGATGCTGCTTGGCCTGCTGCGTTCACCAGCAACTTTGATGTGTGTTGCTTGCTTATATATTTATTTTTTTCACACAAATTCCTCAATGCAAATTTTTGGGAGATGATTTGTAAATTCTGTAGGGCAGGTTTCCATTATGGGAATATGATGCAAGTTTCATAGGTATTTGAGGCTTTTATTCAAACATTAATTCATTTATTTTCTATACCAAGGTGAGACTCAAAAACTTTTAGAATTATAATTTTAAAATGATTTATTATAATCACTGTTGATATGAATTTACAGTTAAAAGCATCACAATTGATGAAATTATATAGCAATGTGCAATTTTTAATGTGTAAAACTGATCTCATCACCTATCTACCCTTGAAAACTATAAGTATTGGGATGAATCATTTGGGCTGAATGATACATTGTTGTGCTGTTAATTCTATTGAATTGAATTGACTTTATTTCTTACATCCTCCACATACATGAGTAAAAATCTTTACATTATGTTTCCATCTAAATGTGCAATGTAATCATAGTAATTTATAATAAATAAAACAGTCAATGTAATGTAGAGTACACACAAATCAGCGTGAGTTATTGAGTCTGTTGGCCTGGTGGAAGAAGCTGTCCCAGAGCCTGTTGGTCCTGGCTTTTATACTGCTGTACCATTTCCCAGAAGGTAGCAGCTGGAGTAGATCATGGTTGGGGTGACTCGGGTCCCCAGTGATCCTACAGGCCCTTTTTACACACCTGTCCTAGCAAACGTCCTGAATCATGGGAAGTTTATAGCTACAGACGCGCTGGGCTGTCCGCACCACTGTCTGCAGAGCTCTGCGATTAAGGGAAGTACAGTTCCCATACCAGGCAGTGATGCAGCCAGTCAGGATGCTCTCAATTGTGCCCCTGTAGAAAGTTCTTAGGATTTGGGGGCCCATACCAAATTTCCTCAACCGTTTGAGGTGAAAGAGGCGCCGTTGTGCCTTTTTCACCACACAGCTGGTGTTTACAGACCACGTGAGGTCCTCGGTGATGTGGATGCCGAGGAACTTAAAGCTGTTTACCCTCTCAATCCCATATCCATTGATGTCAATAGGGGTTAGCCCGTCTCCATTCCTTCTGTAGTCCACAACTAGCTCCTTTGTTTTTGCGACATTGAGGGAGAGGTTGTTTTCTTGACACCACTGTATCAGAGAGATGATTTCTTCCCTGTAGGCCACTTCGTTATCGTTTGAGGTAAGGCCAATCAATATAGTGTCGTTGGCAAATTTAATTAGCAGATTAGAGCTGTGGGTGGCGACATAGTCATGGGTATACAGGGAGTAAAGGAGGGAACTCAGTACACAGCCCTGAGGGGTTCTTGTATTTAGAGTCAGAGGGGCGGACTCTTACCACCTGCTGGCGATCTGACTCGAAGTTCAGGGTCCAGCTGCACAAGGCAGGGTCAATGCTGGGGTCTCTGAGATTCTTGTCAAGCCTGGATAGAACTATGGCATTGAATGCTGAACTGTAGTCCAAAAACAGCATTCTCACATGTATTCTATGTAATACATATCTTAAGATCTCCAAGGTCAGTTCTGTCTTTTAATTTTTTAATTTAAAAAAAAAATCCCAAGTCCCTTTTAAGATTTTCCAATCATGGAGAAGGAGTATGAAAATGTCTTATTAAAATGATCATTTAGCTCAGAGCAGATCATGTTGAATTCCTTTCTTACCCAATCCTTTTTAAAAAGTCAGGTCCTAATCAACTAAGGTCAACTTCAGTAGCATTACCATCAGGGAAAAATGCTTTACAAGAAGAATTTTACTGTAAAGAACGGACCATGCAAAAGTTAAATTGAGCTAAGATATTTTTATTCATTGGACCTGCCCCTAACATCATTTCTAATGGAAAACAACTGTATAAGTAGGATGGAAATATTATATCCCTACATTGCAAAGCTCTACCATTCTGGCTTGAACAAACATGGCCAAATAAAGTAAATTACTCTGTCTAAAGAAATATTAACAGAAGCAAAAGGAAATTACCTCATCAGTGCCAGATCATCTTGTATGTTATTAAATATCTCTTGTGACTTCTTGTCCTAAAATGAGAAAAAAGTCCAATTAACAAAATCTTAAATGTGTTTTACACTAAATGGACTTATGTCAATGATTAAAAATCACACTTCTACTGCAAATGCATTTTTAAAAGATCAAATGTGAATGGTTTATATTAAAGATCTTATGATAAAATTCAAAGATAGAATCAAAGAGTCTTATCAAAACACTTAAAGACCACTTATAAATGTAATTTTATAGGAAAAAGAGAAAGTAGCCATCAATCAATTTTCTGGCAAAGTTAACTACTAATTTTCTGGCAAAGTTACCTACTTTTATTCTTCTCAAAAATTATTGCATTCACTCCTATCTTACTTTGAATATTTTTAATAAGGGACAAAGGCATTTAGTTTCATTTGAAGCTCCTTTTATCTCCATTATTTTGAAGCAATAAATCTAATGAATTCCATATCTCACTAATAGTGGAGAAGTGGGCAACAGGAACATGCATGGTTCATAACTGACTAGGGATTTTATTTTTCAGTTTTAACAATAAAAAGGGCATGCCTGGGGTTAAAATATGAGTTTTTTTTCTCCACTATTACATAACTGCTTGCAATAAATGTCAAGCATTCAGAATTTATATTTCCATTAATTTTGCTTTAAGAATACTGCAAATAGCTTTCTTAACACTTATATGAACCAATTCCATTTGTCTGTGGGATACACCGATCAGTGATGTAGTTGTGGTTTGAGGGGTGAAAAGTGAAAGGAGCTATCGATTACATGAAAGAAAATGAAGATTTTTTTCAAAGAAATTATTAAATCTACACTAGTCTATTATTACTACAAATATAGAGCAGTGGTCCTCAACCAATAGGCCGTGGACCGGTACCAGGCCGCAAAGCACGTGCTACCGGGCCGCGAGGAAACGATATGATTTGGCGATATGAAATGATATGAGTCAGCTGCACCTTTCCTCATTCCCTGTCACGCACTGTTGAACTTGAACTGTTCAAGTTGCCAACTATTCCGTATTAGCCGGGACATCCCGTATATTGGGCTAAATTGGTTTGTCCCATACAGGACCGCCCTTGTCCCGTATTTCCCCCGTTAAGGTAGAGCATTCCTATGAAACCTTTTGTGCCGAAATGGTGTAAAGCAAAGAAGAAATTACCATTAATTTATATGGGGAAAATTTTTGAACATTCCCAGACCCAAAAAATAACCTACCAAATCACACATAAAACCTAAAATAACACTAACATATAGTAAAAGCAGGAATGACATGATAAATGCACAGCCTATATAAAGTAGAAATAATGTATGTACAGTGTAGTTTCACTTAACAGAATCAGGAAGATTAAGCCAAAACCAATTTGTAGGGGGAAAAAAAAAAAATCGGCACGTACACTCATGCGCAGACAAGGCTTCATGGTCATGGTAGTCTTTCTCAGGGTAAACACAAGTTTGGGAGTGAGAAAGTTGGCAACCCTACTTGAACAACCCCCCCCACCCCCACCGGTTCGGCCAGTCCGCAAGAATATTGTCAATATTAAACCGGTCCGTGGTGCAAAAAAGGTTGGGGACTCCTGAAATAGAGAATCCAAGTAGCTTCCTTTAAGTTACCAAAATGACAAAAATTTTGCCAGACACTAATAAAATCATAATTGCACTCAAACTGAGCCAAAAATAAAGACAAAAATTATGAAGGCTTATGAATAGTTATATAAGAACAGCATCTATATCTTCAGCAACTTATGAAATGCTACAAAATTTCACTTGAATTTAACATTGAACTTATAAGACTTTTACTAATTGTGGCTCCTGTTTACACCAACAAGGTGGGAATAGAAAAAAATTATAATATGTTTTATTTCAGAATGCATACAAGCATTTAGTATGTTCATACAAATTACTGTTGGGTAAGAATCAACAGCTTACTTGCTCTTATAATCCTATGTAAAACTCGGGGCCAGCATAAACAGGAATTTAAATACAAGAGCTTAAAAGAATTTTACAACTTTCAACAGAAATCGGAATTCCTAAAATGTAACTAACAGAAAGTGGAGAAAAGTTAAATTAACAATGGCTGGACCATTCAAGCAACTTTAAGATAGTTAAAAGATAAAGATGCCAAAGATTACTCCAAATTCTCTTACACAATATAAAGCCACTGGTGAACAGCTCACATTTTTAGATAACAACTCTAATGCAAAAGTGCATCTTACTGTTTTCTTTAAAGTATGAACTAAATGTATAGGGGAGCTAGAAATATACTGTATTCGTAGTAATGCAAGTCAAAATGTCAAGTTAAGGCAACTTTTCCATAATCCAAGTGCACACTCTGCTGGACAACTGGAGGGTTCTGGAATGGTTTCAGAGGACTGGAAAATTGCAAATTTCACTCCACTTTTTAAGGAAAGGAGGCAGAAGAAAGGAAATAATACACCAGTGGTTGGGAAGATGTTGGAGTCTGTTACTAAAGATGAGGGTTTCAAGGTACGCGGAGGCACTTGATACAATAGGTGAATGTCAGCAGGGTTTCCTTAAGGAGAAATTTTGCTTGATATATCCATTGTAATTCTTTGAGGAAATAACAGGCAGCATAGACAAAGACAAAATCAATGGAGGATGTTAACTTGGATTTTCAGAAGGCCTTTGAAGGTGCCACACATGAGGCTGTTTAGCAAGGTAAGTGCCCATGGTATCACAGGAAAGATACTAGCATGGATGAAGATTTGCAGACTGCAGGAGGCAAAGAGTGGTAATAAAAGGGTTCTATTCTGGTTGACAGCTGGTGACTAGAGGTGTTCCGTAGGTGTTGGTATTAGGACTGCTTCTTTTCATGTTAGATGTCAATGATTTGGATGGCGGGATTGATGGCCAAGCTTGCAGATGATACGAAGATACATGGAGGGGTAGGTAGTGTTGAAGAAGCAGGGAGTCTGAGAAAGTACTTAGATGGACTGGGAGAACAGACAATGAAGTGGCAGGTGGAATGCAGTGCAGGGAAGTGTATGGTTATGCACTTTGGTGTAAGGAATAAAGACAGATCTTTTTCTAAATGGAGAAAATTCAAAAATCAAAGGTGCAAAGGGACTTGTGAGTCCTTGTACAGGATACGCTAAAGGTTAACTTGCAGGTTGAGTCTGTGGCAAGGAAGGCAAATGCATGTTAGCATTCATTTCAACAGGACTAGAATATAAGAGCAAGGATGTAATGCTGAGGCTTTTATAAGGCATTGGTCAGACCACACTTGGGGTATTGTGAGCAGTTTTGGGCCCCTTATCCAAGAAAAGATGTGCCGGTATTGGAGAGGGTTCAGAGGAGGTTCGCAAGAATGATTCTGGGAATGAAAGGGTTAACACATGAGGAGCATTTGATGGCTCTGGGCCTGTATTCACTGGAATTTAGAAGAATGGGGGGGGGGAGAGATCTCATTGAAATCTATCATCTATTGAAGGATCTAGATAGAGTAGATGTGGAGAGGATGTTTCCAAGAGTGGGTGCGTCTAGGACCAGAGGGGACAGCCTCAGAATAGGACGTCCATTTAGAACACTGATGAGGAGGAATTTCTTCAGCCAGAGATTAGTGAATCTTCCAAATTCATTGCCCCAGACGGCTGCAGAGGCCAAGTCATTGGGTATTAGTAAGGGCGTCAAAGGTTACAGAGAGAAGGCAGGAGAATGGGTTGAGAGGGATAATGGATCAGCCATGGCGGAGCAGATCCATTGGGATGAATGGCTTATTCTCCTCCTGTGTCTTATGATTGAGCAGCATCTATGGAAGGAAAGCAATTGTATTTTCAACGCTTCAAGTCAAGAACCTACATCAGTACTGAGTATGGAAAGGTGAGATCAATTTTTCATATTCCCAGCTGTCTCCCCATATTTTTGGAAAACACAGGATTTTTCCCAGTAGATTATTGCCCAGATTCTAGCATCTGCAGTCTCTTGTCTCTCTGTTTCTGATTTCATGGCACAACAAAGGATATTACTTCTTCTCACTTAGTTTTAAAAAAAAGCAGTACAAGCCAAAAATCTGTGAAGATTGTGATTGCATCTTTACACTGATACACACTTACCAAATCTGGGTGAGTGGGAGAACATAAATATTCTTCCAGCAGTGCATATCTGATTTTATTTATATCTCTGTTGTTTATTTCTGCTAGTTCACTAGCTGCAGAATGAATATCTGAAAGATAAAAAAATCCCCTCAGTAAACATGTCAAGTATACTGTAAATAAAATGTTTCATTTTTAAATAGGATTAGCCGAATCAAGTCAAAACTGTATGGGTAATAACAGACATCAAGATGCATGGCTTGGATTTAATTTAACATATTTACATTCAGTAGGATTTTCTTGTTCCCAGTAATTTTTTTGTCTTCTATAAACTAGCATGCTGAACCTGCATGAACAATTCAAAGTCATGCACAGATGAATTTATAATGCAAGAATTGCATTTGGCAAAATGGGTAATGAGCCAGATTTATTGTTACAGAAACTCAAAGAAATATTAAAATTCTCCAGTACCGAGAAAGGAACTAAACCTTTCAAGGTCCTTTTATACAATGCACAGAGGAATTTAAAATATTATCTTTCGGTGGAACGGTCAAATGCCCGATTTAATAAAGTGCAAAAATACAAAGAAATCTCAAAATTTCTCCAGTACTGAGAAAGGAACTAACCTGGTAATAAATATAATATGATTGCTGTCATGCTAAAGGAATGTGGGTGTGGCATGAATCTCTGCAACCAAAGTGACTCGAATTATTTTAATTTATTGTCACTGTTATAAATTATGATATGTAATATGGCCTGATGGTAAGGTTGGGTATAAGGCAAGTGAACAAAAGGAATTGGAATTAATCTAAACAAATCTATAGTTTGCATTGACAAGCTTTAAGACACAAGCCCAGTGTGTGTTTGTGTATCACTTATTTTAAAAAAATTTACTTCAGGAACAGAACTAACCTGGGTAATCTCTGGCAGTAGGGTGCTTTAACCGATCTTCAATGCTGCTGTGCTCATACAATGAGCATATCAGTTTAGCTGGCAGTTTAATTAATCTCAAGTATTCAGGGCAGTTTAAATTGTGGATTCTCAGTAGATTTGCTGTTGCTGAATTCTCATACTCTATTCGTAATTTATTTAGTGAGTCCTCTGCTTTTTGATGAGCATTATCCTAAGAAATGGATTTTAATTTGTTACTAAAACGAACAAAGCAAAAATGCCCTATTTGCTAGCCATCATTCTAAAAATACACAAATAATAATATACATATTAGAAGAATTAATTCTTCATAGCTACTAGAAAGCTAGTTTCATGGAAAACCAAGCTTGGAGAGAGGACTATAACGATGGTCATTCCAGACAGTATTTTCAGTGAGGAAACATGAAATTATCTCCATACTACAACATTACTTAGAGTTTCAACAGAATACGAGAGGAATAGTATTATCAACCCAAAGAAATTGTAAAGACAGAATCAGATCCAACCTCAATTTCTAGTTTTTCCAATCTGTTAACAAGTCAAAGAAAGCTACACACTGCTGAGGATAGGGCAATTGCTGTCAGAAATTATGTGGACTTTGTTATTTCTAATTTGCTTTGTTACTTAACCAAGCTGAGATTCAGAAAAATGAATTTGGTTGTAAACACACAAAAATAAAATGCAATCAAAATTAGTCACATTTTGTGCTCTCCTGGAAAGTGCATTGGCAGCAGTCAAACACACATGCAGTGTGGGCAGGAAATTATAGTATAACAATGTAATAAACATCTATGCAATGAGATTAGAAAGGGAGAAAAAACGTTTAAAATGATATATCAAACAGAATTTCAACTGAAGATCACCACATAAATCATATAAAAGTGTGGTATGAATCAAATATTTATCTTGTAGAGATGTTTCTCAGCAATTAATCTCCTTTTCTATGTGACACCCTGATGCAATCAGATGCAATTTTTTAACCATGTTAATGCTGTTGAGTGACTGTTTTTAGAGGAAACAAATCTGCACAGTACAGCTGAACAGTTGGCAAGTGGTGAAAGCTTGCTTAAATCTAGAAACACTTCAAAGTACCAGACTCCCTGCATACCTTAATCTTTACAAATAAAAAGGGCAGTAAAGGATCTTTAAAGAACACAATAATAAAACAGCTTTAGCTGCAGGCTATACACAACCTTAGTAAGATTACTGAGTTTATGTATTGCTTGCAACTCCTTCTGTTTCTTTGTTCTTGTGTTCTTTATTCAGTTTTCATGTTCAATTCTCATAACTCCCAACTCCCCAGTAGTTCAAAAACTTTGCAATCTAGAATATAACAGAACTGAATTGATGAGCCAAATGACTGCTTCCTGTCCAGGAATCTATATTTATGAATTATATAAATGACAAAGAAGTGTAAACTTTAACAATACCCCTGGTGCTGTAGATTTTAACCAGTTTTCAGACATCTGTAGGCAAAATTTCAAGGCTTGGATTTTATCAGGTCCTATAAGAAGAGCATATAGAGTTTAACCAAGATACAGCTGGACACAGCTTTATATGTATTGAGACAGATTAAATCAAGAAATTAAGTTTGACTAACAAACAAGTTCTTTATAAACATTAAAGCTGTAAAAGCTATCATTAATCTGTTATTAAAAACAAACAGCTTATTAAACATACATTATTTTACCTATATGACAATCTGTCTGGGGAAACATGGTAGAATGGAAAGAATAGGAATAAAAGACAGCTTCTTTAATGCTCTATATCACTATGCTAAGGGCAGCACTTTACATATCTTGACTAAATCAGTTGGTGATACATCAAAAGCATAGAGCCTGAGAACAGGTCCCAATCAATCTTGTTGATTATGACAAAATTAAACAAAACAGTAAATGTGCAACGTTAATTCCATAACATATCTTTATAGCACAAGGTGTTTGGTACAATTTACCAGTTGGAAGTTCCTGAACAACTCGATGGGAACTGGCAGTAGCCCATTCAGGATTTGTAATTGCCAAGATGTAAGACTGTATGTTGTGCACTGTCTCAGATATTTCCTTTGATATCAGTGAAACACATCCCTCTTTTGCCAGCTTATGTACTTTAGGTTTCAGAGTTTTTGTCAGCACATGGTTAACAGCTTTCATATACAGTGTATCCAAAGAAACCTAAAGAAAAGCAAACCCTATTAATTATAGACAGACAAATACAAGGATGAAACATGTGAAGCTTAAGGCCTTTATACCAAATTGTACAACTCAATGTTCACAACTATTTTTCATCTGCTACTAGAAGAGCAAGACATTTTAATGAAATAAAAGTCTACAATTTGAATTGCCTTAACAATTTCAGATTGTAGTATCACTGAGGTGTGTATGGGGTTGGTTAGTACAGATCAGAATGCTCCAATTAAGTTGAAATTGTGCCTGCAATTTATTTAATTTTTTTTCTTAGTTCATCATATAAAGTAGATTAATTTAGGACTCACACTACAATTTAACCTGAAATAAAAGCAAAAAACATTGAAACAATCTGAAATGTTTATCTTTCCAAAAGGTGCTGCCTGTCTTTCAGCATTTTCTATTTTGATTAGATTTCCACCATCTGGAGAGAACAAAGGGAACATCTGTGATAGGGTAGAAACCAAGATAATTCAATATTTGTGGTGCCTACTAAGAAAGGATGCACAATACTTGTTAATCATAACTGATTTGTCTGGGAGATTTGAAATAAGGACAAGAGGGAGACAGAGAGAGACAGGGAGACATGAAAAAATGGTGGAATTGCAAGATAAAATAGATGGATTTTGGAAATCTGAAATAAAAAAGACTGGAAATTTCTAAAAGGTCAGATAGCATCTACGGGAGGAAAAGTATATTGAATTTACTATACAGACTAATTACCTTTCATCTGAACTTGCTGCTTTTGATACAAATATAAGTTAACTGAAATTGTTGAATTCAACATTGAGCCCAAAGGTCTATAATGAGCCTAGGTTGGAAGAGGAAAGGCTGTTCCACAAGTTTCCTTTGGACATCAAAATAGGATGCCACAGACAAAGATGACAGAGTGGGAATGGGATGGAGAATTAAAGTGATAGGCAATTAGGAGCACAGGGTCATTCCTACAAATTGAACAGGTAAATATCAAATCTGTATTTTTTTCACCTCAATGCAGCAAGTCATATGTAAGCATTCAATGCAGTACATGAACTTGAAAGTACAATTGAATTCTTGCTTCACTGGCAGGGAGTTTTAGGATTTCTGCTTGGTAGAGAGGAAGACCTAAGAAAGGGCAGGTGTTGCACTTCCAGTAATTTCAATTTCTATTTTGGATTTCCAGGATCAGTAGTTATTTGCTTTAATTCCTGCTTTAGTAATTATTTTGCATTTATCTTTTACTGTGAGTGCCCAATGCACAACTTATAGCTTTTGTTTGTTTTACAATTACTGTTTGTAATATGTTTTCCACCTGATCATTACAGCACGTAGGCACCCCTATCCCCTTTTACTTTAAAGTTGTTACGAAATTCCTTGCACAAGGATGTTTTGATTGTAGCAGTGCCCAATAGTGCAAGTACTGATTGATATAGTTTTACAAAATCTATACACCAGCCTTTATAAAAGGAGAGTATAGAAGTAATTGATTCGTGATTAAGTTATTTCCTTGAAGCATCCCATGTTAACTTCCTCCAAAAACATCCCAACTAAATTATTATTCAAGAACAAGGAAATTATGCAATTGCTGCTGCTTTGATGAGAATATAGCAGGACTATTCTATTATGTTCTAGCTTAAGGCTGACTTTTAGTTAAAAGTTTACTAGACTGATCTCCATGATGGGAAAACTTGACGTTAGGAATAGTGAACCCATTTACCATGGAGTTTAGAACGATGATATTGAAAAGCAAAGTAGGCTAGGGTAGCAACGTGACCTATTTTTGTTCCTTTCTTCTTGCTTACCAATTACTTCTGAAACAACTGCTGTATATCCTGTACATAACTGCTGTATGTATGAAACTTACCTTCATCAGTTTAGATATCAACAGCAATGTCGAAAAAGTCTCCTCACTTAGCTCTGCAGCTGCAAAAAGAACAAAAACTCAAGTTTTCAATCTTTTTAGCTCAAAAAAAAGATTTCATTTAGCAAAACTTAAATAGGCATGGTGGAGAGTATATTGACTGGTTACATCACACCCTGGTATGGAAACACTAATGTCCTTGAACAGTAAAATAAAAAGTAGTGGATACAGCCCAGACCATCAGGTAAAGCCCTCCCCTCCACTGGGCACATCTACATGGAGCGTAGTCGCAGGAAAGCAGCATCAATCATCAGGGACCTCCACCATCCAGGTTATGCGCTCTTCTCACTGCTGCCATCACGAAGGTACAGGAGTCCCAGGACTCACACTACAAGGTTCAGTAACAATTATTACCCCTCAGCAATCAGGCTTTTGAACCAGTGGTGATCATTTCATTCAACTTCAGTTGGCCCATCACTGAACTGCGCCCACAAGCTAGGGACTCACTTTCAAGGATTTTTCATTTCATTTTCTCAATATTTATTATTATTCTTTTCATTTGTATTTGCACATTGCTGTCTTTTGCACATTGTTTGTTTGTCTGCCCTGTTGTGCACAATCTGTCATTGATTCTAATTTAGTTCTTGTATTTACTGACTATACCTGCAAGAAAACATATCTCAAGAGTTGTATATGGTGATATGTATGTAATTTGCCGTCAAGTTCAAAGTAAATTTATTATCAATGTAAAAACTTTTAAAATGGCCAATAAAGCCGAAAGCTTATTCTGTGCACGTAAACCTTCACCTGATTTTGGACATGGGACCAAGATGTTAATTTCCAGATAACTTGGTAACAGAGATAAATTGATATGGCAAACATTAAAAAGAAAAAAAAGTTTAGTGAAACTGGCAGTTGAAGTGGTTTTGGAATGAAGAATTGAAAAGGTACATTTTAAAAGAGAGTAGCAAAAGCTTCAGATATGGAGCATAGGAGTTTGTTTTTGAAAATGACAGAATAAGTGGCATACTGAATTCATATCTTTATAAGTAGAGACAAGAACAGAGGTATGGAGTTATGTCAATCTCAACTGTGTTTCATTGTGGGCAGTGGTTCCTACAGGGAACTACCATCCATCCACTTTCCACACCAATTAATCGTGGTGCTTGTGTAGTGGAGATCAGCGCAGAGCTAACCATCAAGTCCACTGCAGGGAATGAGCACTAGTCAAATAATGCACAAAAAGTTAGTTGAATAAGACGGAATGTCTTTCATCAACGTTCAGGTCTTTGAGAGATTCCAAAGGAGCCGAATTACTAGAATGTCTTCAGGAATGAAATATTTCCATTTCCACAAGAGGGCTGAGTAGTGGAATTTTTGTTCTTGGAGCAGAGGAGGCCAATTTAATTGATACATTCAAAATTCTAATAGATTTTTACAAAACAGGAACTATTATCAAGGAACAGAAAGCTAACAACAAAGGACACAAACTTTAGATAACAGACAAAAAAGTGCAGGTAAAGAGGGCATTAATAAACCACCTTTCATTAAAGAAAGCTACACAAAAATAATCACCCGGAATGCCCAACCCAAAGGATAAAAAAAGAGGATTAAACAGTATTTCCAAAGGAGAACCAGATAAGTGTTTGAATACAACCATTTGCAAGGTTATTAAGTGATGTATAATGTGGTTAATTAAATAATTTTCAAAGAGCCAAAGCATGTACAATGGGGTAAAAGCTTCTTTCTGTGTTGTGGAGATGTATGATTTAATGAAATTCAATGATATTTTCTGAAATTCCCTTGTCTAAAACTGCTGGTGATCTACGTGTATGTTTAAACAGTTGCACAGTTACTCTCTGAAATGCAACCATCATTTGAATCATTTTCTCAAGCCTATGATGCAGTATTCAACATTTGCCACTAGATGGAGCAGGGCAGAATTTAGTGCAATCTTACAGCCTCAAACAAACTCAATTAAATATAGCCAGCCTTAATCAGGAATTCACCACTCTAACTGTCCAGATTCATAACCAATAAAGCAATTTTGGATACTTTATCAAGAAGGTAAACTAATCAAAACAAATTGTCTCAAATTTAAACATTACCCACTACTCTGATCCAAATGTTTAATTGGGACATATCACATTAAGTATTGGTGTGATTGACACTTCACTTATTCTTGTATATTATTTTCACAATTAACAATCAGATTTGGGTATTGAAGAGGAATGCTGCAATAAACTAGCAATACCATGGATTCCAGTTACATGGAATACATCAGGACCAATACACTTTGGCCCAATTAAGTGGCTGGCCTAATTAGCTGAAGATTCACAGAAATAGTTAAAAAGATCAAAAAGATAAACTACTGTTTAACAGAATAACAAATCATGCATTTAAATGAAATACAGAACAAATTAGAACACTACAAATACTACCACAGTACTATAAAACTGTATTAGTTCCTGGTAGTTATCGGAGGAATTCAGCGTATAATGCCATGTTCTTTTGACTGACTGTAAATGAACAAAATCAGCGCAGACACCTAGTGCAAATATTGGACCACCTTCATTAATGCTATTGACAACTGCATCTCCAAATCTTCATTTACATTGCAATATTCAAGATGATCGTCGCTACCTTCAGATTCTTCATAGTTCCTAATTTGTTGTAGTAGTAAAATAATTTAATTTTCACTCCCGGCTGTTTCTGCCATCCCCAAGACAGAATGCTTGAAACCACAGTGAGCAAAACAATTCTGAATTGTCTTACTGCTTATTTCTCACCAACTATCAGTGACAAAATCACTGCTTTTTGAACACAAATGCAAGCAATTGATGTTATTTAAAATCCATTTGCTCTAAGCATGATGTGGCGCCCAATGGCTAGTTTGACACTAGTTACAAATTTTTGGCAATAGTCTCTTCTTCCAATTAAGTGGCATAACGTCCCAAGTAAATTGTGTGGCAGTGTGGGGATGCGTCTCTCCCAAAGGAGGTGCAAGGCTCTTCTTCCCTCCACTAGCCCTGCAGGTCACCCTTGGAGCAACACACATCAAAGTTGCTGGTGAACGCAGCAGGCCAGGCAGCATCTCTAGGAAGAGGTACAGTCGACGTTTCAGGCTGAGACCCTTCGTCAGGACTAACTGAAGGAAGAGTTAGTAAGAGATTTGAAAGTGGGAGGGGTAGGGGGAGATCCAAAATGATAGGAGAAGACAGGAGGGGGAGGGATGGAGCCAAGAGCTGGACAGGTGATTGGCAAAGGGGATATGAGAGGATCATGGGACAGGAGGTCGGGGGAGAAAGACAAGGGGGGGGGGAACCCAGAGGATGAGCAAAGGGAATGGTCAGAGGGACAGAGGAAGAAAAAGGAGAGTGAGAGAAAGAATGTGTGTATAAAGTAACAGATGGGGTACGAGGGGGAGGTGGGCATTAGCGGAAGTTAGAGAAGTCGATGTTCATGCCATCAGGTTGGAGGCTACCCAGACGGAATACAAGGTGTTGTTCCTCCAACCTGAGTGTGGCTTCATCTTTACAATAGAGGAGGCCGTGGATAGACATGTCAGAATGGGAATGGGATGTGGAATTAAAATGTGTGGCCACTGGGAGATCCAGCTTTCTCTGGTGGACAGAGCGTAAGTGTTCAGCGAAACGATCTCCCAGTCTGCTTCGGGTCTCGCCAATATATAGAAGGCCACATCGGGAGCACCGGATGCAGTACATCACCCCAGCCGACTCACAGGTGAAGTGTCGCCTCACCTGGAAGGACTGTCTGGGGCCCTGAATGATGGTAAGGAAGGAAGTGTAAAGGCATGTGTAGCACTTGTTCCGCTTGCAAGGATAAGTGCCGGGAGGGAGATCAGTGGGGAGGGATGGGGGGGACGAATGGACAAGGGAGTCGCGTAGGGAGCGATCCCTGCGGAAAGCAGAGGGGGGGGGAGGGAAAGATGTGCTTAGTGGTGGGATTCCGTTGGAGGTGGCGGAAGTTACGGAGAATAATATGTTGGACCCGGAGGCTGGTGGGGTGGTAGGTGAGCACCAGGGGGACCCTATTCCTAGTGGGGTGGCGGGAGGATGGAGTGAGAGCAGATGTACGTGAAATGGGGGAGATGCGTTTGAGAGCAGAGTTGATAGTGGAAGAAGGGAAGCCCCTTTAGTGAGAGCAGATGTACGTGAAATGGGGGAGATGCATTTGAGAGCAGAGTTGATAGTGGAGGAAAGGAAGCCCCTTTCTTTAAAAAAGGAGGACATCTCCCTCGTCCTTCCTCCGGGGGGGGGGGAGGGGTGTTAATTACGACCAGAATATAGGTGATAAGTCAACTATAAGTCACTTATCAGCAACTTATACACTCAATTTTGTTTCTAAAAGGGTTTATTTAACAAATTTAATATTAAACACACAGCGCATATTTTCCTTCATGAATAGTGGTAAGTCAATTATAAATCATAAGGGGGTTCCTTATGTCCAGTCTATTCCGCAATTTAGTTTTCATTGCAGAAAACTCTGCTTCGCAGAGATATGGTGTTGGAAATGGAAGCAGAGTTTTCAGTCCTTTCGTGGCTATCTCAAGATATTCAACCTTGACTTTGATCCAGAATGCCGACAGAGATGTTATGTCAAACATACTTTTCAGCCCACCATTATTTGCAAGCTCGCGGAGTTGATCTTCTTCCCACGCTGACATTGATGATTCACCAGGGACATTCACAAATGGGTCACGGACCCATTCCTTTGCACGTCTTGGGTCATTTGTGGTTGGGAAGTAACGCTCAAATTCTGTCGACAGTGAAGATAGGTGATCACGCACCAGCCGTGAGAAGGATGGTGCAGCCTCAGTCTCTCCCAAATTCCCAGCTAATGTTGGGAACATGTCAAATATGCCCCTGTCCACTTGCCGTCCCCACAGTTCCAGTTTGGCTGTGAAAGCAGACACTTTATCTGCCAACTTGAAGACAGTTGTCATTCTCCCCTGAAGTGACAAATTGAGTTCATTGAGCAGGTTGAAGATGTCACACAGATAAGTGAGTTTTGCTATCCACTCCTCGTCACTGAAGTGTGCTGCCAGTGGTGACCTTTTTCCTGAAAGAAATCTCTGTAGCGGCTCTCTAAACGCAAAAACCCTGGCCAGGGCTCTCCCCCTTGATAGCCACCTGACTTCAGTGTGTAAGAGAAGGCATTTCTGCTCTGCATCCATTTCCTCGCAAAGCTACTCAAACAGACGCAAGTTAAGGGCTTTTGCTTGGATGTGATTGATAACTTCAACAATGTCACTCAATACGCTGTTAAGATCAGGTGACATTTTTCAGCTAGCCAGCATTTCCCAGTGTGTGACACAGTGTGTAGACTGGCATTCAGGAGCAACCCCTTTGACTCGGGTAGTGAAACCAGACCCGTTAAGCCGTTCCAAAAGCTGTGCTTCGATGTCCTCTGCTATGTCATCGATTCTCCTTGAAACTGTGGTAGCTGAAAGAGAAACCTGTGCCATCTTGTTAGCTGCAGCTTCTCCCAACAGCTCACGGCACATGTCCTTAGCAGCAGGCAGAATCAATTCTTCACCAACAGTGAAGGAATTCTTAGCCTTAGCAATACGGCTAGCCACTAAGTACGATGCTCTCGGAGCAGCAGCATTTGTGGAGGTGGTGGCTCTCAGAACTTGCTTCTGTCCCCCTTACTCACGTTTTTTTCCTCTCAAAAAACTCAACGGGTTTGTCTTTAAGTGCAGGGTGCTTGGACTCAAGGTTCCGAAGCAGTTTTGAGGGCTTCATTTCCTCATTAGACAGCTTGTCTCCACCAGTCACCAGTCGCAATAAAGCCATATTTTATGTACAACTTGTCGTATTTTCTGTTGAAGGAAGCTTTCTTTTTTTTTTTGCAGTCTCGGCCTCAGCTGTCTCTGCATTATCATCGTTAGGCCTTTTATGGCCCCTACCATCTCTTCCAAAGAAACTCTCAAGCGACATTTGTTTTTTTTACTCATCGAGTAGTTGTAGGTTAATGACCAACTGATGTCCTCGCGTGGGTAATGACCTCGCATGCATTCAAGTTCAACAGTGGGCATGACAGGGAATGAGGAAAGGTGCAGTTGACTCATATTGTTTCCTCGCAGCCTGGTAGCAAATGCTTTGCTGACAGCCGATTAAACATTTTCAATCACCATTCTTTCAGTTCATTCACACACCTTACTTTCAGCTAAAAATCCTATTTCCCACTTAACTTATACATTTCCTGTTGTGTCAGCAATCCTTAAGTTAACAGAAGGTATTTCTAGAAAAAGTGTCATTTCTGCATCCCATCCATCATACTTGCCCCAAATTTAAGTACTTACATATCACATTCCAAAACCTTTGATTGTTTTCAAAGAAGAGTATGTGGAAGGGCAGCCTACTCTCCGCCATTGGTGAAAGATCAATTGAATATTTCCGGAGATACTGAAGCTCAAAATCCCCAGGTGGTGAAATTCGTTTGTAGGAGTACAAATGTTGCAAGAGACTTAAAGCCTATTAAAATAAGATTTTATTTCACAAATGAAACTTGTGATAATGAAATGCAATTGTTATTTTGACAATATTGTGTAAAATCTTCCTGAGCTGACAAGATTTTTCAAAATATTAGTTACTCAAAACCCCTAGAATAACTTTCAAATCTTTAGAACTAGCAAAAGACAAATATAAAAGCAATAAATATTCTTACTCAACTTATTCACAAGCACTCCTATCTATTTCCTTTTTTCTCAAATTCTGTCATTTCATTGAAAGTTCACCAAAATTCCCTCATTCTTCCCCCTCAAAATGTTATTTTTTTTTAAAGCTCAGAGCATTAAGCCATTTTTGTTACTATCCATTATACAAACCAGCAGAGTCAACGTTTAGTTTTACCCGTTAGATCCATTGTTTCCTACCTGATCCAAGTTGAAATTGATGGTTGTTTCATTTGACAATTTTATAATTTTTAAGGCACTTTCAATGACCTCGTAGTCATATGGATCCATCTTAAAAATGAAGAAAAATACACTTCAGTATTCAGCAAATGATAAAGTAAACTTTTCTCCTTTAAAAACATACTTCTGGTTATGAGTCCCAAAGTGCACTACTGTCACCAACTTTAAGTGTACTGCATAATGATCTGACTTATTTTCATTTTAACCGTTAGCATTCCTCAACTTGCTCCGAATGGACAAAAAGGGACCACTGGAGAAAGCGGACTCAGCAATATACAATTGGCTTAGAAATTTCTTCTCACAACTTCTTCTCTCAAAATGGCAGATGGAGTTTAATACTGACAAGTGTGAGGTATTGCACGTGGGAAGGGCAAACCAACGTAGAACATACAGGGTTAATGGTAAGGCACTGAGGAGTGCAGTGGAACAGAGGGATCTGGGAATACAGATACAAAATTCCCTAAAAGTGTCGTCACAGGTAGATAGGGTCGTAAAGAGAGCTTTTTGGTACATTGGCCTTTATTAATTAAGTATTGAGTATAAGAGCTGGAATGTTATGATGAGGTTGTATAAGGCATTGGTGAGGCCGAATCTGGAGTATTGTGTTCAGTTTTGGTCACCAAATTACAGGAAGGATATAAATAAGGTTGAAAGAGTGCAGAGAAGGTTTACAAGGATGTTGCCGGGACTTGAGAAACTCAGTTACAGAGAAAGGTTGAATAGGTTAGGACTTTATTCCCTGGAGTGTAGAAGAATGAGGGGAGATTTGATAAGAGGTATATAAAATTATGATGGGTATAGATAGAGTGAATGCAAGCAGGCTTTTTCCACTGAGGCAAGGGGAGGAAAAAACCAGAGGACATGGGTTAAGGGTGAGGGGAGAAAAGTTTAAAGGGAACATTAGGGGGGGCTTCTTCACACAGAGTGGTGGGAGTATGGAATGAACTGCCAGACGAGGTGGTAAATGCGGGTTCTTTTTTAACATTTAAGAATAAATTGGACAGATACATGGATGGGAGGTGTATGGAGGGATATGGTCCGTGTGCAGGTCAGTGGGACTAGGCAGAAAATGGTTCGGCACAGCCAAGAAGGGTCAAAGGGCCTGTTTCTGTGCTGTAGTTTCTATGGTTAACTCTGGGTGAAAATGTGAGCAGTTGAAAATATGCTTAATCCAGAGTAAGGCAAAAGTCCATCCATTTGCCTCTTCGTCCCGGTAGGGAACTCAACTTGACTTTCTAGTCGGACTTGTTTCACACTCAAAACATGGTTCCGTGCAAAACTCCCCAAAATGATGTTAACTGTGCGAGCTAAATAGTCCCTTCTGTGATATAATCATTCTTTATGATGAAATGTCTAATTTTTGTTTCCTGTGTAATTTTTTATTTCTTTAGTCTAAAAAATCAATGGCCTTGCTTAATATGGAATAACCAGCAATTTAAAGAGCCAAAACTCAAAATACATTCTGTTCCAGGAGTCTCAGTGCTTATTCTATACATACTCACATTTCAGACTGAAGCTAACTTGTACTCAAAAACTGATGTCCATTAGTTATTTGCCCACTTCAGGCATTTATTACATGGCATAAAAATGGACTAGGAAAAACATCTAAGGCTGCCAATCAGGACCACGAAAGTAGAGGCAAAGTGAGGCTCATCATCCTTGACCTTATCAACCAGTGCTTATTGGATGCAAGCGCAGCCTTTCAAAGAAGCAATGTCTATGCCAATTCAACAAAAACAGTCCTCAAAGATCTGAGGACATATATGTGTATTTAAGACTACTTTGTCAATGGAGTTAAGGACATGGTCATGTTTAGCTTCCTACTCTAATAACTATTCCATGTTATTGCTGTTCATCCCCTTTTTAACTCGCAAATTTCTCCTTCCAGCTGCATATCGCACTTTTCTTGCAACCCAAAGATGCAAGCGGAGCAAGTATAATGCTCTGCATGCTTCTCCCAGACAAAGCATTCATAAACTACAATCATGTAGTATCACTCTTTGGACATCCCTGGCGGCTTTCTGCCAGGAGTCCTGAAGATCTCTGATAGCCTGATGCACAAATAAACTACAGGTAAATGTTCTCTGGCAACCTTTCCAACTCACTCTGAGACCTTGCAAGCACTTTTCCTTCTCTCTGCCATCAATTTTGCTTCTAAATGCTGCTCCCCCCCCCCAAGGTCTCAGTTACAACACCAGTTGTAGCAGATCTAAAATAGATCAATATTAAAGCGTGCACTTAAATTGACATAGGGAAACCATACAGTGCCTTCAAACTGGGCACATTAAAGTTAAAGAGTCTGCAATGCTCATTTATCATGATGATGCCTCGTGTTCTGGAGACAGACTTGAGCTACTGCGAATATTTTCATTGATAAAGTTTAGAAGAATTCAGCTGAAGTAATCTACTACTCAAAGATATGGCTAAATTGAAAATCCAGCTTCCCATTCAACCCCACAGCCCTCAGTTCCTTTAATATTTAAAAAAAATCAAGCACCATCAATCTTACATGTACACAATAATACAGCACATGCAGCCAATTGCAAGCAAAGAATTTCACAGAATCACAATCTGTTTTTGCAGTATCTGCATGTTTGATTTGATATTCATGTTATCTCCAGTTACTCTTAATCTAATACTTCAATGATTTCTCTCTCCTTTAAAAAAAAACCAACACTTTGCAGAGTAGCAACTGTCCCCACAATCAAACTTGGTGATACATCATCTATCTTTTCTCCTAATTGCTGTTTTTAAGGTATGAAAACTAACATGGTAGACTAGATTGAATTAACGAAGGATTACCTTGTATAAAGCACAACTCAAACTAATAACCAGGTCAGTTTTATTTTTCAATAAAGGCATTACTTCTATGGCTCTTTCCAAATCATTAGCTTGAAATTGCTTTATATCACATGGCTCTCCTTCACCATGATGGCCACTTGTACCACGTAAAAGCAATGTCTCTATATACAACTGCAGTGCAACATCACTATTCAACCCAAAAGCCCTGAAAGAGAAAAAAATAGACATTCAGCAATCAATCATATTTCTATTTATGTAGGCAAATAATTGTAATAATATTTTACACTATCCATATTTAAGGTATAACACAGTATCAAGAAGAAGAAGAAGAAAGCCCTTAACTCCGAGTGGAGTCATCAGGACACCGTCATGACAGCATTTTTTTTTAAGCAGGCTTTCTTATTTTTTACAAGGCCAAGTTGCTAGCTCGACGCTCAACCCAGCACGAATGGAAAGCGTGCAAGGGAGCCGGCTGGATTCGAACTCGGGAGCCTTTGCTCTGAAGTCCTGCGCTGATGCCACTATGCCATCAGCCAGCTACAGTACCAAGACTAAACACAAATATTAGTAAAAAGGTGATGAAATGCTTAGAAAGTACTATTTGATTACAGTATATCTAAACTTTTGTACAGATGTTAATTTTCATATTAACTATCTTTATTGTTTTAATTGGTATTTTGAACCGCTTTATGAAATCATTATTACTTGCAGTACTGCATTATTAGTGTGGAGTCCACATTCGGATTCTGCACCAAAATAAGAATACATTCCTTTTTCTTTCCTGGATTCTCCCTAAATGCTGATTGGAACAAGATCTGGAAAGAATAGAAATTAATGTTATTGAAAAATTGTTAATTCACAAAAAAGGCATTTGCATTAACTTTGAAAGGTAATGAAAATGCATGCAAATCCATAGCATGTAATTAAATATCAAAGACAAATTATACCACCATTGCAGCATCTCTGAAAAATTAAATAGCATAAATCTAGACTCACTACTTGTTGAGTAGTCAGCAACAATTAGACTGTTCTCATTAGGTTTCACAGACAATTAGCATTCATCAGTGGAAACTCTTATTCAACATGACAATGGTTTGTTATTTTGAAAAAAATGTTCTACTTTGTTTCCCGAGATAAGGACAAAGGCAATTGTACATAGCCCATTTCTAATTTTGCTGAGGTAGTAGTTTTAGGAAATTTGTTGCTGGGTTTGGAATTCCAGGATTTCAACAGCAACAATAATAAAAGCCAAATCAGGATGGTGATTTCTCAACATGAAATGGAAGTAACATTCGTAGAAACTGGGAAGTTACTGCCTTTTCCGAAAAGAGGGTGCTTGATTTTACTGTTTAAATGTCTGAATTCTAATTTCAAAAATAGGTTTCTTGGAACATAGAATACTACAGCACGGTTACAGGCCCCTTGGCCCACAATTTTGTGCCAACACTTTAACCTACTCCAAGATCAATCTAACCATTTCCTCTTACATAGCCCTCTATTTTTTCTTTTATCTATGTGCCTGTCCAAGTCTCCAAAATGTTCCTATTATATTTGCCTTTGCCTCTACCACCACCCCTGGCAGTGAGTTCCAAAATGGGTCTGAAATAAAATTTTAAAAAATCTTGTGGTAATTCTAATGCCCTTAAAAGTTAATGTTTTCGTGGGCTTTTTAATGATCTTCTGTCCCTCTCTATGAACAGCTACATCCTTTTTTTCCCTTCTTTGTCTTTCACCTTTAACAAACTTTTCAAAATTATTTTTCTTAGCTCTGAAGTGGATGACCCCATTTCCCAATAAAGAACCTCAGATGCCAGTTTCATGAAGTTAGTTGATCTATATAGGCCCCCACATCCAGCTACCATGTGTCTTACAGGTCCTCTCCAGTTTGTGAGCACCTGACTTATGTACAGCAAATACATGCGAACAAGCCGCAGGCATTCTCTGCTATGTTAGAACTTCGATTAAAGTTGCATTTCTGACTTGCAAACTGTTCAAATTACAAATATTGCACAGGAATGGAACTTTGTCATAACCTGGGGTGGTTCTGCACTAATTCAATGTTCCATGTTCCCTTACAACAGGAGATCACTCAGACCATCCATGCCAGTTCTTGGGTCATTCTACCTTTCCCCTCTCCCATTTATTTTCCTGTAACCTATATTTTCTCACATGCCCATCAATTCCCAGTCCGCATGCAACACTCCGACATTAGAGGTAATTTATAGTAGCCAATTAACCTACTAGCCAGAATGTCTTTGGGGCACAAGATTAACAGGGACAATGTGTCAACATCACACAGATTAGCATTTTAGGCCAGGATCAAATCCAGATCATTGAAGCTGTGCAGAAGTTCTAACTGTTATGCTAATATGTTGCTCGGTTAATTGGATGTTATCTGCAATAAATGTATTCCTTCATCTAAATCTGTAATATTTGACAAGAAGCTGAAAACCCAGTCCATATCCATTGAGAACACAATTTGTAACATTCTGTCAATCAGAAGATATTCTTTTGATCCATCAGCTGCTTCTCAACCATATAATTTCCATACATTTTACTCATCTCTCATGGTAAAACATCTAGCAGCAGTCACTGACTTAAAATTTCCTCAGTTCTAACTGAAATACTTGATATTTTAAAGAGATACTTACACCAAGCTTACTGAGCTTCAGACCCCACTCTGTATCAACAATCAAGGAATTGAACTTCTGTTTTTGTTCCTCTTCCTGAAGCAAATTAGCCATTTGAGCACCAACAACAGCAACTGCCTGAAATAGCAAGACTTAAAATTGATGAAAGAAGAACAAATTACACAGACATTAAATTATCAGTTCCCATGTGTTTTAACATTCGTTCCTCCATCGACCAACTTCCCATAGGATTCCTGGTGCTCCCTGAAAACCCATCTCAGTATTTCTAGATCTAAATCCAGACTGAGTGTTCTCAAAAGCCAAAACCTGACAAGTTCTTATCCCTATCAATAAACCACTTTTCCGACAAAATTTATAAAGGATCAGGAAGACTGAGCATAGATTTATGGAGGGAAATTTACATTGATAAAAAATATCGTAAGATCATTTTATTTTGAGTTTATGGCTAGCACAGTAAATAAGGAGGGACTAATGGAGGTAATCTATTTGGACTTCCAGAAAATAGAGAGATTATTGAACAAAAATTAAAGCAAGTGGTATTGGGGATAAATATTCCAGCATCAAGGATCTGTGTGTTGGTTAAACAACAGAAAATAGTAGGAATAAACAGGTCATTTCAAAAGTTCAAAGGTTAATTTATTATCATAGTGTGTATGCAGAATAAGGAAAGGTACGTCGCATCCGGAGTTTCTCCGGTTAGCGGACGATTTCCCTCCACGCCTCTCTGACTTAGTGGGAACCACGTATGAGGCAAGTTACAGCAGTGGTTTGCCATTGCCTTCTGCTGGGTGAGTTTCCAAAGAGATCACCAGCTCGTAACCCAGCACAGATGGAAAATGTGCAGGGGAGCGGCTGGAGCTGGATTCGAACTTGGGACCTTTCATCCTGAAATCTGACGCTGATGCCACTACGCCATCAGCCGGTTTGAATGCTGAAATGTGTTTTCTCCAGATAGCCAAAGAGTACAGAAAACCATGCAAGTAGTTGAAAGAAAAACATCAATCCCCCCCACACGAAAAGAAAAAGAAACAAAAACTCGCAAACCCCAAACACCCCCAACTCCTTCCTTGCACAAAAACTAACAGATCACCAAACCCCCAACTCGACAATCGGCAACAAGAAAGAATGGGCGCCTCTGAGGGCAGCGACTTGAACCAGCTGCCCCTCCGAGAACCACTCGCTCTTCTCCACATTTGCCTCAATGTTTCAATCTTCCTCGATGCTTTAAATCAGCAAGAAATGTAGTCGATCATGGCCCCTCGTCTCGTCTCTGAGTTTCTCCTCATGGTAGGTAGAGCTCGTATTCTTCTTCTGGAATTTTCTCAAGGATAGCAGAACACTAGGTCATTTGACCGAACTACAGACTAGGTCACGGGCCCCAACAATTTCAAAATCAAAATGAAGATAAAAAGAATAAGTAGAAGACATAGAAAATCTGAAATGACTGATTATCTGAAAGATGTTGCCCAAAGTATCATTCGCTGGCATCATCTTGACTGGAAATTAAGCAGTTTTGGTTTGGGATGCTGTAATAAATGAGGTGCTGCACCCCAGGAATCCATAATCTCTATCAAAAAGGAGAAGGAGGAGCAGAGGGATTTGGGGGCACATGTCCACAGATCCCTGAAAGTTGCCTCACAGGTAGATAGGGTAGTTAAGAAAGCTTATGGGGTGTTAGCTTTCATAAGTCAAAGGATAGAGTTTAAGAGTCGCAAGCTAATGATGCAGCTCTCTAAAACTCTGGTTAGGCCACACTTGGAGTACTGTGTCCAGTTCTGGTCGCCTCACTATAGGAAGAATGTGGAAGCATTGAAAAGGGTACAGAGGAGATTTACCAGGATGCTGCCTGGTTTAGAGAGTATGGATTATGATCAGACATTAAGGGAGCTTGGGCTTTACTCTTTGGAGAGAAGGAGGATGAGAGGAGACATGATAGAGGTGTACAAGATAATAAGAGGAATAGATAGAGTGGATAGCCAGCACCTCTTCCCTGGGGCACCACTGCTCAACACAAGGGGACACGGCTTTAAGGTAAGGGGTGGGGAGTTCAAGGGGGATATTAGAGGAAGCTTTTTTTACTCAGAGAGTGGTTGGTGCGTGGAATGCACTGCCTGAGTCAGTGGTGGAGGCAAATACACTAGTGAAGTTTAAGAGACTACTAGACAGGCATATGGAGGAATTTAAGGTGGGGGGGGTTATATAGGAGGCAGGGTTTGAGGGTCGGCACAACATTGTGGGCTGAAGGGCCTGTAATGTGCTGCACTATTCTATGTTCTAAAAATTTGGATGACGTGAATAAGTGCATTATAATTGATATATATGAGAAGGATACATAAAGGATTCAGGGGATCCTCGAATCCATCAACAGCCCAATCAGCAACAGGAGCAGGATACAACGTGGAGGTTTCTCGCAGGTTGGTGACGCTTGCTTAAAGGTACAGAAGGGACAAGTGGGGCAGCTATTGTTGGGAGTAGGCCAGTAGTGAAAGGAGTGCCAGCCTTCAGCTTGAAAAGGGCGTAGGCTCTGGGTAAGCTTTCCTTAAGGTTCCCTTTTTTCCCCTCTCTTACTGTACCTAGTGTAGTAAATGGCTGTTGTGTGTTCTCCAAGTTAGATGTTGGGAGTCCTGGGACAGCGGTCCCCAACCACCGGGCTGCGGACCGGTACCAGGCTGCAAAGCATGTGCTACCGGGTCACGAGGAAAGGACACGAGTCAGCTGCACCTTTCCTCATTCCCTGTCACGCACTGTTGAACTTGAACATCGGGTTGCCAACTGTTCTGTATTTGCTGGGACATCCCGTATACAGGGCTAAATTGGTTTGTCCCATACAGGAACGCCCTTGTCCCGTATTTCCCCCGCTAGGGTAGAGTGTTCCTATGAAACCTTTCGTGCTGAAATGGCGTAAAGCGAAGAAGCAATTACCATTAATTTATATGGGAAAATTTTTTGAGTGTTCCCAGACCCAAAAAATAACCTACCAAATAACACATGAAACCTAAAATAGCACTAACATATAGTAAAAGCAGGAATAATATGATAAATACACAGCCTATAAAGTAGAAATAATGTATGTACAGTGTAGTCGGGAAGATTAAACCAAAACCGACCTGTGGAAAAAAAAATCACGTACGCACATGTGCACGTCACACTTGCGCACACAGGTGCCCACGCAAGGCTTCATGGTCATGGTAGTCTTTCTCCGGGTAAACACAAGTGAGCATGTTGGCAACCCTAACTGTAAAAGACATGCTGAGGTGAGTTTAGCCCTACTTGAACACCCCTCCCCTGCCTCGGTCAGCCAGTTCGCAAGAATATTGTCAATATTAAACCAGTCCACGGTGCAAAAAAGGTTGGGGACCCCTGTCCTAGGGGACCCAGAGCCTCCCAGGGAACTATATCTGCGAGAAATGCATCAAGCTCCAACTCCTTGAAGATCGTGTTCGGGATCTGGGGCAGCAGCTGGATGACCATCAGCTTGTATGGAAGAGTGAGGAAATAATCGATCAGAGTTACAGGGAAGTAGTCATCCAAAAGTTGCAGTAGGTGAGTAGCTGGGTGACTGTCAGGAGAAATAGAAATGTGAACAGGCAGTTAGCACAGAGCACCCCTGTGGCCATTCCCCTCAAAAATAAGTATACCGCTTTGGATACTGTTGAGGAATGACCTCCCAGGGGAATGCTATGGAGACCGAGTTACTGGCACTGAGCATAGGTCCGTGGTGCAGAAGGGAAAGAGAAAGAAGAGGGGAACGGTAGTGATAGGGGACTTAATAGTCAGGGGAAGTTCTGTGGTCGTGAATGGGACTCCCAGATGCTACGTTGCCTCCCAAGTGCCAGGATCAGGGATGTCTCGGATCACGTCCACAATATTTTGGAAAGGGAGGAAGAGCACCCAGATATCTTGGTACATATTGGAGCCAATGACATAGGAAGGAAAAGCAAAGAGGTCCTGAAAAGAGAATTTAGAGAGCCAGGTGGAAAGCTGAGAAGCAGGACCTCCCGGGTAGTAATTTCTGGACTGCTGCCTGTGCCATGCTCCAGTGAGGGTAGAAAGAGGGTGATCTGGCAAGTTAATGTGTGGCTGAGAAGCTGGTGGTGCAGGGGTCAGGGCTTCAGATTCTTGGATCACTGGGATCTCTTCTGGGGGAAGTATGACCTGTTCAAAAGTTATGGTTGCACCTGAACTGGAGGGGAACCAATATTCTCAAGAGCAGCTTTGTTAGAGCTGTTGGGGAGCGTTTAAACTAATTTGGCAGGGGGGTGGGAACCAGAGTGAAGGGACTCAGGATAGGACAGATGGTTTAAAAAAAAAAGCAAAAATAGTGTGCAGACTGTCAGGAAGGGCAGGCAGGTGATAGGACATAATTGCAGCCAGCAGGGTGAGTATCAGTGTATTAGGGATGCAGAATCAAAAAAGGTAGCAAACACAGTACTCTTAAAGGGTTATATCTCAATGCATGGACTATAAGAAATAAGGTGAGTGATCTTGTTACACTATTACAGATTGTCAGGTATGATGTTGTGGCCATCACTGAATCGTGGCTGAAGGATGGTTGCAGTTGGGAGCTAAATGTCCTAGGTTACACGTTGCATCGGAGGGATAGGAAGGTAGGCAGAGGGGGTGGTGTGGTTCTGCTGGTAAAGAATGACATCAAATCAGTAGAAAGGTGTGACGAGGATCAGAAGATGTTGAATCCTTGTGGGTTAAGAAACTGCAAGGGTAAAGGATCCTGATGGTAGTTGTATACAGGCCTCCCAACAGTAGCTGGGATGTGGACCACAGATTACAACAGGAAATAGAAAAGGAGTGTCAAAGGACAATGTTATGATAGTCATGGGAGCTTTCAACATGCAGGTCAATTGGGAAAATCAAGAGAGTGAGTTTGTTGAATGCTTATAAGATCACTTTTTAGAGCAGTTTGTCGTTGAGCTTTCGAGGGGATCAGATTTACTGGACTGGGTGATTAGGGAGCTTAAGGTGAAAGAACCCATCGGAAGTAATGATCATAGTATGAATGGAAGGAGATGCTGGCAGGAATGACAGCAGAGCAGCAATGGTATAAGTTTCTAGGAAAAATTAGGAAGGTGCAGGATAGATGTATTCCAAAAACAAAGAAATACTCAAATGGCAAAATAGTACAACTGTGGCTGACAAGGGAAGTTAAAGCTAATGTAAAAGCAGAAGAGAGGGCATACAACAAAGCAAAAATTAGTGGGAAGACAGAGGATTGGGAAGCTTTTAAAACCCTATAGAGAGCAACTAAAAGAATCGTTAGGAGGGAAAAGATGATTATGAAAGCAAGCTAGCAAACAATATCAAAGTGGATAGTAAAAGCTTTTTCAATTATGTAAAAAATAAAAGAGATGAGTGGATATAGGAACGCTAGAAAATGAGGCTGGAGAAATAATAACAGAGGCCAAGGTGATGGCAGATGAACTAAATGAGTATTTTGCATCAGTCTTCACTTTGGAAGACACCAGTAGTGTGCCAGATGTTGAAGGATGTGAGGGAAGAGAAGTGAGTGCAGTTACAATTACAAGACAGAAGGTGCTCAAAAAGCTGAAAGATTCAAGGGTATACAAGTCACCCGGTCAAGATGACCAGCACCCTAGGGTTCTGAAAGAGGTAGTGGTAGAGATTTTGGAGGCATTAGTAATGATCTTTCAAAAATCATTGGACTCTGTCATGGTGCCAGAGGACTGGAAAATTGCAAATGTCACTCCACTCTTTAAGAAAGGAGGAAGGCAGCAGAAAGGTAATTATAAACCAGTTAGCCTGACCTCGGTGGTTGGGAAGATGTTGGAGTCAATTGTTAAGGATGAGGTTATAGAGCACTTGGAGACACGGGACAAGATAGGACAAAGCCAGCATAGTTTCCTCAAGGGAAGATCTTGCCTGATGAACCTATTGGAATACATGTAGGATAAAGGAGATGCAGTAGATGTTGTATATTTGGACTTTCAGAAGGCCTTTAACAAGGTGCCACACATGAGGCTGCTTACCAAGTTAAGAGCCCATGGCATTACAAAGCATGGTTAAAGCATTGGCTGATTGATAGGAGATGGCGAATGGGAATAAAAGGATCCTTTTCTGGTTGGTTGCCAGTGACAGTGTTCTGCAGGGGTTGGTGTTGGGACCACTTATTTTTATGCTGTATATAAATGATTTAGATGATGGAATAGATGGCTTTGTTGCCAAGTTCGCAGATGATATGAAAATTGGTGGAGAGGCAGGTAGTATTAAGGAAACAGGTAGGCTGCAGAAGGATTTAGGCAGATTTGGAGAATGGGCAAGGGAGTGGCAAATGAAAAACAATGTTGGAAAATGCTTGGTCATGCACTTTGATAGTAGAAATAAATGTGCACACTATTTTCTAAACGGGGAGAAAATCCAAAAATCTGAGATGCAAAGGGACTTGGCAGTCCTTGTGCAGAACCTAAAGGTTAACTTGCAGGTAGAGTCAGTGGTGAGGAAGGCAAATGCAATGATAGCATTCATTTCAAGAGGTCTGCAGTGGTGAGGCCTCATCTTGAGTATTGTGAACAGTTTTGGGCTCCTCATCCAAGAAAAGATGTGATGGCATTGGAGAGGGTTCAGGGGAGGTTCACAAGGATGATTCCAAGAATGAAAAGGTTACCATACAAGGAAGTTTTGATAACTCTTAGTCTGTACTCACTGGAATTTAGAAGGATGAGGGGAGGAATTTCACTGAAACCTTAGGATACTTCCCATGGTGGGGAAGTTTATGACAAGAGGGCACAGCCTTAGGATAGAGAGGCATCCATTTAAAACAGAGAAGCGGAAAAATTTCTTTATCCAGGGGGTGGTGAATTTGTGGAGTTTATCACCACAGGCAACTTTGGAGGCCAGGTTGTTGGGTGTATTTAAGGTGGAGCTTGATAGGTTCTTGACTGGACACGGTATCAAAGTTTATGGAGAGAAGGCCAGGGAATGGGGCTAAGGAGGGGAAAAGAGGATCAGCCATGATTGAACGGCGGAGCAGACTCGACAGGCCAAATGGCCTAATTTTTCTCCTTTGTCTTATGGGATATAGACTGGTTAACAGAATGTGCAAAGATGGGGTGAATGGAATACGTAGTTAAAAAAAAACCAAAAGAGCAACAAAATTCACTTTGGTAGAAATGAGGCAGAAGATTTTTGTAGAAAGGTGAGATATTACAGGCAGTGTTCAAAAGGAGAAAAGTGTCCTTGCACACAAATCATTGTGGGAAAACTTACAGATTCAATAAATAATTAGAAAGGCAAATGGTATATTGGCCTTCATTGCAAGAAGATTTGTGTGCAAAGCAGAGAGTTGTCTACATCTGGAATATTGTATACAGCTCTGATCTTCCTATCTAGGGAAGAATGTACCTACATTAGAGGCAGTGCAGTGAAGATTCACCACATTTATTTCTGGGCTTGTCACCCAAGGAGAGATGAAGCAGACTGGCCTTTTGCTCTCTTGCGTTTAGAAGCATGAAAGGGGATTTCATTAAGGCATATGTAATTTTACAAGGCCTGACAAAGGACCAGAGATCACAGCATTAAAACAGTCATCCATTCAGAATAGAGATGACAAAGCTCCCAAAGAATAGTAATAAAGCTTTGGAATCGTTATACAAGGCAGCTATAGTATAATAATTCAGTTTATTCAAGGTGAATATCAATAGATATTTAAAAATTAAGAGAATCAAGGAATACAAGGTTATTTCAAGAAAGAAGTGCTGAAATAAGATTGGGACATGATCTTATTGAATGGTAAGGTTGATGTAAGGGGGCCAAATTGCTCATTTTTGCTTGTAGATCATACGTCTTTGGTTCTAAATGTTGGTGAGAAATGTTTAGATAGAAATAAAATGTGGTTTAAGATATTTGACAAACCATTGCACATACCAGAATTTTATTATAATTCTGCCACGAGTCGTTGATGATATTCCACAACTTCTCAAACACAATTTGTCTCGGCAATAATGTGCAGTAAGCCAATGCTAAATCAGTGTCAATCACACGGCAGTTAAATACCTAAGAAATGAAAGATTCACAAGCTTTAGTGCAGAAACAATCTGAATGGAACTGTAAAAGGCAGGAAATTATCCAATGGACTAAAGATGATAACAAATTGCAAAGGCGTTTATTATTAGTGCACAACTTAGTGATCTTGCAAATCAAAATAACAGAATAACAAATTAAATCAGTAAAGGAACAAACGTGTCAACAATCCCAGTTAATATGCACTTCTTTATCGGGGAACAATTTTATCAAGACCAGCTTCTTCTTTGAGCACAATAACATTGTTCTTTCAGTGATGATTGCTCTGTATTCCTTAATTCATTATGAAAGAAGGTTGTAGAGGGTTGTAGACTCAGCCAATTCCATCATGAGCACAATCCTCACCATCACCATTTGGGCCATACCCTTTTGTGGATAGTAACATCGGAGAGGGGGAGAGGGGGAGAAGGGGAGAGGGGGGGAGGGGGAGGGGGGGAGGCGGGGGAGGGGGGGAGAACGAACAAGAGCCTGAGGACCCACACCCAGCCGTTTAGAAACAGCATCTTCTCCTCCACCATCACATTTCTGAATGGTCCATCAACACTATCTTGTTATTTTTTTCCCCTGCATTAGTTATTTATTTTGTAATTAGAGTTATTTTTGTCTTTCTCCTGCAATGCTGTCACAAAACAAATTTTGTGTCATATATTAGTGATAGTAAACCTGTTTCTGGAAGAAGTGAAGACACTGACACTCACCTTCAGATTATAGCTAAAAACTATGAATGCCACACAATGGTATCCAGTACTCTTCCAATTTTCTGTACAAGGCAGAAATCTCAGCAACTATAAAGACCTCTAATAATCATCATCAAGATGAGGAACAACCTTCGACTTATTCACAATTAAGCTATGAAGTAGGTTTACAAATGGCTTTTGGGCAAGTGACGCCAGGAAAGTTCCCAATACAGTAGATTCAGTTTAAGTGATCCATTGGTTAATCAGAGGAGCTGTGTATTTGATGCAACTCTTAACGAACAAAAACTAATCAAGAAAGTAGTCAAGATTGCCATCATTTATTTGGAACACTATGCCACTTAACTGGAACAGGAGACAGTTGCTGAACAGTTTCTAACTAGTGTCAGTCTTGTGACCTTGTGCCCATTACAAACTTCATTGTGGTTAGAGAGATTGTTTTTTTTTAAAAAAATAGCATCAGTTATGCATGTTTGTGTTTAAAAAAAGTGATTTTTGTCACTGATTGTTGGTGAGAAATAAGCGGCAAGTCAATTTAGAACCGTTTTGTTCACTGTAGTTTCAAGCATTCAAGCTTGGAGGTGCCAGAAATGACCCATGAGTGAAAATGGAATGATTTTCCTATTTCAAAGTTAGGAACTACAAAGATTTTGAAGGTATTGACAGACACCTTGAATGCTAGAATGAAATTAAAGATTTGGAGGATGCACTGTAAGAAGACAGACACTTACCTGCACAAGGTGTCTGCACTGGTTTTATTTACAGTCAAGCAAAAGAACAGAGCAGCATACACTGGATAAATTCTTCCGTCATTAATTATTGGGAACTAATAGTTTTATAGTACTATAGTAGTAGTGTAAGTGTTCTAATTTGTTCTGTATTTCATTTAAATACATCATTTGTTACTCAGTTCAACAGTAGTTTGTCTCTTTTTTTAAATACACCTTTTTAACCATTTCCATGAAACTTCAACTAATTGAAGCAGATGCTTAGTTGGGCAAAAATATACTGGTCCAGGTAGGTCTCAATTAACCAGAATCCACTATACTTTAGTACCAATCACTGGAGGAAAGGGGAATTTGATATGGAGGGCATAAAGGAGCAAAAGTTGAGTATGAAAATGAAAGGACAAACTTTGTTTTAAATTGTCATCCAATTAATGTGCTGGAAATGCAAGGGCCAGGAGCAAGTTAAATTGCTGTCAGCATTTACAGTCCATTTTGACAAGTTATTGTAGAATATCTGGTGCAACTTTACCTTGTGCAGCAAAGCTTGAGAATTCTTCATGACAATCGAAAAAGCGGCATTTCCAATATCAACAACAAAATCTTTTACTTCTTTTGAGCATTGGTCCTCATGAAGCTGCATGATAACAAAGAAGGGTGAAAATACATTAATAATCTCATCTATCAGTTACTAGCCTTTAGATTCTTATGAAGGAGGCAACTGTTCTGCCCAACGGATCTTTGACTGCTTCCAGGGGAGCAATCCCTTTAGTTCAAATCCTTCTTTCAGCCTTTCTTTGCAGCTTCCTCGCTTCTTGTACATTCTAATCAAATTTCCTTTGATTTTTTTTTGTTCTTAACCTACAGTAAAGGGTAATCTACAGCATCCAATTTACCTACAGCATGTCATTGGGATGTGTGAGAAAACCCAGATGGTTACAGAGAATATTAAGTCTTAGAGAAATATAGCATGAATGCAAGTCCTGCAGCCCAGGTCCATGCTCACCACAGTGATAACCCAGCTAATCCCAAAGGTTCTAAAAGGTTCATCAAGCAAGGCTTCCCATGTACAAAACCCTGCTGAGTCCTCCTAATCAGACTCTGTCCTGCCAAATGCTGGTAGATCCTGTTCCTCTGAATTCCCTTCCTAACTTCTGCACTCCCGATATCAAGTAGACCGAGCTGTACTTTCCTGGTTTGTCCTTTCTACCCTTTTTAAACACGGAACAACTGAGGATGCACTCTGTCAGGCCCTGGGGATTTATCCATCTTAGTGTGCTGTCGGGCTGCAAATATCTTTTCCCTAGTAATATTAATGTCCTCCAAGACATCGCCACTTCAAAATTGTTTAATGTAATTTCCTGTACACAACTGTAAAGGAGAAAAAGTAATTGTTTCTCTGGATCTGAAACAGTTCAAAAAAAACATAAGATAAAGAACACAATAATAAAAAGCACAATAAATACATAAGATAGCTTCTACGCATTAGTTGTTTGTATGTTCCCTAAGTGATGTTAGGCCGTACTTAAGATGACTGAAAAGAAATAATAAAGCAGTGGTGGAGGAGTTGATCAGCCTTCCTTCTTGAGGAAAATAACTGTTTTTGAGTCTGGTGGTCCTGGTGTGGATGCTATGCAGCCTCCTTCCTGATGAGAGTAAGACAAGCAGTCCACAAGCAAGGTGGGTGGGATTCTTCATGATGTTACTGACCCTTCTCTGTATATACACATTGTCCTTGATGGTGGGTAGGCTGTTACCAGTGATGCTTTGGGCAGTTTTGACTACCCACTGCAGAGCCTACCTGTCAGCTGCAGGGCAGTTTCCACACCATGTAGTGATGGAGCTTGTCAGGATGCTCTCCACTACACGCCTGTAGAGAGACACGAGTAAAGTCCAACTCTCTTCCGCCTCCTCATAAAGTAGAGGTGATAATGAAACTTTTCGACTGTGTAGGATGTGCTCCAAGACATTGAGAGGATGTGCGTGATGTACACTCCCAGTAGTTTTAAGTTACTTGCGGTACTGCCAATGTAAAGTGGGGTGTGAATGGTGCGAGTTTTCCTGAAATTGATAGCCATCTCTTTTGTCTTGTTGACATTAAAGAGGTTATTTGCCTGACATCAGGCCTTGAGCTCTTCCACCGCCTCTCAGTAGACTGCCTTATCGTTGTTGGTGATGAGTCCCACCACTGTCCTGTCATCAGTGAACTTGACAATGTAATTGCTCCAGGGTATGTTCATTAGGAAATCCAACACCCAATTTCACAGTGGTGTATTTAGACCAGAGTAGGAATTTCTTCACCAGAGTAGGAATTTCTGTACTTGTGGGACAGTAGTGTTGAATGCCAAACTGAAATCTAGAAACAGGATTCTGACATCAGTGTCATTTTCTAGGTGTGTCAGGGTCAGGTGCACGACAGATGCTATGGCATTTGTCATAGAGCTGTTCTGTTAGTTAGCATGTTGGTGAGTGTCTAATGCGGCAGGAATGGAGTTTTTGATATGTGCCATTTTTAGCAATTCAAAGCACTTCATGATGATTGGTGTCAGTGCCACTGGGCATAGTGTTTGAGTTCTCTTTCCCTTAGCTCTTGAGCAAAGGTGAATTCTCTTCGGTTTATATTTGTTAAAAATTCTATTCATCTCCTGTAGCTCAAGACATAGGTTAGCCTACTCTCTCCGTAGCCACCTTTTTACTCTTAATATAACTATAGAGTCTCTTGGGAATTCCCTTAACCTTACCTGCCAGATCCATCTCATACCCCCATTTTGCCCTCAATTTCCCTTTTGAAAGTATTCTTAATCTTTTGATAGTTATCAACGGATTCACTCATTCCTGAAATCCTAACCTCAGTGTCTGCAAACATGCAAACTCTGAACACATTGTATCCAGGGTCATGACTGAAATTTGCTTCTGGATCTTTAAGGCAGTAATGATAATAGCTGCATGACTGAGCTACCCACCCGGTTATAAAGAGTACCAACTATTTTTGTTCCATAATTCCAGAGTGTGGTGTTCAACTGGGTTTTTAAAAAAATCTGACTTTCGAAAACTAGCATATGATTCTCAGAAAACTGTTCGGTAGTTTCCCCTGGTAACAATTCCCTGTGAGTAATAATGATAACAGCAAGCTCTTGCCAGTAATAATAGATTTCCAGACTAGATACTACAATTGTGAAGTTAGCTGTTATACATGGTTATCATGTATAACCAGTCACTTTCTGTCAACCAGTTTGACCATAAACTTGAGCAACATACAGAAAATGCTGGAGGAACTCAGCATCTATGGAAGGAAGTAGGTTCATGATTTGGGCTGAGACTCAGACTGTCTCCTGCATTCAATAGTTCTGACGTAGACCCACCACATTAGTGAGGCCAAGCTCAGACTAGGCAACTGATTTGCAAAGCACCTGCACTCCATCTGCAATGGCTATTCCAGATTCCCAGTTGCGTGTCATTTCAATTCCACTTCCCCTTCCCATACCAACCTACCAATCTCAACCTTTTCCAATGCTAGGGTGAGGCTTAATGCACACTAGAGGAACAGCACCTCATATTCTGCCTAGATAGTTTGCATTCCAAAGGTATGAACACAGATGACTCTTACGCCATCCTTCTCTTTTAGATCCTCAGGTCCTGTCATTTTTGTCCCATTTTCCATAAACCTGTCCCAAAGCCCTCTTTCTCCTCCTGCTTCCACCTACTATCACACACCCATTCCCCCCACCTGATTCTCTTTCATCTACCAATTACCTCTCCCCGATAGCTCCATTATCACTTTCCTTACTTATCAGACTCAGCCACTGGTAGTAGTTGTGTTCCCGCTCATCATCCTCTCCTTTCCAGGCTCCACCCGTTTTTTTTTAGTTTGCCATCAGTTTCCATCCAGCTGCCTGTCTCCAAGCTCTTACTCTATCCCTTCCCAAGCAGGCTCAATCTGCCTGTCATCCTTCACTCCTCCTGCATCACTAATTCCTTCTCACCAACTCCCACTCCTCTTTGTACTGACTGTCTTCCCTCTCCACCCTTAGTCTTGAACCAACTCAAAACATTGACAATTCCTTCCCCCTCCCCATAGATGCTATTCAACCAGCTGAGCCCCTCCAGCCAATTGTCTGTGAGAAAATATAATCTGAGTTGACACAATTACAAGCAAGTTCTGTGACTCGAAGAGGAGACAGCAAAATCACCTTCCTGAATTCTTTCAGACGTTCCAGCATTCACAAGGTAATGTCAGGAGTGTAACAGAATGTTTGCCTCTTGCCTGGATGAGTACCATTCCAGCAAAACTCAAGATGCTCATCCACACCCAAAACAAAACAGACTATTTGACCGTACCCTAATCTTTCACTCCTTCTATAACCCAAATGTCATGGCAAAAGTGCCTATTACAATGTAATTATTTTATCTTCTAAACCAGTGAAGTCTATAATTCAAACAAAAGATAATAAGATCATTAAAATGTCACCACCATCTACATCCAAGTCCACTGCATTCTGCTTATTATTACTCTTTCATCATCACTGGCCCTGAAGACTGGAATATTGTTCAGGGAACAACTTCTCTAATGTTATTATTAGGATAACAAACGTCTGCCTTGCTAGCAATGTTCACATTTTATTGAAAAAATAAGATTTAATTGAAATAATTATACACATTTGATAAAATAAACTGTCAACGCCCTACACCTACCTTTTTACTCAGCTCTGAATTCATATTGTTTGAAACAAAATGTTGATGGCAGCTTCCAAAAGAGTTGATGATCAACTGCAGAGCTAGTTGTAACTGGCTATACTCCAGCAAATTTGGTAGTAGGTTGGTCATGGGTGTATGAATCCGCTTCAAAGGGTTCTGGCCTGTATTTAAAAACAAAAATCAATTAAATTTTTTTTTTAAAGAATCTTTTTATTTTTTTTTTAAATGCATGTACAGGGGATTCCAGTTAATTCGGCTATCAGTTAATCAGGGTAACTGCTTATTAAGGACAACTCTGAAAGAGCAAAAACAAATCGGGAAAATAGCCAGGATTCCCTTAGTTAATTAGGGACATTACCTTGCTTAATTGGGACAGGGGATGATTGCTGAACAGTTTCTAACTAGAGTCAGTCGCATGTATTTGTGCGGCCATTAGACACTACACTGTGCTTTGAGCGAACAGTTTTTAAAATAGGGTCAGCTTGTGTGCTTGTGTTCAAAAAGTAGTTATTTTTGTCACTGATAATTGACGAGAAAAAAATCAGTAAATGGTTTAGAAAAACATAATATTGTCCTATGCTTTGCAGTGGATTCCACGTTTTCAATACAGAAGTAAAATACTGTACTGCTGATAAGTCTGTTGCTTTCTCTATCATTGCAAGTTTTTTTAACATGGGAAAGCCAACTTAAAAATAGCTGCATCAAATTTAATTTATTTTAACTCAAACATTAAGTATAAATAATCACTAAACATCGGTAATTTTGGCCAAATGTTAAATCATATTCTGGGATCCCCAGAACTGATAAATTATTACAGAATCAGGTTTAGACCAATAGAGACTACAGATGCCTGAATCTTTTCCTCCCACAGAAGTCGCTCATCCCTCGTCCCTCTGAGTTCTTCCTGCATATTGTTTGTTGCTCCAGGTTTAGACTTGGCTGTTATGCAATAATAATAACTAGTTCTACAAGAGGAAACAAATTAGGCAGTGATTACTTTGGGGGGGTGGGGGGCAGGTTCATTGTGATGTATGCCATATGAAAATCATTAGGGTCCTCAATCTCCTGATCATTCCAGTTGCCAAATTGCTCCATGAATTATGACAGAATTATGAAAGGTACTGTGAATATGATCTTTCTCACATGACAACACAAGGAGCAACAACCATTGCACATAGGCTTTTTTTCCCAATCGACAGACAGGGTCAGTGGAATGCCATCATCAAATACAACTGCCACAAATTTGTCACTGCTGTCATGAAGCAAACAAGCCATGACCCCAAGTTCATAATAGAATTTATCTCAATGAAGTCTGGTGTTAACTAAATTGTCACTTGTCTTAACACTTTCCCCAATCGTTACTGCCACTATTCAGCACCTCACTTCCAACAAGCTTCTGATGGGTGCACTTACTTTCAGAAGTAATTTAAAACTGTTCAGCCAATGGTAACTACACATCAATAATCAAGCTGCACATGATGCTTGCATTTACACGCACCTGGAGTATAAGGTCTTAGCCATCAGCGATGCATTCATTGAAGTATGTAAGAGGTGGGACCTTGCCCTCTAAATCTGCATTACAAAGGACCATCACCAACACCTGTAAACAAACACTGCCCTCCAAAACAGAAGACATGGAACCCTTCTCGTATTAGAGTGCCATTTTTCAGTGAAGGTGGACATCAATTCCAATACACCACTGACTTTATTTTCTGGGTGGAAACAACTTGCATTTGAGGATTAAAAAGTTTGAAGATCAAGAACTAATACTTAGCAAAACAACCATGGTAGCAATGATCTCTGCCTGTCTACTGTATATGTTTCTCAGACCTGAACGACGAACTCAAGCCACTGGTAAGATACCATGAAAACAGTGTCTCTGCAAACTGAGACCAGTGTCTTCCTCCAGTGCATCATCCCAACTTTGAAGCCCTAATTATAGTCAGGTGATGGGATTAGACAAGCCGCAACATTCAAAGGCCTGACACCAAGCTTCCAAAACAGACATGCTTTGCCAAGCTCTGTCACAGTAAAAAATTCCCAAGTGAACAAAGACAGATTATTGATGGGCAGCAATATACTAAGAGCACAAGTTAAAAAAATGCAACTTGTCCACTTGGGATGAAGCATCTTTACCTCCATTTTAGGAATACCTGGCCCACATCTGCTCAAATTGGAAAATGTTTAGGATGATGTTTGGCCCTTTGAGACTCAGAATCAGGTTTATTATCACTGGCATGTGATGAGAAATTTGTTAACTTAGCAGCAGCAGTTCAGTGCAATAAATAATATAGAAGAAAAAAATTTTTAAAAAATTATAGTATACATACATTGAATAGATTTAAAACTGTGCATAAAGCAGAAATAATACATTAAAAAAGTGAGATAGTGTTCACAGTTTCAATGGCCATTTAGGAATCGGATGACAGAGGGGAAGAAGCTGTTCCTGAATCACTGAGTGTGTGCCTTCAGACATCTGTACCTCCTACCTGATGGTAACAGTGAGAAAGGGGCATGCCCTGGGTGCTGGAGGTCCTTAATGACAGACGCTGCCTTTCTTAGACACCACCCCTTAAAGATGTCCTGGGTACTTTGTAGGCTAGTACCCAAGATAGAGCCGACTAAATTTAAAGCTTCTTTTGGTCCTGTGCAGTAGTCCTCCCATACCAGACAGTGATGCAGTCTGTCAGAATGTTCTCCACGGTACAACTATAGAAGATTTTGTGTGTATTTGTTGACATACCAAATCTCTTCAAAGTCCTAATAAAGTATTGACGCTGTCTTGCCTTCTTTACAACTGCATCGATATGTTGGGACCAGGTTAGGTCCTCAGAGATCTTGAAACTGCTCATTCTCTCCACTTATGATCCTTCTATGAGGATTGGTATGTGCTCCTTCATCTTATCCTTCCTGAAGTCACAATCATCTCTTTCATCTTACTGACATTGAGTGCAAGATTGCTGCTGCAACACCACTCCACTAGTTGGCATATCTCTCTCCTGTATGCCCTCTCGTCACCACCTGAGATTCTACCAACAATGGTTGTATCATCAGCAAATTTATAGATGGTATTTGAGCTATGTCTAGCCACACAGTCATGGGTATCGAGAGAGTAGAGGACTGGGCTAAGCACACACCCTTGAGGTGCACCAGTGTTGATCGTCACAGATTGTAGTATTCCAGTTAGGAAGCCGAGGATCCAATTGCAGAGGGAGGTACAGAGGCCCAGGTTCTGTAACTTCTCAATCAGGATTGTGGGAATGATGGTGTTAAATGTTGAGCCACTGATTGTCCAGCAAAAATGATAGAAGGGTACCCACCTACCCATCAGTGAGTTATTTCCTGCCCACCTATGGAAGAGCTTACAACTCTCACATAAGGGACTGATTAAGACAAAATCTCAAAAGTAGTATGGAGGACCACCTACACACTCAGTGACTATGATCAAACGTGACTGACAGCAATTTGACAAGTGCCACGCTCTAATAAAACAGTATATCAATAGTTAATAACAATTCAGATGAAGGAAGAAAAATAAATTTAAAATCACTTATCAGAAGAATATTTACTTGTTCCATGAATTACTTTTGCATGACAAATTAATAAAATTTACAAGGTACATTTACCAGACTAATTTATTTACTGCAAACAGAGGAAGTTTCACCTTAATCTGCAATGGATCTGAACTCAAGCTGAAACCACCCACTCTATTCTTTTTGTTGAAGTTTACACAATAATGGCATTGAACATCTGATATATGTACATTGACCTTAAGTACACAAATACCTTCCACATCTGGGCTCATCGGCAAGCATACACAATCCAACGGATGCAGTTTTACATCTACATAAAATTTGAAAAAAAGTTTCAGAAAGTGCAAACAAATTAATTAGCTGGACTGTAAATTAAATTTCCTTCACTTCATTTTCTTGACTACGAAAGGCAATCATGTATTATTTCATTTTGACCAAGTCTTAAGCGTCTTTTTATAAAACGCAAAGTTGCTAGTCAGCAAGTTTTGCAAATGTATGATGCATAACAGTACTTCATTACACTTAATGTGTATCAGATAACAATGCAGATATTGTTGCAAGTAGTAATGAGCACCAAACACACACAAACAAATCTATCTGAAAGATTTAAGCGAGTAAGATCTAAATCTAAGCAGCAAGAATTTGTGTGCAAAAACAGAATAAATTTGCAGAATGTTTCATGCAAATATCATTAATTTGTTGGTCTAAATTTTAATGGAAGATCAAAAGTAGTTAATTCAGATCACTGCAAGAATTATTAATAAGTTGACCAAGACTTAGATTAATAATTGAATTTTCTCCATCACTTTTCCAACCCCAACAAAACTGAAACTGTCAAGCAGTTTTGGTCATGAAAAAAAAAGGATACTTTGTGTAATTTCAAACTTTCCCATATACCCTTATCATTTATTTTTAAGAAATATGTAAATTTTTCAGCTTATATTGTAATGGAGCTTCTTTGTAAATAACTTAATTTCATGCTACTTTAAATTATTACCCTCAAACCCAGGGGAAAAATTTGCAAACAATAATCTGTGAAAGGCATCTGTCACAGACAGCAATTTTGGAATATCACATTGTATTATACATGCACAGCAATCCCAAAGTTGATTCACACACCTTAATGCCTTGTCACCTTTGCTTCCCTAAAATCTGATTCGTTACCACATCTTAATGTAGTTCTTCAAAGTAATTAGGTAATTAGGAAGCATTCTGGTGTTAACTAGCCCTATTCTGTCAATAAGCCACTTGCATAATCTGTGCCTGATACAAGGAAAGTGAAATTATACAAATTCTATGCCCTGTTTTACTAAATGAATCCTCACAGCAATGTAATGAATCAGATTTTCCTGCAGCTGAGCAAATAATACTGTACACTAATAATTAACCTTGTCAGTAAATACTTCAGCTCAAAATAATTTTGGTCATTGTTGCAGGACAGAGAAGATAATAGTGACATTACGGGGATAATTTAACATCCATAACACCAAGGAATCAACTGTGGAATTTCTTAACGAACCAGACTGAAGTATTGATAAATTGCAGAAGGAACTGTAAATCAAGATGTCAATTTAGATTGAAAGTCAAATCACACCAGAACAAATGGACTGGAGCAAGGGGAAAATGTCACAATTTTTAAAAATATTTGCCATTTGAAAGTAATTTGCATCTAAAGAGTCAGTGGCAGAAAGGTCAAATGTCACTAATTCACAATTATTTCCTAGCATTGAATGCATGTTTCAAACAAGCATCAACTTTGTGACAAGTTTATTCCTGATTTACTACACAGATACAGGTATATGAACTACTTGATATTCAACGAGTGCTGTTTGTTAAGGCAGAATGTGAAAGGCTGCCTTTGCGTAACAGCGAACTAGCTTGGACACTTGTTTTTGGATACTGAGATATATCCAATCTGCTTTGGTTTGACAAGGAAGATATAGAATTGATGTTTTCACAAGATAGGGTGTCAACAACCAGGTGTCAAAGTCCCTAAATCTGGCATTATGTGTTGTCTATCTACACTTAATGTCTATGTTCAAACTTGATTAACAGCAATTTGATAACAACAAGAGACTCGTTCTCATGGTACAGTATGACAAAAATTAATATCAATTCAAAAAGAGGGAAGAAAAAAGATTATAAATCCCTTATCAGAAGTATAACATTTACCTGTCCCTTAAATTATCTTTGCATGAAAAAATAATAAAAATTACAAGGTACATTTATCAGATTTGTTATTTGTATGGCAAATAACAAAGTTCACCGATAATTAACCTTGTTGCTTAGCACTTCAGCTCGAAGCAATTTTGTTCACCGTCATTGGACATGAGAGATAATAGTGACATGGAAAAGATCATTTAGCATCTGTAATTCCAAGGAATCAACTGTGGAATTTCTTCATGAATCAGATTGAAACATTGATAAACTGCAGGAAGTATTGTAAGTTAAGATGTAAATTAAGATGGGTAATTTGAAAGTTATATCAGAATAGCAAAAGTAGAGACTGGGACAAGGGGAAAAGCTAGAAAAAAATTATATTTGTAATTTAAAAGGCTTTTTTTTTCCTTTAAAAGAGTCAGTGACAGAAGGGTCGATTGTCACAATAATGATTTCCTAGCAGAGAATGTGTGCTTAAAACAACTCTCAACTTTCTAACAACTTTATTCCTCATATACCTCACATATATAGCAACTACCTGATATTCAGTGTGTTCCAATTGTAAAGACAAAGCATGAAAGGCCAACTTCATGTAACAGAGGAATGGCACAACCCAAAGACCTGGTGTGGGTACTGAAATGTATCTACTATCTAGTAGAAACAAGATTGACGTTTCTGTAATGTAGCTTGTTGGGAAGCAGGGAGCAAAGTCTCAAAATTAGACAGGAAGGAGAAGACATTGAACAGTGTGATCTCTCACTAAGAAGGCGTGGAAAATCAGTTACTTAGTTTGTTTAGGACTGAGGTCAATGTAGTTTTAGATATTAAGGCAATAAAGGATTGTGAAGTTAGTACAGGATGTGATCCGAAATTATCCTTTAAAACAGTGGAGTAGGCCACATGGAGCCAAATGGGGTCTTCGTACTCATGCTCTTCATAAGAAGTTGCTATATCACTTCCAATGAAGTAATGAACCAACAAAATATATTACAGTAAAAAATAAGCTTACAATCACCCAAGTTATGTACTGTACATTCCTACATATGGACAAGCATTTGTGAGACAGGTGGTACGGATTTTCTGGCCGCTGATGGGCTGCAGGCAGCTGCTGTCATGTAGGAACACTGTTCCCAGAGAACTTTTCAAGTTACAAGCAATTCAAAAGATTGGAACCCTGCCATATTCTGGACAGGACCTATAGATAAATAAAACACTAAATCAGGCATAAAATGTAACCAGCTACAATTGATATACCTGGAGACAATGGTACCAAGGTAGTTGCAAGTTCATACATTACAGGCATTACTGATGCTCGATCGAGCACAATGCCGTCCTCATTGAAGAAATCTTCAAAAGTCCATTCATCATAAGGATCTTTGTTAGTTTCCAAAGATGAGACCTTTAAAATTATAATTATTCAGGTTATAAACTTAACAATTTGCATTCAATTTAAACAAAAACTACTTATAATGACTTAAAAATCTTACATATAAAGATACATTTCATAATTCTGCTCCCCAATAAGTGCTGAAATGGTGAACAATTACTTTTTGTTGTACTGCAGATCACAGTCTCTCTTTTGGGGTCTTTGCTATTGCTTACTTGGTGGGTGGTGATGCTTTTTGCTGTTGTAAGTGGGGGAAGGTTGATGCTTGCTGCTGCTTGTGCGTGGGAGGGAGGGGGGGCTTTGGGGTTCTAACGTTTTTACTGTCACACATTCTTTGGGGTACCCTTCTGTTTTGTGGATGTCTGCAAAGAGCAAGAATATCAGGTTGTATATTGTAAATATTCTCTGTTATTAAATGGAACTATTGAACAAACCTCCCCCCAAAAAAATCAAATCTTGAAATCTAAAATTAAACCAAATACTTGGAAAAAAAAACTCAACAAATAACGATGTACAGTATCCTTGACAAGAGTTACACCAAGGTCTGGCAAGTCTCTAAAACATTACTAGGAAAAGTACCACAGTTGTTATCAGAGGCATACCTGTATCACAAAATAGAAAGAGTAACCTACCAGTTATTTAGTTCCTTCTGCAGCTGTTTTACATATAGGTATTCATTCTCCAAGAGTTTTAAAATTAATTGACTTCAAATAACCATTAATAAAATGATATCATGCAGGTATTTGTACTTATAAGTAACACTGACCAGCACATTACAACTTTTCATATGAGTCAATCGGAAGAATTACAATATTTTTAGAATCATACAGCATCTAAGTAAATACATTTTCTTCATACCCAGATAAGACTTCTATTTACATTAGATTATACAGCACTTATCCCATCTACACAAATTATTTTCATCGTTTGGTGAGCTGAAAGGTTCTTTAATCATTGCTCATCCTTACAGCACAATCCTCCCAAAGTAGCACATTAGGACAAGAGTATTACATCATGATATATGAAAGATTCTTCCTCTGACAAGGTGAAACCATATTGCCTCCAGACCACAGTATGCTACAAGTCAGCAATAGTTGACATCATAGTTTAGTGTTCTCAGTATTGCAGGTTAACCTATTTCATTAAAATGTATGCATGTTGGTCAGTGTTATAAATATTCTAGCATTACCCTAACTGAGCTGAGAGTGTGAGAGTTTGGTTTTGCCACGTTTTTCTTTGTAAAATTATAAGTAAATGTGCACTGCAGCAGAAAGATAGGAAACGTGCACAGAAAACATTTTTGCAAATGTAAATAATCCCTTCATGTAAGCAAAGGTCAAACCTTACTTTTGTTTCAAATCCATAATCATCAATTACGCATTGTTTGTACACGTCCAGAGCAGCGCGTGTGTTTTTACACAACTCTTCACAGTCGAGTATAAGGTCTGTAAAACCAAATATAGAAACACTGCACTTTAATTTTTAATAACATTTCTATCAAAAAAATTACAGAAGTTGAAGGTAGACTTATAAAGCAAACTTTTTTTGTGTAGTAAACACAAGAGGGTTTGATCAAGTTTCATGCATATTATATTTTAAGATGGCTTTGAAATCCTAATTTTGAGCAAACATGAAGAAAAAGACAATTAGGGCTAACACCACTATACAATAGCATACATTTGTTTAAAATCATATTAGTTACAACACAGGAGGTAGTTATTCAGCCTATCACATTCATGCCAGCTCTCTTCTACAATTCTTTAGCTTCAGCACAAACTTTATTACCATAAGACTATATAGGAGCAGTATTAGGCCATATGGCCCACGGAGTCTGCACCGCCATTTTCATCATGGCTGATCCATTTACCCTCTCAACCCTGTTCTCCTGCCTTCTCCCCATAACCTTTCACACACTAATCAAGAACCGTTCAAACTCTGCCTTATATACCCAAAGACATGGCTTCCACAGTAGCCTGTAGCAACAAATTCCACAGATTCACCAGCTCTGGGTAGAGAAATTCCTCATCTTTGTTCTAAATAGCCGTCTCTCTATTGAGGTTGTGTCCTCTAGTCCTAGGCTCCCCCACTCTAGGAAACATCCTCCGCATCCACTCTATCTAGGCCATTCAACGTTTCAGATTTCAATGAGATACCCCTCGCTCATTCTTCTAAATTCCAATGAGGACAGGTCTAGAGCCAACAAACGCTCTTCATATGATAACCCTTTCATTCCCAGAATTATCATCATGAATCTCCTCTGAACCCTTTTGAATGTCAACACATCCTTTCATTGATAAGGGGCCCAAAACAGCTCATAATATTCCAAGTGAGGCCTCATTAGTGCCTGAAAAGACTTAGCATTACATCCTTGCTTTTATTTTCTAGTCCTCTTGAAAGGAATGCTAACATTGCATTTGCCTTCCTCATCACCAACTCAACCTGTAAGTCAACCTTTAGGGAATCCTGCACAAGGACTCCTAAGTCCCTTTGCAGCTTGGATTTTTGAATTTCCTGGCCACTTAGAAAATAGCACAGAAGAACATAAGAAATAGGAGCAGGAGTTGGCCATCCGGCCCAGTGAGCCTGTCCCGCCACTCAATAAGATCATGGCTGATCTGTCCGTAAACTCAGCTCCATTTACCTGCCTTTTCCCCATAACCCTTAATTCCCTTACTATGTAAAAACCAATCTGTTTCTTAAATATATTTAAGAAAGAAGCCTCAAAAGTCCACGCTTTTGTTCCTTTTATCAAAGTGCCTGACCATACACTTCCCTACACTGTATTCTTTCTGCCACTTCTTTGCTCATTCTCCCTGCTTCCTCAACACTACCCATCCCTCCACCTATCTTTGTATTGCCCACAAACCTGGCCACAAAGCCATTAATTCCATCGTAAAGTGGAAACAGACTACCACAGAACACCACTAGTCACCGGCAGCCAACAAGGAAAGGCCCCCTTTATTCCCACTCTTTGATTCCTGGCATGCTAGTATCTTTCCTATAATACCAGGGGCTCCTATCTTGTTAAGCAGCCTCATGAGCAGCACCTTGTCAAAGGCCGTCTGAAAATCCAAATACACAATATCCACCAATTCTCCTTTGTCTATCCTGCTTGTTATTTCCTCAACGAATTCCAATAGATTTGTCAGGCAAGATTTCCTCTTAAGGAAACAATGCTGACTTCAGCATATCTTATCATGTGCCATCAAGTACCCTGAGACCTCACCATGAACAATTGACTCCAACATCTTCCCAACCAATGAGGTTAGACTAACTGACCTATAATTTCCTTTCACTCCTGTTTCAGGTTCCTTCGCACCATCCGTATAAATGTGAGTATAATCACTATACTTTTCCATCACATGACAGTTAAATGCATTTACCAAATCTGTTTTATATCTTTCTTTCCTTTTTACCTCTAACAAATGCCAGTCTATGTCAGGCCATACAAAAGAGTGTTGCAGGTACTAGGGTAGGTAATGGAAACAGAAGAGAGGAAATTGTGTGGACTAGGTTAAGGCTGGGGCATTGTGCATTAAACAAAACATTGAAAATGATAGGGAAACACCAGACAGGATTGTGTGAGGAATGTCAGGAAGAGGAGTCAGTAGAACATGTAGTTTTGTGTTGCAGGAAGTATGGGATACAGAGAGAGATGATGAGAATTAAACTAAGGGAGTTGGGGGTGCAGGAATTCACATTAAAAGGGTTGCTGGGCATGGGTGAGAGAGCACGTCCGGGTATTTTTAGCGTTTTTAAGGGGTACAGGGGTTTTTTATAGGATATGACGGATAAACAGGAATAGGGTACTAGGATGGTCAAAGTTGGGAGGGTAATGTGTGTGTGTGTGTGTGTGTGTGTGTGTGTGTGTGTGTGTGCGTACGCACGCACGATTGGGTGAAGGGATTTAGAATATATGTCTAGTGCACATTCCGGAGCAGAGGGTGGCGGTAATGCACCACTAAGCTGGATGCCAACCGCCGTAAAACAAGGTACAGACAGACAGACAGAATTTCCTTTCTTCTGCCTCCCCGCCCCCTTTTGAAGAGGAAACTGACATTTGTAATTTTCCAGTCCATGCCAGAATCTAGTGATCCTTGAAAGGTCATTACTACAATCTCCCCAACCCTCTTTTTCAGAACTTTGGGGTGCAGTCCATCTGGTCCATTTGTGTAGCCTTCCATTTTTTTCCCTCCACCATTTTTTAAAATCTAATTCCCTCCTGAAGGTCACAACAGTGCCCATGAAGTCTGCAGGCATTCGAGACTCCGATCTCACACTACATTTAAAGAAAATTCTTCATTTCACACTTAATTTTCCCTCCTTTTAATTTATAATTATGACTTCTTTAATCACCCCTCCAGAGAGAACAACTTCAGCCAGCCACTGCATCCAGTAAAGCTACCGACTCATTCAACTAGCTTTATTTACCAATTCATTTTCGCTAATGGTATCTTTCAAAGTACAGCCACAATTTGGGTAAAATAATCCCACACATGCTTAAAATAATCTATGTTGAGGTTCACTTTCTAAAATAATACTGCAATATGAAATAATTCATTGCTACTTAACAGGGGCAGGATTAATTTTTCTGATATGTCTGGGATAAAATACCACAGAACTTTGCTTGTTTTACATCACTTTACAATTATCCTTGGTGCCAAATAGACACTGAACTTCATTTTTATTTTCAACAGCAGAGGCAGGGAATTTTGTTTCTTCTTCACAATTTCTTAATTTATTTACAACTGGGAATGCTAAAAATATTTAACTAAATACAAAAAAATACAAATTAAGATGTGGTGCAGATTCTTTGAAAAATGTCCTACCCAGATTAAAATGTCAAAATACATTGACATTAAGGATTGTTTGTACTAAATGGCAAAATATAGTCACTTAGAAATGATAAGAAATACAAAATCTCCTCTATATCACAATCATTAAATTATTTCTCTTGTTTGCCTATTAAAATACAGAGGCAGTGGCTTTGAACATTACAAAAAATGAAATAAACTGATTTTTATATCCATAACATCTATTAATAATCCTCCAGTTTTAGTAACATTGTAAGTTTCCATTCCTCAGGTTACACAATAGCAGTATTTGCTACAAAATTTTTAAAAATATTTTCAGACAAAATCAGTTTCATAACTTCCTCTACTAAATCAGAAGAAAAACAATGTATTTAATCCTCATATACCCAGAAAATAAAGCAGAAGAAATTCAAAAGACAAATGCAACTTAGATATTAAAATTAGATCCCAATATAGGTGAAGCTCAACTTTTCAGTAAGAAACTACCTGTGCTGCAGATAGTGACAGCTTGGCAAGCTAATTCATAAATAACAGCAGGCAAGTTCATTCCAGTTGGAACTATCATCGGAACATTTGCTTCCAACATGTGACACATTTTCTGTGCCACATGAAATAATACTTGGCCAGTCTGAACAGATTTGTGCTCTTTATAAAGTTCACTAAAAATAGAAAAGGAAATAAGTGAGAAAATAAAATATTTGCACTGTTAATTACACTTTTCTAACAAAATCATACCTTCTACCAATTCTTCACTAATCCGCCTGACTAAAATTAATACTTTTCAGAAGTCAACAGATTGTGCAAGCTATTTTTTCAATTCTGGAGGACTGAGAAATACTGATATTCAGAACAATTTTGGATAGTTCTATATATAAATCATAGAGTTAAATGTGGGAACAGCATTAAGAAAACCAAAAGAATTGCAGAATAGAAAAATCAGTAATGGTATTCTAATCCAAGGAATAATGCACTTGCCTGAAATGGAAATATACAAAGCTGATTCCTGGAATGGTGAGGAATCAACCAGCTGAGGAGAGATAGGCCAGACTAGGCTATATTCCCAAAATACGCGAAGTATTATGGATGCTGGAAATGTGCAAACAGAGAATTTTGACCTGAAAACTTGTCGTCAGAATCAGACTAGTTCTACTGGATGCTACTTGATCTGCTGAATATTTGCCAGTTTAATTTGATTTTCTATATTCCTCTAAATCTCCTAGTTTAGAAGAATGATAAGATGGCCTAATTAACACAAACCATCCTTTAAAGGTATGACAATGTGAATACTGGGATATTTCCCTTGGCTGGAAGGTCGAGAGGTTAATTGTGTTTTAATGAACTTCAGGAAGACTTTTGACAAGGTGCCACATGGTAGGCTGGTCCAAAGTTAGCTTAGTGATACAAGGCAAAGGGTAGAGGCAAAGTGCATATTCCTGGCTGGAAGTCTGTAACAAGTTGCATGCTGCTGGAATCTTGTTTATAATAAGACCAGGTTGGCAGATTACCAAGTCTACAGATGGAACAAAACCTGATGCTGTAGATAGTAGAGAAGGATTCTAAGGATATAGAGGGATCAATTAGAAATTTGGGCAGAACAGGCAGATAAAATTTAATCCAGACAAATGTGAACTAATGCAGTTTGGGAAGTTAAGTCCGAGTAGGGCACTGTAGGAGAGTTGATGTACAAAGCGTCAATGACAATGCAAATCCATAGCTTCCTGAAAGTGGTGACACAGGATAAAGACAGCAGCATTTGGCATGCTTTACAGGCTGAGGCACTGAGTGTAAGAATTGGGATGTCATGTTGCAGGCATGCAAAACATTGGTTAAACTGCATTGGTAGCACTGTACAGTAGATAGTTACACTACAGTAAAGATGTGGCAGCAATGGAGAGAGTGCCGAAGAGATTGATCAAGATGCTGGTAGGAATAGAAAGTTGTAGCTAAAAGGATTGATCCCAGCCTTCACAGTCTTTCTCAATGGAGTGCAGAAATCTGATTTGTGACCTTATAGACATAGGTTTATAAAACCTATATTTATATACCATGGACGTTAAGGTAGCATAGCCATCAAAATGATGCTATTACAGCTCAGGCTATTCTGGAGTTCAGAGTTGAATACCAGCACCATTCCTAAGGAATTTGTACTTTTTCCCAGGTTCCCTCCGAGTGCTTTGATATCCTCCCACAGTCCAAATACATTTCAGTTGATTGGTTAATTGGTCAATGTAAATTGTGTTGTAATTACACTAGTGAGTTGCTGGATTGTGCAGCTCATTGGGCTAGAAAGGCCTGTTCTGCACTGTATCTCTAAATAAATATGTTGTGAGGGACATAGATAGGATAAACAGTCAGACTTTTTCCCAGGGCAAGGGAATCCTGAACTAGAGGGCACAGTTTAAGGTACGAGTAGAGACATTTAAAGGAGATCTGGGGGCTAGGTAGATATACACACACTCACGTTGATGGTTATCTTATATGAACTGCCAATGGTGGTAGAGGCAGACATAATTATAACAGGTAAAAGGTATTTGGCCAGGTACTTAAATAGGAAGAGCACATAAGGATATGGCATAATGTAAAAAATTTGGACTAGCATTGATCGGTATATTTTTATGGATAAGGCAAGCTAAAAGGGCTTATTTCTCTGCTGTATAATTCTGTCAAACTACATTTAGTATTTTGTGACTAGACCCAAGTGATTGATGGGAGCTTAATACTAAGATAAATGTACAAAGAGAAGATGAGATAAGCAGCAAACTAATCAGAGCAGAATGCCCAACACCACTCCTATTTCTCGGTAAAATCGATTAGACCAATAAATAAATACATTTTATGTCAAAATTTCCACATACCTACCTGCAAATTTTTACAGCCTGATTTATATTCCCATCATCAAGTGACCTCAGTGCAAGCTCTGATACCACCTCTTGCTCTGAGCTTTGAAATAGGAGGGACAGTTTATGAAGCTTCATTTCTCTAGAAGTCTTTGTATTGATGCTTGAACTAGTGTCACGATCTACATCTTTTCTTGTATTTGAATTAGACCAAGTACTTGAATAAGCTTGAATGTGTCTATTGAACAACTGTAATAGCATTTTCGGATCTTCGTAATCCTTCAGTGAAATGAATCCCTCAAAATATTCCTGTAAAAAACAATATTCTTTAAAAAAAAAATTTAAAGCACTAAAATACGCATGTTGTAGCTTCAAGTATGAGTGCTAGACAGTGAGGAAACAACCCATGATACACTAATTCAAAACCTTTAAGAGTTTATAAAAATTGATACCTCAATGCAGCAGTAGAGAAAGCTGCACCATGAGAACTCCGATGATTTGAATAAAAATACTATGCCAAAAGTCAAAACTTGTTTGTTTGGGTGGATATAGCAGTGTTCCCAGCACGTTTCAGTGCTTTTCCCATTTCTTATCCAATAGACTTTTCTGACAATTATTATGCTGTTGATAATTTCTTTATTCTTTACACTACACAATTCCCTTCCACTATTAAATATCCTGCTGACGTGAAAGGACATCCTCAGAAACACAATTCCCATCTTTTTTGTTTACTACTACGACTTAGGAACTACTAGAAAGACAAATTACCAATGTGCAAAATACAAGTTCCTGAGTTTGTTAAACAAATCAATTTTCAGTATCATGTTTAAATTTCTTCCTGTGGAAGTCAACCAGTGTTTACTGAGTGATATTTGCTGAATTATGGACAGTTTTGTTTGAAAAGCCCACGTGGAATTTAGTAAAGAATTTCAAATACATTTTAATTCCAATATACAAAGTGACAAATATGTAACATATGCCTTCAATATTTTTACTTAATAATTACCTGAAAATTCACAATTGCTTCAAATTTATTTAAAAGGTTTTCAATTTCTTCCTTTTGTAAAGTGTTGTCTGTAAAAACAAAAACAGTATGTTAGCTTCAAGCAAAATGCAATCAGGAATGTCTAGAAATAATTCAAAAAATTTACCCTTTTGATTCCTTTGTAAAAATTTAATAATCTCCACAATTGATTTTGCAACCGACACCAGATGCTTTTTCGACTGAAATATAAATAACATCACTTATCAACAGAAATTATGTATTATTTTACCCTTAAGTACCTGCTTACAAGAAAAAAAAAGTCAATTTCTTGGTTGTCTACAGTTAATTAAAATTATGCATCTTTTCCTCCAATTACTAAAACTTTGATAATTACAACAGCTCCCACTTTTTTGCATTAAAAAAAAATTTTCTGAATGCTTAATTTGAAAAATATTTTAAATGCATTATGTCAGTAAAGCGATTATTTCTATTTTACATTCTACAATGGATTTTACGAATACAGACACATTAAAGGGTGGGTCAGAATCAGAGTTGGGGACGTTACAAGCAACTTCAGCTTCAATAAAAATCAGCTGTGAGTTAGCCTCTATCATTAAATGGCAATCCTTTTCACAGTCATGAAAGTTAAGTGACATCTTCAAAAAGTTAAAATTTTAATCAATTGTTTCATGGTGAAAATTGTTGCTAATGTCTAGCATCAAGGTTCATATTGAAAAATGACCAACTGTGCATGGTTTCAAATGATGGCTATTGCTTAGAAAACTAGATTCCTAACAAGGAGCCAATATTCGCCAGGGGTGGGAGGAAGGGGAAGAGTGAGGGGAGGAGAAGAGGGGGTGAAAAGGGATGGAGACAAAAGAAAATAAACTAATCTGATTTGGACTTTTTTCATTACTGTTCTGGCTATAAATAAAATTCATTTAATTTCACCAAGTAAAATCACAAGGTGATGTTTCTGAAGTAAATGCATTCAAAATCTTACCTCAGGATTATCAGGATAGTTTTCAATTTCCAACTGTGCCCAAATGCTTAAACGCATTACAGCAGTCTCAGCTTCCTTCAATGCAAGAGACTTCAGCAAATTGAGGCAGTCGTCCGCCTAGAGGAGAAAAAGAGGTTTTCATTTTTTTTAAACTTTAAATTTCAAAAATTAGACTACTGTAGATTAACCTTGTGAGATATAGTCATATAAAGCACAAATATCAAAGTAAACAGAGACAAATTAGATATGAATTTAAAATCTATTTGATACTTAAAAGTTTAAGTGTGCTTAGCCAAGTGAGATAAAGAAATACCTTCATTTAAAATATACACAACATTGCATTTTCTCATTTTTACAAATGGTTAAATCTTTATAGATCATAATATAACCTAAGAATGAACTGGTCAACACCTTATTGTAATAATTATGCCATTCTATCTGAGCCTGCTGCCAACCACCATCCTTGCTTCATGTTTTTCAACATTCATTTCAAACTTTTGTCATCAATCCTGTGTTCATATTTAAGATTCACTCTGGTATTTGGAGGATTTTTTTTTGTTTGTTTTCAAGAAGAACCAAATTTTAGTATCTGAGGCATATTCTTTTTCCATCTCAAAATAAGAAAAGCAGTAAAACTCCATTAATACGGCAAAATTGGGACTTCCAAGATATTGGATTGGATGATTTTCTGATGTATTTGATGTTATCTCCACTAATAACCCAAATGTTTAAACAGATATTACACAGTAAAATGATAACTTTTCAGTGACCTGACACATTAAAGAATACACTTGATCCAGGGCCCCAGCAAATGGATGATGCTTGTGGCAACCAGGATCCCAGTGAGTAGATGAGGAGAGCTGCAATTAACTACAACGATTTCTGAATAGCTGTTTAGCAGATTATTGGAATTTTACTGGACTGCCACGATCTGATAAGAATCAAATTGGCCAATATGTCAAATTAATTGGGAGTTAACAAGTTGTCTTCAGAGGGAATAATTACTCACAATACCCTTATGTAACACAAGATTTCTGAGACAAGTTGAACCATGGCCAAGGAAATTTTAAGTTCTTGTATGAAAACTTCTGTTATTGATTTAATATATCCTGGTAAGATTTAGGGAGAATACACAACTTGTAGATGTTTACAGAACACCCTAGCACCTCTTTCAACCTCACTTTACGCAGGAGTTAACAAGTGCCTACCTTGTTGTTCAATATCAGATGCTTTGTGTGAAGGAAGTAAACTTCAACTGGGGTTAGTTTGTGAGCATGAACTACTTTCAATGCATCATCCAACGACGATGGCAGGTCTTGCTTCAAGATGAACTTTATCAACCACTGCTCAAAAAAATGGTGATTAATACAAATTATATATAGTCAAGGTTATATTTCAAGTAATGTAAAACAAGTACCAAGAACACAACAGTGTGTGACAGCAATTTGTTGTTCTTTGAACAACACACAAGCTAGAACCACAAAAATGTAAGCAAGTTACATAAATAGGAACATACAGAAATTCCAACCGTTCAATACTTGAAGACTGAAGGACTGAAAAATGTTAAATCTTAAGTACATGTTAAGATTTTACAGTAATCTTTATATAAAAGCAGAATAATTAATTGGTCCAGTTGATATTTGATCTTGGAATCCATAACACAATTACAACTTATTTACTGCTACTCTGTGTGCTAATAATATGTAAACAATGTATTAAACTTATTATCCTACCATTATTTTGTGGTTACTAAACATGTCAAAGTTCCGTATTCCATATCCTCTTAATAATTTCTTCATCTCCATAAGCCTGTAGCTTTCTTGCAGCAACTTCACCCTGGTAATAGTATCACAAGTCATTTATTAGCTTTCAAATTTTTCAACTGGAAACTATTTCATGAACTCAATGATTTGAACATGAACTTAAACATGGATTTAATGACAATTAGTTAATAATGAGAGACTGAAATGCCAAAGTTCAAATCAAGTTTGAATGCATACAGGCTTTGACTGAATGAAGTGATTTGAGATATTTCAAAATTATGCTGAAGATTGTTCCAGAATCATCACCATCAAAACATTTCCTGTTTGCTACAACCATTTTTACTTTCCATAATTGGTTTACTAATAATAAACTCTGGGTTAGCAACATATCATTGTTCGCTTAGTTAAAATTTCCCCAAACTTGCCAAGTGTTTGGTCCTAAATGGAGTTAGCTGATTGCAGTGAAGAGTTCACTAAGACACCATAGATAGCACGGTCTACTTTGGAGTAAATTATTTAGATTCTTTACATTTAAAGTACTTAAAACTGGATAAAGGGAATTATTAGATTTAACATACACAGTTAAACCATACCATTCATAAAACTATATTCTATTCAGGATGGTGGTACAAGTTGAAAAAAAAATTAGGAAAACATAACCAAAAAGACAGTGATCAAATTTGAGCTCGCAGTTAAAATTGGGTTCTCCAGAGTAACTGTAGGTAGTGCATTTGGAAAAACATGGAGAGTCAAGATAACACTTATTATACACTCGGGAAGTATGGAAGTACAAGTGAATCATTGCTTTACCTGCAAATTTGAATGTCGAGAAACTAAAAGGTAAAAACATATTTTTCATATCTAGTAGCAAGGGAATTTTACAAGCAACTACTGACTTTAAATTCATTGTTTCATCAAAAGAGTACATACTTGGGATGATTCTTTTCCAAATGTTGTTTGACAAGCTGTTCCACAGCATCGCTCCAGGGCACTACCGCTCCATACATTATCTGCAGTACTGCATCAAAAATCAACTAGGAAGGAATATCATTACCACAAAGATTGAAAAATGTGTTATATTTTTAACAAACAAGAATATTTAGCTTTATTCCAACATCCTATCCCTCTCAAAATATTCTGTCTGCTCCCTCCCTCAAAAAAGATGCCACCAAGAAGATAGTGGGGCCCATCATTCCCAAGATTTACTGGGGTCACTAGAGGAGGCAGCAATACTAGATATTTAAATACACTAAATATCCTACTCATCCAGTAAAAAATTTTCATATGGGCTCAAAATCTGATTATACTTTGTGGAGAGCCTCAGGCAAGGAACCTTTCACAAGTCAAAATATAGCATCAATTCACCAAACCCAAGAGTGTAACATAAACAATGAACTAAGGTTAAATTCACTTCTATCAGATCCTGTAGCTTTACACCAGCAGACATTTGTAGCACACCTACATTAATTTTAAATGGGTCACCAAACTGGGCTGAAAGGTGAAGGAGAGACACAGGAGCAGAATAAGGCTCATCGAGTCTACACCACCATTCGATAATGGCTGATTGATTTTCCCTTCTCAACCATATTCTCCTGCCTTCTCCTCCTAACCTTTGATATGGTTATTATACAAGAACCTGTAAACCTCGCTTAAAATATATCCAGTGACTAAAAAATTCCTCCCCATACGTTCCAGAGGGACTTCCTTCTATTCCAGGGGTTCCCAACCTGGGGTCCACAGACCACTCAGTTAATGGCAGAGGTCCATGGCATAAAAAAGGTTGGGACCCTGTTCTACTTGGGTGCTGTTCCGTCTGGTCCTAGACTCTCCCACCAATGGAAACATCCTCACTGCACCCACTCGAACTAGGCCTTTCAATATTCGGTACTTTCCAGAGATTCCATCTAACTCTTTTAAACTCCATCAAGTACAAGCCCAGAGCCATCAAATACTCCTCATGTGTTAACCCTTTCATTCCCAGGATCATTCTCATTAACCTCCTCTGGACCCTCTTCAATGTCAGCACATCCTTTCCTAAAAAGGGGCCCCAAAATGTTCACAATACACAAAATGTAGTCTGACCAATGTCCAATGCCTTATAAGGTCTCAGCATTATATCCTTGCTTGTTAACATTACATATGCCTTCAGTATTATTGACTCAACCTGCAAGTTAACATTTAGGGAATCTTGCATGAGGACTCTCAAGTTCTTATGCACGTCTAATTTCTGAATTTACTCCCTGTTTAAAAATAGCCTACGCCTTTATTCCCTCTACCAAAGAGCATGACCATATACTGTATTCCATCTGCAACTTCTTTGCCCATTCTCTCGAGTCTGAGCCTCTCTACAGACTGCATTTTCTCATCACCATCTGCCCCTCCACCTATCTTTATATCATCTGCAAAACTTGGCCACAAAGCCACCAATTCCATCATCCAGATTACTAATACACTATATAACATGAAAAGTAGCAGACCTAACACTTTGGGCTCTTATCTTATCATGAACCTTGTCAAAGGCCTTCTGAAAATCCAAATATGCAACATCTGTTGACTCTCCATTGTCTAGCCTGCCTGACATTTCCTTAAATAATTCCAACAGATTTGACAGGCAAGTTTTTCCTCTTAAGGAAATTATGCTGACTCTGGCCTGCTTTATCATGCACCTCCAGGTAAGCTGAAACCTCATCCTTAAAAATGGACTCCAACATCCTGTCAACCACTGAAGTCAGGCTAACTGGTCCAACATTTCCCTTCTTCTGTTTCCCTCCCTTCTTAAAGAGTGCACTGGCATTTGCAATTTTCCTCCTCCAAAGTCATTCCTGAACCTAGTGATTCTTGAAAGATTGTTACTAATGACTCCACAGTCTCTTCAGTTAGCTCTTTCAGAAAACTGGGATGTAGTCCATATGGTCCATGCAACTTATCTACCTTCAGACCTTTCAGCTTCCCAAGGACCTTCTACTTAGTAATAGTGGCAACACTTACTTCTGCCTCCTGACACTCTTGAATATTTTGCATGCTGCTTTTGTCTTTCACAGTGAAGATTGAGACAAAATGCATTCCATTCACCTGTTTTTTCTTTGTTCCCCATTACGACCTCTCCTGCATCAATTTCCAGCAGTCCAATGTCTGCTCTTGCCACTTTTACTCTTTACATATCTGAAAAAAACCTTTGGTATCTTCTTTTATATTATAGGCTAGCCTACCTTCATGTTTCATCTTTTCTCTCCTCATTGCTTTTTAGTTTGCTTCTGTTGGTTTTTAAAAGCTTCCCCATCCTCTAGCTTCCCACTAATTTTTGCTATATTGTATGGCCCCTTCTTTGCTTTTATACTTTATTGTCGCCAAACAATTGATACTAGAGCGTACAATCATCACAGCGATATTTGATTCTGCGCTTCGCGCTCCCTGGAGTACAAATCGATAATAAATATTAAAAATTTAAATTATAAATCATATATAGGAAATAGAAAAGGAAAAGTAAGGTAGTGCAAAAGAAAAACCGAGAGGCAGGTCCGGATAGTTGGAGAGTACGGCCCAGATCCGGGTCAGAATCCATTTAGCAGTCTTATCACAGTTGGAAAGAAGCTGTTCCCAAATCTGCCCGTACGAGTCTTCAAGCTCCTGAGCCTTCTCCCGGAGGGAAGAGGGATGAAAAGTGTGTTGGCTGGGTGGGTCGTGTCCTTGATTATCCTGGCAGCACTGCTCCGACAGTGTGCGGTGTAAAGTGAGTCCAAGGACGGAAGATTGGTTTGTGTGATGTGCTGGGCTGTGTTCACGATCTTCTGCAGCTTCTTCTGGTCTTGGACAGTACAACTTCCATACCAGGTTGTGATGCACCCTAGAAGAATGCTTTCTACAGTGCATCTATAAAAATTAGTGAGGGTTTTAGGGGACAGGCCAAATTTCTTTAGCTTTCTCAGGAAGTAAAGGCACCGGTGGGCCTTCTCGGACCAAGTCAGCTCATTTGTGATATTGACTCCGAGACACTTAAAGTTTCTGACCTGTTCCACTTGCGCTCCGCCGATGTAAATGGGGTCGTGCGGTCCGCTACTCCTTCTAAAGTCAACAACCAATTCCTTCGTCTTGCTGACGTTGAGGGATAGGTTATTGTCTTCGCACCATGCCACCAGGTTCTTAATTTCCTCTCTGCACTCAAACTCATCATTACCCGAGATACTGCCTACAATTGTTGTGCCATCAGCAAACTTATATATTGAGTTCGATGGAAACTTGACTACACAATCATGGGTGTACAGTGAGTACAGCAGGGGGCTGAGTACACAGCCTTGTGGGGCACCAGTGCTCAGAGTAACCGTAGAGCAGAGTTTGTCCCCTATTTTTACAGCCTGGGTCCTGTCTGTGAGGAAGCTGAAGATCCAGCTGCAGATCTGAGTGCTAAGGCCCAGGTTCCGGAGCTTAGGAATCAGTTTATTTGGAATGATGGTATTAAAGGCAGAGCTGTAGTCAATGAAAAGGAGCCTTACGTATGCGTCTTTATTCTCCAGGAGTTCTAAGGAAGAATGTAGGGCCAGAGAGATGGCATCTGCCGTTGACCTGTTGCTCCGGTAGGCGAATTGCAAAGTGTCGAGGTTGACCAGTAGGCTGTGGTTGATGTGTGTCATAACCAATCGCTCGAAGCACTTCATAGCAATTGATGTCAGAGCCACAGGTCGATAGTCATTCAGGTATGCCACCTTGCTCTTCTTCGGCACTGGGATTATCGTTGCCTTCTTAAAACACGAGGGGATCTTAGACTGAAGCAAAGAGCAGTTGAAGATGTCAGCAAACACTCCAGCTAGTTCGCTTGCACAGGCCCGGAGAACTCGTCCCGAGACGCCATCTGGGCCTGTCGTCTTCCTTGGATTTATCTTCAGGAAGGCCCTTCTAACGTCCTCCTCGGTGACGATGAATCTCGATGGCATCAGGTCTGGTTCATCCTGAGGGAGCGGGACGCTCCTCTTCTGTTCAAATCTTGCATAGAATACGTTAAGTTCGTCAGGAAGAGCAGCACCACAGTTATTGATATTCCCAGCCTTTTCTTTGCGCCCAGTGATCTCATTTAGACCCTGCCATAGACTACCGGCATCCCTCTGGTTAGCCTGGGCTTCCAGCTTGGCTCAGTATTGCCTCTTGGCGCCCTTAATGGCTTTCTGGAGTTCACACCTTGATTCAGTGTAGCGACTGGTATTCCCGGACCTAAAAGCCGCAGCTCTAGCCTTCAAAAGGGACTTGACCTTATAATTCATCCAAGGCTTCCGGTTAGGGAATACCCAGATCGTCTTGCGAGACACACAGTCCTCTGTGCATTTCCAGATAAAGTGCGTGACAGTTGAGGCATACTCATTGAGGTTAGCTGCCGAGTCCTTGAATACTAACCCGTCCACCGATTCAAAGCAGTCACGGAGGACCTCCTCCGTTTCCTCCGTCCAACGCGACACTACTTTTGACACCGTGACCTCCAGCTTCAGTTTCTGTTTGTAAGCCAGGAGGAGGAGTACGGCCCGATGGTCCGATTTTCCAAAGTGAGGTCGTGGGACGGACCGGTCGGCATCCTTGACTGCTGTGTAGCAGTGGTCAAGTATATTTGGGCCTCTAGTGGGACAGGAGACATGTTGGTATAACTTTGGCAGTGCCTTTCTGAGGTTAGCCTGGTTAAAGTCCCTGGCTGTAATGAGCAAAGCCTCCGGATACCTGGTCTCAAGTTCACTGATGTTGGCATACAGTATGTTCAAAGCACACTCCACATCCGCCTGGGGGGGGGGGGGGGCAATGTAGACCACTGTCAGTATGACGAAGATGAATTCCCGTCGCAGATTTTAGGGACGACACTTCACCGATGGGTGTTCCAGGTCCGTGCTGCAGGAGCTTGTCAGTGCCACTGTGTCCGAGCACCACGCAGTGTTGATCAGTAGGCACACACCAGCTCCCCTCGTCTTGCCCAAAAACGCCGTGCGGTCCATCCGATGGATCAAAAATCTCTCTGATCGGATGGCACAGTCGGGGGTGGCAGGGGAAAGCCAGGTCTCAGTGAAACAGAATACACAGCAGTTCTGCATCTCCCTGCAGTAGGTGAGTCTCCCTTTAAGATCATCCACCTTGTTCTCTATGGCTTGCACATTAGCTAGTAGGATGGTGGGCATAGGGACCCTGAAGCCCCTCAGCTTCAATCTGACCAGCAGCCCAGCTCTTTTCCCACGCTTCCTCGGTAAATAATGCATCTTTCCAGGTTTCCATTGGCGCAGTGTTGTTGTCAGCTCTTTGAGGTTGGTTGACGCATCGGGGATCGATCGGCGGGTCACGTCGTCGGGCACTCCAGGTTGGGCCAAGTGACGGGGGAGGATCCGCTGCCAATTCCAGCTGCCGGGGCCCCAGGCTGTCGACTGGGTCTGGCCCCGAAGCCGACACTTAATCCCGGTGGGCCGGGCTCAATTTCCAAGGTCGGCGGCGGAGGCCTCACTTCCGGCAGCTGTGGATGTCCACCAACTGGGCTCTACGGTGGTCACTCTGGGGAAGCGTCTGGGGCACCTTGAGGTCTCCGACGTCACTTCTTTTTGGTTGTCTGCTCTGGAGAGGTGCTGGTTGGAATGGGCTGCATCTCCAAGCACTCCGGCACGGTAGCAGGCCGTGGGTCTCCAGGAACGTGGTGGGCCTCGGACCAGGCCTCGCTGGTCGGGTCCAGGTGTGGTCCGGAGTTGAAGAAGCAATTCTAGCGTGGTGATCTCCAGCTGGGTCAGTAGCTTCGCCAAGGCGTTGTTGATCTTGCTAGATGCAACAGATTGGAGGTTTAGAAGGGTTTCTCGAGTATAGGATAGTGTAGAGGGCAGTTTGCTCGGGAAAGCACGCGCAGTCGCCAGATAACGGCGCCATCTTGAAAAAAAAAGATTTTTATGCTTTCTTTAATTTCTCTCAGCAGTCATTCTTCCTTTAACATATTTCTATTTCCTTGGGGTGAACCAACCTTGCATTTTCTGAATCACTCCCAAAACCTCCAGCCATTGCTGCAATACCAGTGTCCCCTTCTAATCAACTTTGGCCAGATCTTCTCTTGTCTTTACTCCATTAAGTACCGATACATCCAATTTTACCTTCTCTCAAACTGCAGAATGAATTCTATATTTGCCTCCTAAAGTCTCCTTTCCCATAAATTCCCTAATCAAATCTGAGTCATTGCACAATGCCCAATATAGAAATGCCTTTTCTCTAACTGGGCTCAACAACATACTGCTATAAAAAGCCATCTATAAGGCACTCTACAAATTCCTTCTCTTGGAATCTAGCACCAAAATGGTTTTCCCAATCTAACCACATATTGAAATCCACAATAACATTGTCCTTTTTACATGCCTTTCTTAGCTCCCGTAGTAATTTGTACTCCACATCCTCTCTACTGTTCAGAGATCTGTATACAACTCTCATCAGGGTCCTTATCCCCTTGCACTTTCTTAACTCTACCCATAAGGAATCCACAATTTCTGATCCTATGTCACTTCTAAGGATTTAACTTCATTTTTATTTTACCAACAAAGCCACACCACCCCATTCTGCCCACCTGCCTGTCCTTTCGATACGATGTATATCCTTGGATGGTAAGCTTCCTTCTGTGATCTTCTTTTAACTACAGTGATGCCCAGACTTAGTTATTTTACTTAATGTCAATTAAAAATCATTTACACTTACTACATGTTAATGCATCATCTGTATTTAAAATATTTCAATCCTTTTAGCTATTTTAAACAGATCTTATCAAACACCATCAAAATCAGTTAAAAGGGCATTTGACAACAGTGAGATATCAAAAGACCATCGTAGCACTTCAGTTAAGAGGTCCATGACCTATTCCCTGCATGTGGACTTCCCTGATTTGTGAAATCTCCATGGCCATCAGGATAAGTTGGATCACACCAAGTAACTGCAGCCTTTGGATTAACAAAAGGGTGAACTTGATCTGGTCCACGAACATATCTCATTCCTTTTTTCTCCAATAGTCAAAAGGTGGTCAATAAATTTTACTCAAGAAAGATCATTATTGGATTTAACACAAGGATGGATATGTAATACTTACATCAGTGTCTGTCATACACCCAAGTACAGCTATAGCCTTGGCCTCCCACGCAGTTTCAAAAAGTGAAGCTGATCGTGAACTACATCGCTCCAGTAAATCCTATTCAAGCAAGAGAGAAAAATAATTATACACATTTAGTCATTAGTTTTAATGGAGTTTCTAAGACTGTAGGATACTAGTTATAGATGGAAAAAAATTACATAAACACACAAGGACATTTACCCCAAATGTGTACACTGATATTATAACTGTGTTGATGTGACCTGAGTTTGATTCTCACTTCCAGTGCAATCTGTGATAAGATTGTACCTTATCTGACTGTGCACGTCTTGTACTGTACTGTGAGTGTTTTGCAGGAGTGCTCCAGTTTCCTCCCACGTCCTAAAGATATGCTGCTGGTGGGTTTCTGATTACTTTTGGTAGATGGCAGAATAATCAGAAAGGGATTAGTGATCAAATAGACCAGATCAAATAGCCTCCTTTTACATTAAATATGAAAATAAGATTTTAGGGTTTAAGAATTTATTTTTCCATCTTTAAACTTCCAATAAACATGTTACTTCTACTTTTGCTAATTTTCTATATTTTGTTTTAAGAATTTTGGTGAATGAAATACTATTACAGAATTATTATTTTTAAGAACTCAGAAATATATCGTACCCATCTTAGAATGACAGCTTAATTATTTTTTAAACAATGTTATTTTTATACTTAAGTACATCTCTCAGGCTAAATGGTTTACAACATATCTCACCATTCAGCTCTTGCATTAACTACTGGGTGGAGATTGATTTTAGACAACACTTAAAATAGAGCAACACCACCTTTATGTAATGCAGCAGCAATTCTTCCTTCTGTAAATTATGCTTAGTTATGTAAGGCTGTATAATCTTTTCAAGAGTGAATGGAATCAGCTCTGGAGCCAGAACTCTATCCAACATCCGAAATACAATTGTTGCTGTAGTTTCCTGATAAATAAAGCAGAAATATAGAGTAATATGCAAGGGACAAATCCTCAAAACACATTTATCTAAATTAATTCAGATTACTGAAATCAGATTTTAAAATACAATCTTAAAGAAATGTTAAAAAAGATATTATACATCTCTTGACTGAATGGTTACCGGCTTTTGAATAACCAAATTACAAAATAAGATTTAAACATTTATGCAGAGGTAATGGCTCAGGTTCAATTCTATACGATTTTGTAAACTGCTAATAAACAAAATGTTTCTGGATTTGGGCTTCTGATTTAATAAGGCACATTCATTACACTATTAACCCATATATTGAAGATATCAGTGGCCACTCTACAATAATCGACAGCATTAATTCCAGACAGCATGGAACCTCTTTGGGTTTCCTTGTTATGTAATTGCTCTAAAGCACTAATCTAGATCTACAAAACTCACTCTCCATTTTCCTAGTCTATTATTGATATAAAATATTACCTACCTTTTCAAACTCTGAGAGCGCCAGTATACAGTTGTACTTTCTGTGGAGGTCAACTAGTTCTTGCAAATGATTGACCAATGTCTTTAATTGATGCACCTCCTCACAATCAATATTTTCCTTCTGCATTTAAGAAAAGTGTTTTAAAAAATTATAGAGCTCCTTTAGAGAACACAAAAATCCAGTAACATTGTTTTTTTTTGAAATGTTTAGTCATTAGCTTCACCCTCCCCACCCACTGAGGAAGTTGCTACATTACAGCATCCAATTTGACAACTGCTGTGCAGAATTAGTCCAATGGTTTATTGCCTGGAAGAGACCAGCTGTAATATTTCTACAGCTACTTTACAAGATCTGCCAAATTCTAAGCAGAACAGTTGAATGAATCAGGACACTTCCTGGGCTTTAAGGCTAGCATGTTGAGTTCCCAATTAAAGCATTGTGTAATAAACTGTGCCTACCATCGCAAGGTTCTTCTCAACTTCCATCGAGCTTTAACTCATGAATCCCTGCACAATCTTTTTCCCATGAATCCAATCCTCAAATCTGTTCCTTTCCCTGAAATCCTCTCTTCCTGCAACCTTTCCAAATCTACAAGCCTTGCTTATCGGAGAAAAAGAGCAAAGCAACACTGCACATTGATGCATCTGTTCATATGTCCTTGGACTGGAGGGGGTACGGCCAATGAGGTATTCATTCACACGAGTCTTGGGAGGGAGAGGGAGAGAGAGGGGTGGACAAGTCTATTGTTAGCTGTTGGCAATCAGTCGTTAAATAATGGTGGTGAGTAACTTTGTCATCGCCAATAAAATGACTTCACAACCCCATCTATAATATGGAGAAGAGGGGGTTTCATTTCACAGAAAATCGTAATACGGCTGTTTTTCTACGAACAGAACTCCCCCCTAACGTAGGGAGTGGGGTCACCTGTAAACTGCATGTATTCAAGCTATGAGATGTATCCCTACTCAATCAATTTGCATTAGTTTTTCAAAAAAATCATAATAGATAATTTTGTTGTTTCAACTATGTTTGAGCTTCAACTAAGAAAATAACACTACCACGGGTGACATTCACCAGATGGTTCACAAAACTGTTTCTTTCACTTCTTATACATCTCCTTTTTCTTTTAAATGTGGTTCTGGTACTTTTTGGAGCCTATGATCTACAGTTTGATGTTAAGTTTTCAGGCTAATTGAGCAACTGGTGCTTTGCTGTTTCTGAGAAGGTTCCGAGAGGCGAGCATTTCATGCTGATCTAAGCGTCGAGGAAGATTGAAAACATCATGGCGGAAGGTGAGTAAGTGTTCAGCACCGTCTACCAGCCTCTCTCTCGCTGCTGCCAGAGGAAGGTGTCTGCATGTGAAGATCTCCCTCACACTGCTCCCATGGGAAAGCCCCTGCATTCAAATGGTCTCCCTCGTCCTCAATGATGGTACCAAAATTCTCTGTCCGCAGTTTGTGGATTGGACCGTAGTTCCTGGGTGGCCTAGGGTGTTAATTGCTTTTTCTTTGAACTGGTTCCACAGTTTTCGTTGTTACGTGGCTGACTGTAGAGAAGATGAATCTGTATACTACATACATACTTAAATAATAAATGTACTTTGAATCCTTTGAATTTTCATTTATTCCCTCTTCAACATTACCTACTTAAATCCCATAAATAAAACTCCTTTCTAATTCTTTCTTAAATGCAGTTTTAGATTCAAAAAAAAGTCTCCTATACATTAAGTAAACCGAAATTTAATTGCAATCAACATACTCAGTGCCTATCATTCATGGTCACTATCCCAGTTCTTAATTTTCCATTTACATTAATGTCATGTGTCACTACAAACTTCCTCACAGCTATCAGACGCTAATACAACTGTAAACAATTCTTTTTAAAATTGACAATACTTTCTTCCTATTTTCACCTGAACCATCAACATCTGGAACTTTGGTTCCCAATTCCTTCCTTGTCATGTTTTCAATTGCCCTTAAATACCATTCTATTTTCATCTGAACCATCAACATTTGGAAATCCACGCTCCCATTTCTTTCTTTGTCACAGTTCCAAATGCCCTCAAATTCAGATAAACTAAAGAAAAAGATGAAGCCATACTAAAGGAATCCAAAGTCCAGCTGTCACAAGTCCTACTTCATTTGGTTTCTTCACTTCAAAGTACAGCTCTGCCATTTGCAATCCATTTTCTGGCCAGTTTGCCTGTAAATATATGAAAATTTTAAAAACTTAATATACACAAATAATGAATATCACCATCTCTTAAAATTTGAAATAAAGAAAATACAGGCGCCTTTAACAAACAAATTCAAAGTTACTAAAAAAAAGTTTCTACATTTTATCCCTGCAGAATACCATGTTCATGATGGACATTAATACATTAAAATGTCAAAGAATGGTCACAAGAACATTAACAGATAAAACCCAGAGTTCAAGCTACAGAAGTCGAGGTAATATCTGGTTTAAAGTTAACAGGAGGGGAAAGCTAGAAACACAATGGGAGGGGATTGGTGGAGAAATAGCTTGTCAACTGAACAAAAGCTAGGGTGAACTCGGGTATGCAGAAGGGAGCACTGAGTATAAAAATAGTTTACACAGGTAACAATGATAGGTTCAACATTTCAGTAGATGACCCAGGAAGAGAATGGGAAACCATACAGAGTAGGAAACAGACAATTCTGCTGAGAGGATTTGAGGTGAATAACTCAGGGCAAGTTAAGTAGAATCTTCAAGATTGTGAGCAATCTGGTTCAAGCTCAGATCTTGGTCAAGGGAAGGGATAGAGTCAATTATCTGGAAATCCGATATGGAATCTGTAAAGAACAGATCTTGCAAATTGAATTTCTAAGAAATTCCCTCCTATCCATTAGTGCATGATGAACAAATAAGACAAATCAATGGGGAGATTGAGCAGGATGGTAAATGGCTATGGATTTCTCCTTTCAACTTTTGGATAAAATAGAACAGCCAGCCTTCATTTATTTCTTATTTTTGTTTAAGGTAAATAGCATTTTTTAATATTTTTTTTACCAAACTTCTTTTAGCAGGTTGGAATAAGAACTTAACTTTTATAATTAGTCACCTGGACTTCTTAAAAGAACCTTAGAACCATCTAATTCTCAGAAGTACCATAATGTAATCGCTGTCCTCATTACCTTCTCAGTTAGCTCCAGACTGCGGGCTCTATGTTCCAACCATCTTACCAGAATTTTCTACAGAAGTTCAAACAAAAAAAAAATCATTTTGCATTGTCCAAACGAAAAATCATATGCCTTTACATACTTCATCAAGCATCCTTACCTTGCCTTCAGGAACAATCCTTAAAACAAAGGGAATGATGATGTTACCCAGCCAGAGGCACAGCTCTTCTGAAGGGGTGCTTGCAGGAATAGAATCAAGCAAACTCTCCAGTCTTTTCAAATCAAACTTATTTTCAAACTCCACCTGACAATGAAAAATTATGATCGTAAGAACCATGCACTTATCATTAGCAACAGAAAGTGCTAGAGAAATTCAGTGAATCAGGTAGCATCTATGGAGGGTAACAGATAATCAAAATTTTAGGTCAAGACCCTTCATTTGAACTGCTACCTCTTTTCATTAAATAACTGCAAAGCTCCAGAAAAAACCTCAGACTGCGCCTAGTGACAGACAATTACAATTTTTAACTAAAATCATGAGTATGGCTTGTTAACTGCTCATTAGTGATCTAAACATAATTTACGACATCAGCAGGAAACGGCTAAATGGAATTGCCAGAAAATTTGTACAATTTGCAGTCAGGTCTCCCTGGAGGTACAGACAATGTTCTTTATCAATAAGCAAATCAAATAACCTTGCAGCAGGAGGCAGTGGTCAGGACAATTGTGTAGCTGCACACAAGACATTAACGTTGTGAGTCACATGCATCAAGTTGTAGTATATTACTTCTCCAGGTTTGGCATTAACACTGATCTATTCACTATTCTTGAATGAGAAGGTGAAGAAACATTTCATGATATGCAACAAAGATAAAACATTCAGTTAATATCACCTGGTGTCTTAACCAAATATGCTCTGCACATTTCTGGTTTCCCTCTTGCAGCTGCAACAGTACATCATTAAAAAGATCTTCATTGTTTACAAACTTGTTCCAAGCAATGCCACTGCAAAAGAAATTAAATATTAGTCATGTTTCACATGCCTAAAAATTGAATACAAGGATTACACAAAGTTTTAAAACTTAAGTCTTATTACAACCCACATTTAGTGTTTAATACAGCCATAACACAGGAAAAGGCCCTCGGAGTAAATTCAGGTCTAAGTTCATCTCAGAACTGTCTTCACCCTTACCATACTACAAGAGGCCAAAAAGAAAACCTTTTTTTTTTATTAAAGAAGTTTAAGGAATTTTGGGGGGGGGGCGGTGTTGAGGTTGTCACTTTAATTTTAAAATCACATTCCTTTCACTGGCTTTTCATTATCACTACGTCAAGAAAATTTTCATGATAACTGCAGGTGTTAAGGTAAGTGAATTCCCACAGCAGTGACTATATAGGGTTGACTGTGAAGAAATAGTGGTATACTTCAAAGTCAGCATGGTGAAACATGGAGGGGGAACTCATAGCCAGTGGTTTCACTTGCACAAGGTACCCCTCATCTTCTGGATAATACTAGTCATGGGTTTGGGGTGTCACCTTAAGGTGGCCTGGCAAGTTGCTGCAATGTGTTTTATATAATAGTAAAGAATGTGTAAAGGCAAGGAGCAACTCTTTAGGATTGTCAGATTAGTGGCAATCAAGCAAATTGCTTTCTCCTGTGTGGCATTCAATTTCTTGGGTGTTTGTGCAGCTTCAGTCATTCAAGAAAGTGGGAAGTATTTTTGTTTTCCTTACAGAAGAGAGCACAAAGTCATCTGATGCAGGAAATCCAGCCTCAAAGCAATTAGCAAGATTGGCACAGGTAAGTTTCTGATCAATTGTGAACACAAAAATATTGGTGATAGAAACTTAGGAAATTTCTAGAGGATATCCATTGTTGGGTATGGTCTTTGTATCAATAAGGCACAATTGTTTCCTATTGCATAACAACCCTCTTCTCAGTCCTGTATTTTTCACCTCTTCCCTACAATGGCTGTCATGCTGCCTACCTCAAAAGCCCTTTTGCATTGAATTCCATTCTCCAAAAAAATACTACATCTCACAGGTCCATTTTAACTTGACTGCCACATTTATTCCCAGATGAAAGACTTGCCTTTACCAACTCACTACAGCAAATTCTTTAATGTTTTGAGAAGCTTCAGCTGTTAACATCATAACATCCTCCGGCCAGGAAGAGGCTAGGGTCCCAGTATCTCAAATTTTCATCACTGCTTAATATCAAACTGGCAAATCTATGCTGCAGACACTCAATATCTTAATATCTTCTGTACTAGACAAACCCAAATTGACAATGCTAACAGAATACAAAATCAATTATCAGTTCTTCTTTATTACTTTCCATGCACACAAATCTTAATGAACATTTAGTAACTTTTCAATGGCCTTATCTAAAAATGATGTAAAAAGGATGATACCTATGTGCAAACATTGAAGTCTATTCCTACCAACTCCTCAATGTTCTTCCATCCAGTGGAACCTACTCCTTGCTCTTCCTTCTCAAAATTAATTTCAATTATATCTCTTCACACTAATTTCATACATCAGTTATTTAACTAATCTGCTAATCTATTTAATAATCAAACTTGATAATGCGAAATCAAAATCTGATAATGCAAATGTCTTCAAATAAACATATTCATTTGGAAAATAAAAAGTTGACCTTGGCCCTAGTGTACATTCAAGGCCAACCGAACAATGTTCATTAATAACATAATTTTGTTGCCAATCTACAAACTTTGTAGAATGCTGCCAAAATCCCTTTTGTACAGACACATTGACTGGTTGCAGCACCCCATTCAACCTATTTTTATTGAATGCAAAGTAAAACCATGTAAACAAAATGTATTTGTGCTAAAAGGAATGGGTCTTCTTTACCCAGGTGGTGGTGAATCCATAGAACTCATTGCCACAGACAGCTATGGAGGCCAAGTCATTGGGTATATAGGTATAAAAAGTATTCTCCTCCCTTGGAAGTTTTCACATTTTGTTCTTTTACAACATTGAATCACAGTGGAATTAATTCGTTTTCTTTCTAGACACTGATCAAAAGAAAAAGACTCTTTCGTGTCAAAGTGAAAACAGATCTCCATGAAGTGATCTAAATTAATTACAAATATAAAACACAAAATAATTGATTGCACTAGTATTCACCCCCTTCAAGTCAATATTTAGTAGATGCACCTTGGGCAGCAATCACAGCCTTGAGTCTGTGTGGGTAGATCTCTGCCAGCTTTGCATATTTGGACACTGCAATTTTTCCCCATTCTTTACAAAACTGCTCAGGCTCTGTCAGATTGCATGGGGATCATGAGTGAACAGCTCTTTTCAAGTCCAGCCACAAATTCTCAATTGGATTGAGATCTGGACTCTGACTTGGCCACTCCAGGACATTTAAACTACTCCTGTGTAACTTTGGCATTATGCTTGTGGTCATTGTCTTGCTGGAAAGTAAATCTTTTCCCAAGTCACAGGTTTTCCTCCAGGATTTCCCCATATTTTGCTGCATTCATTTTACCCTCCACCTTTACAAGCCTTCCAGGACCTGCTGCAGTGAAGCATCCCCACAGCATGATGCAGCCACCACCATGCTTCACGGTGGGGAGGGTGTGTTTTTGATGATGTGTGGTGTTTGGCTTACACCAAACATAGCGTTTAGCCTGATAGCCAAAAAGCTCAATTTTGGTTCCATCAGACCATAGAACCTTCTGCCAGCTGACTTCAGAATCTCCCACATGCCTTCTAGCAAATTCTAGTTGGAATTTCATGCGAGTCTCTCCTCCCCAACCCCCCCCCCCAAACAGTGGCATTCTCTTTGCCATTCTCCCATAGTTACAACTGGTAAAGCACCCGGGCAACAGTTGTATGCACAGTCTCTCCCATCTCAGCCACTGAAGCTTGTAACTCCTCCAGAGTTGTCATAGGTCTCTTGGTGGCCTCCCTCACTAGTCCCCTTCTTGCACAACTACTCAGTGTTTGAGGACTGCCTGCTCTAGGCAAATTTACAGCTGTACAACATTTTTTCTATTTCTTGCTGATTGACCTAACTGTACTCCAATGACTTTGAAATTTTCTTGTATCCATCTTGACTTGTGCTTTGCAATAACCTTTTCGCAGAGTTGCTTGGAGCGTTCTTTTGTCTTCATGGTATAGTTTTTGCTAGGAAACTGACTCACCAGCAGTTGGATCTTCCAGATACATGTGTATTTTCACTACAATCAACTGAAACACCTTGACTGCACACAGGTGAACTCCATTTAGCTAATTAAGTGGTTTCTAAAAACCAATTGACTGCACCAGTGATGATTTGGTGTGGCATATTAAATATAAATCAACTATTTTGTGTTTTATATATTAATTTAGATCACTTTGTTGAGATCTGTTTTCACATTTGACACAAGAGACTTTTTTCTGTTGATCAGTGTCAAAAAATGCCAGACAAAATCTACTGTGATCCAATGTTGTAAAACAATAAAACATGAAAACTTCCACAGAGGGGAAATACTTCTTACAGGCACTGTAAAGCATAGATTGATAGGTTCTTGATAGTCAGGGCATGAAAGGTTATTGGGAGAAGACAAGATGAATGGGATTGGGATGAATGAAGAATATCTAGAATACAACTTCCACACATTTTAGCTACTCTCAGCCCAACTCAATACGATCTGTACCCTGGACTCCATTGTCTCTCATCTACAGTAACCTCTCATTGGTTTTTAAAAGATTTCTCAAAATCTTCTTCAACCCAGATTTTGGTCATTTTTTCTAACTCTCGGTATTTGTTCATTTACACAATTCTAATTTTCTGTCATAAATGCCTTGAATATTTTTATTAATGCTGAAGGGAGAAAAGCAACACAAAAAAAAGGGTAAAAAAAAAAAATCAAACCTGAACTTCTCAGGTCCAAATGCTGCATGAAAAGTAGTAAGCCTTGCTTCTGCTCTCAAAACCTAGAATTTTTAGTTAAATGGATAAAATTAATAATGACCAATTCATATTTTCAGTGACCAAAAAAATAAAAAAGTTGTTTTGTTATTACCTCCACCAGCCACATAGCTTGCTCCCCAGTCAAATGGACAGATTTGTTATCTTCTTTGTTTAGACTCTACAAAACATAATTTGCAAGTTAATAATTTTTATACATTAAACCATATAAAACAAGACAATGCAAAACTTACCCGTTTTTTGGCATAATTTAACATTTCCAATGTGGTTTCGAAAGATGGCCAAGGAACATCCATACAATATTTCACAACAAATTGATCATCCTGGGGAGGCAAAAAAATTAAACACAGCCAATAAGAGGAAAAAAGAAATCACAAAATATAACCCAGCTTTACTTAGGTAGTTTAGCTTAGTACCTGTATTTTGTGTAAATCTGCTTTTGCCTCTTCAACAATGTTCCGCCATAATGATGGATTGGGATCTTCTGAAGTCGATGCTAGGTTCTCCAGAGTTATATTAAGCCTGACTTTGTACACAAGCTGAAAAAACCCATATATTCACTGTATTTTTTTTCCACATTAGAACTTATAAGTTCACTAAAGTAGGACCTCTGCATAAATGTATTACTATCTACATTCCTTGCATTAATATATTCGGCTTACTCACAACAAAAAAATTCCAGCACTGGTTTTAGTTAGATAAATCTATCAGGTGCTTAGAAACAATAGTTTCACGACTTCAAATAAAAACAGGGAGTGAATTTCTCACTTATGTACTTGAAATTTCAAAAGTACAAGTCCTCCAATTTCTGAAGGTGCTTCCTGCATCCCTGAGAAAATTGTGTCTTGTCTTTTAATACATATGACACCATGGTTTAAATTTTAAGGCTGTGAAAGGCTTTCTAAAGTTAGCCTACTAATCATCAAAATGACTTTTTCAATTTTCCGATCAGTTTGGATTCTCTGGAGATCATTTTTGCTATTTGTCCTCAGGATAATCACACATATATGATCTGACATGCTATAACTTACAAGATATTACATACTAACCTTAAACCCTGCTTTCCTCTATAACCATCAATACTAATTCCACATTCAACTTCCCTTCTCAGTTGTTCTTCCTCTTTCCCATCCAATTTATTCTTTTAAATGTACTTATGCAGCTCCAATTTCTAGCAGTTAGACTTACTTCGACATCCAAACCAAACTGTAGAGCAAATTTCTCTGCTTCCTCGAATTTATGCTTGTAAAGCAGGCGACTGAATCTAAAAACACAGATTATGAAAGACATTAAAACCACAACCACAGTCTAATTAACAAAAAAAAAACAAGGGAAAGAAAAAGGTTGGTAGGATACAAAAGATGCTGATAGAATAGTGAGTTGAACTAAAAGGATACTCTGGATAAAGCTGGGATCATTCTAATTGGAATATATGAATCTAAGCGGTGACCTTATAGATATGTATAGGTTTATAAAATCTATGTTTATATACTGTGGTGCCAGAATAGCATAGCAGATTAGTACAACACTTTTACAGCTCAGGGCATCAGAGGTCGAGGTTTAATCCTCTGTAATAAATTTGTATGTCCTTCCATGGTTGTCAAGCCGAAGAGTGGTAGAGGGGACAAGCTCCCAATACCTAAAAGTGCTCCTCATGGCATGTGCCTCAAATAGCCTCTGACAACCAAGTCCAACTCCTGGCCTTCCCATGTGGCTTAGCCTCTAAGCCCGGTGGAACTGTTTCTACTGACAGGAGAAGGGGCTCCTTAAAACCAGTGCTTCAGGTAGATGGAGCTTGTCAGCCTGGGTAGGCAGTCCATCTAAGAGAGGGAAAACTCTGATTTCAAACCTCCGCTGCCTTGCGGCCATACCTACTAATGGGAAAGGCTTTGGCAGTAAACCCGGAGGACAAATCCGGAGCTGGAGTCCCTAAGGCAGTCCGACGTTGCTTTCAAACTCGCTCTGGCAATTCCTGCGACGTCACTGGTGCCAAGGTGTAACGCCCCTTGCCCTTCCCTTGGACAACATCGGTGTCATGGAGAGGAGAGACTTGCTGCTTGGGCAACTGCCGGTCTTCCATAAAACCTTGCCCAGGCCTGCGCCCTGGAGAAACTGAAGCAAGACTTTCCAGGCGCAGACTAACAGATGCCATCCCTCCCAATGGAATGCATGGATTTATACCAGGTGCTCCAGTTTTCTCCCACAGTCCAAAAGTATACCAGTTGGTGGGTTTATTGGTCATCGTAAATTGTCCTGTGACTAGGCTAGGGTTAATTCGGGGTTTTGGTAGCAAGGCTCAAAAGGGCCAGAAGAGCTGAATGCTGTACCTCTAAATAACTAAATAAATAAATAAATAAACAAACAAATAAATAAATAAAATCAACAGAATCTAGTGCTTACACTGTATCATGTCACATCCAAAATAAAAATTGAAAACATAAGTGCTAAGGATCAGATAAACATAGACAGCAGTGAACAAAAAAAACCTAAAATCTCCACTGCATTGACAGCTGGAAGACACAAGGGAATCTATCAAATGATCAAAAGTACTGAACAAAAATTAAGGAAGGGGGCAAGTTACTAGTTAAATTAGTGAAAGGTCTAAGAAAAATGGCAAGAAATTCAAACACTAGAGGCAGGTAAAATGCAAGTCAAGGCCAAACTGCAGACAAACAAGTGTTATGTAATAGAGTTCCAATGAATCCACCAAATATGAACACAACAAACGAGCAGGGGTAGTCTCCAACATGTGAACCAACAGCCAGATCACAACAAAGTATTGTATCTTAAATTCTCATCTGTCACCTAGAATGGGCGATGTGAGCACATTACCCTTACCACCCCATCACATCAAATCCACTCATGACCATTACTGTTATTTTCACACCTGCTTCCAAAATGCACTCTTCTCAGTTGTCTTTCTTCCATTGATTTTATGCAATCATACTGTGAAATACTAATCCAACTTGGCATCATCATCCTTTACTAGTTCCCTCCCCAGACTCCTCATTTATCCGGTAGTTTGAATATCTGTCATCTTAAATATATTCAGTTTCTCCTCTACCGCTCGTTGAGATAAAAGAAAAATTCCAGAGACCCACAACTCTCAAAGAAGAAAATCTTCCTTGATTTCATTATGTGTTGAGTTCTTTTTGTACATATTCTTCCAACATGCCAAGGGTCACAGGTTAATTGCTAACAATAACTTGTCCCAAATGCAGGTTAGATAGGAGAGCAGGTTTATAGGAAAAATTAATACGAGTAACATATAAAATGCTGGAGGAACATGTAAGGTTAGGCAGCATCTATGGAGAGGAATAAAGAGCCAACGTTTCAGATCAAAACCCTTCAGCAGTATTGCTGTAGACTTGACAATTGAACTAGCCTTACTATGTTAAATGAAAATACATAGGAAAGCTAAAATTCTACTAGATTTTCTTGCTGTATCTTTATAAACTACTTGTTTTGTGCTTCTTGCACACTCTCATTATTTTTTGTATCACATTTTGTGATGTTCTTCCTGGAAAGCCTGAGGGAGGATACAGATCCAGAGGGAGACAGAAACTAAGCAACAGAAGAAATTTTGCTTTTACATTTTTCTTTAATGAGGAAATATGATGAGCGAAACTGTGGTAACCCCACAGTTCCCCTCATTATACTCCATCAGTCATCTCACTTAACCCATCTATATCATTTTGCAGGCTGTGTATCATGCTCATAATTTGTTAAGCTACCATCTTTGTATCATCACCCAAAATCCAATCACATATCCTATCAATGAAATACCCAAGCTGAACAGAAAATCTCACTAATTTCATAAAGTAATTCAGCATGCAAGTGAAACAAATAAATTCTATATTTCCTGTCATCACACAAAATATATCAGAGAAAAGGAAGATGAAGTGGTAGAACTAGTCAATGTAAAACAGTTATCCTAGCATGCTTTCACAATTAATTGAGGGTAGTAAGCCTACCCTCCAGTTGGTTCTAGAAGATGGTGGTGGGGGGGTGGGGGTGAGTGCAGAGGCAGAGAAAGGTTAGAATGAGGGAAAGGGAGTAGATCAAGCACAGAGGAAAGGCAAGAGGTGATTTGGGCAATGATCAGAGCAAGACTTAATAGCAGCATAAGGTTAGTTACAAAAGTAATGAAGCGGTCAAAAGATAAGGGCCAAGTAGAACAGAGATAAAGGAGTGTTTAACACATCAAAAGCAAAAGGCTAGCATGTTTTTTTTCTACTTTATATTGATGCTTTGATTATCAACGTAGTTTTTTTTAAGAAAACAATGATGCTTTGTACCATACTTCGTTCTTACCTGTTTTCTGGCAATGCTTCTGTTAAACATCTCATAGCAATTGTAGAAATGACTCCTTTGGGTGAACTACAGCTTCTGAAAGTATGAAATAACTATACGTAAATGACTATTTTTCATTAGCTTTGACAGTTCTGTAAAATAGTCACATACAATAACAAAAAACGAATATAGCCTATTTATAAAATGCAAACATAAAAGAACTTCTGTATTTTACTGGTGAATATTTTCCTACCTTTTCTGATTTTCATAAAGTCCTTCCAAAATGTATATAGTGTCCTATATCAAAAATGGTACAAACAAATCAATTATCAATGCTTCAGCTTGTCCAGTTTTACCCAACAAATCATGTCAACTCCAATGGAGTGGCAAGGTACAAATCAGATTTTCTAAATCCACTTGATCTTATATCTGTGTTGGCTCAAATAATTGGAACGTATGCATTTGGAAAAGTTAGTTGGGGAATGGTATTGCATAGATTTGACAGTTCAACTAGTTTCCAAATATGTCATAAGTAAATATAGAAAGGCCAAAATTGTACATTGAAATTAGAAAATCAAAAATAATAACTATGGTAGCATGACTTGGGGCTTATTATTTAAAAATAATGCAGTTATAAAAACATTGTTAATAAATTACATTTGTATAATAAAGTAACTATTCATGCAATTGATTGTTGACTGCTTATGCAGTTTATTGCTGACTGCAGATATGCAAAATCAGTTCAAGTGTGTAATAATTTAATTGCAAACAAATTCATTATATAATCATTCATTTGTAGGCACAAAACTACAGTTTTCCCTTCAACATGTGTAATTTACAATCATTCTTTTGTGACTTATTTCAAAGTGAAAACATATTTCCAAATCACCTGGGATATATTATGATCAGATCTTACCTGACCAATATCTGTTTGAACCAGAGCTGAAACATTTGCCACTTCCAAGGAGTACAGGAGTTTCATCGTAGGAAAAGAATATACCAAGAGATTTCTCATCTGCAAATAATCGTATACCCAAATTTGTTTTCGGTTTTGGGTACAAAACACAAGAACTTCGCCAAACTTAGCTCTAGTTTAAAACAATGACTTTCAGAACAGACTTTTTCTAGAAAACAATTCAAGAAGAGTAAAGTTGATGTTCAACAAAAATAAAATTTCACAAAAGCAACAAATATCCATTAATAACATTGGGAAAAATAAATAAAATGTTACCTCATTGTTCACTGGGACAGTCAAAGCCACAAGTTTCAAGTTAGCAATGCCTTGCCTATTAAAGACGAGACTAAATTAGAAATCATTCAGTAGCAATAGCTACTTGCATGTATAGCACCACCTTTAACACTGAAGATTTGTCCCAATAAACACTAGAAGTACAAGGAAAAGCAATGAGCTCAAAGGAGGTATTGAGAGATATAACTAGTTGTTTGGTCAAGGTGTGGGATTTTAAAGGCAGAAGAAAGTAAAAGGATACAAGTAAGGAATTCCAGAGCTTGTGGTCTACATGGATAATGATGTATCTAATATTAAGATGATGAAAAGAGATATAGCGTTTTACAAATGACCAGAGTCAGAACACAACAACTATAAACACACACACAAAAAAAACAGCATACCCTTACAGAATTGCACAAAGTAAAGCAGTAGATATGCCATTTTGCCAAAAAAGTATGATGAAAATGGTCTGTAATTATGTTTACAGGATTTGTAAGCAATATGCATGATTCAATAGCATTGACAACCTACATCATCTATTCCTTAAAAAAAACCGTGGGTAATGCTTTATGAATGTGATGTAATGATGCAACTCTATAAAACTCTGGTTAGGCCACACTTGGAGTATTGTGTCCAGTTCTGGTCACCTCACTATAGGAAGGATGTGGAAGCATTGGAAAGGGTACAGAGGAGATTTACCAGGATGCTGCCTGGCTTAGAAAGTATGCATTATGATCAGAGATTAAGGGAGCTAGGGCTTTACTCTTTGGAGAGAAGGAGGATGAGAGGAGACATGATAGAGGTGTACAAGATAATAAGAGGAATAGATAGAGTGGATAGCCAGCGCCTCTTCCCCAGGGCACCACTGCTCAATACAAGAGGACATGGCTTTAAGGTAAGGGGTGGGAAGTTCAAGGGGGATATCAGAGGAAGGTTTTTTGACTCAGAGTGGTTGGTGCGTGGAATGCACTGCCTGAGTCAGTGGTGGAGGCAGATACACTAGTGAAGTTTAAGAGACTACTAGACAGGTATATGGAGGAATCTAAGGTGGGGGCTTATATGGGAGGCAGGGTTTGAGGGTCGGCACAACATTGTGGGCCGAAGGGCCTGTACTGTGCTGTACTATTCCATGTTCTATGTAATACTTCATGAAGATATTACTTTATTTTAATCTGCTTGTCCTTTCCAACTCTCCTTTAAAATTTCCCAGCAAAACTTGCTAAATGAATTCTTTATAGAATAACTGGAGCAAATATTTTCTTACAATATCATAGCAAAATGGAGTATGATTTATGCCAGTAGAAGTAAACAAATGATGTTTATGATTCTACAAATAATTCAAGTTATCTGCTACATTCTGGAGGAAAAGAAACATATTCCATGCAACAAAATTAATTAAACAATGGAAAAAAAAAATCACTAAAGGAAGCCCATATTACTACACAGCATATTTTTCTTACTTGGAAATGGAAGAAGAATCACCCTCTGCAGTCACCAAAAAATCCTGAATTTCAACCAGGGGCCAGTACCAGACCATGACAAGAGCATAAGCATCCCATGTGCTGAGGAAACACTGAACCAAACAAACAGAAAATTAGAATTTAAAAGGAAAAGGTGGGGGGAGGGGAAGATCAAACATTACCAAATAAAATGTAAAATACATTGAATTAAACTTACAGTATCATCCAGGATAAATATTGTATTCCCAATAATTTGACACTTCTTAACACCTAAATTTATAAAATAGAATTTGTTACAAATTTTGTCTGAAAAAGTATGAAGGAGAATTATAAACCAGTATGAAATCTTCCTTCCTTTCCTGTTCCAACCAACAAAGCTACACAATAAGATAAATCATTTCAAAACTATCCTCCTGGTTATGGAGAATACTTTTCAATTTCTACCCATTTGATTTCAGTTCTTACAAACTTTGAAATCTTCCACCTGTGATAACTTCAATCTGAATTGGATTAGAAGCAAAATGTACCAAGAAATTGATGCATTTTTGTTTAACAATTAGCACAGTACATACAGGACGAACATTCATAACCCTTTTCTACAAATAAATCTCTAAATCAGCCATGAATATTTTTCCAAATACTAAATGCACTAGGAGGTACTACCCAGTACTACGCAGTAAAACAGGTCCGTGCCATTTTGCAAAGCACACAATCTGATATACAGTATTTGCACTCTTTGCTGCACAAAAATTCCACAAAGATGTTGGTCTTTAAAAGGCATATCCACCAGCAAGTACAGAGAGAAGTTGCATAGAATGACAACCAAGGAAGAGCCTGCAGGGTAGATGGAACGTTCCCAATTTGCTGTGCAGGACTTAGAATTGTTTATTAATGCAAAAGGTTTGAAGTGCGAGGTCTTGTATTGTGAGGGAAGGTGGGAGAAAACAGCAGGACAGTCTCAGATGATATAGTTAAGAGAGCTTAGGAGGAAGTAATTGAGGTGGTGTCAGGCCACAGCAATAATGCCTATGCATTTGCAAAAGGTTTTTTCAAGTTAAGAAAACGTCATGATGAAATGGGTACAGTCATACTGTCAAAAAAGGAAAACACATACAATCAAACACGCACCGGCAAATTCTTATAGAGATTTATTCAAATGACAACACATGGCATGTACTGATGTCCTTAATCTTACCACTTAAGTGAAAGTTGACAGAAAACTAAAGCAGCATTGTGCACAGAACGATGGATACACTAATGGGGTATTGATTAGAAAACATCAATAAGTAGTTGACCAGATGAGTCACAGGGCAGCAGACTACCGTGAAAGCAGACAGGATAGGTAGGACACATCAGGTTTGTGCTCGAACGTTTCATTCTGATGGCAAAATATAATTAAGGTACCATTGGGAGTTATGCTAATAACACACACAAAAACAGTAAATATTTTAACAAAATGTTATTACAATAAACACTTTCTAGTGCTTCAGGATGTTCAAATTTTATGTTTACCTTTCACTATGGATGAATCAACTACATTACTGGCCTCCAGTTGCTTGATGTCATTCACATTCCATGTTGATAATACACTGTCACCTATACCCTAAAACACAATGCTATATTAACAAAGGAAAATAAATCCATAAAGTTTGCTTTTGTTAATAGGAAAGTAATGAAACTTCAGAGATTATTTGCACATTTTATGCAATTGCCTTTTGCATATCCTGATGCTGACACGTCAATGCATTTGTAAACAGATGAGAGGAAGGTTTAGTCTAGGCAAGTAACTGTGGTGCATTTTGTAGTTTTTAATGCCAGTTGTGGGGGGGGGGGGAATCAAACATTTTGCATAATGCATGGTTTGCCCATAGAGCAGTCTGTTGGGTTTCAGAAGAGCAAATGAAATTTCTTCTTGGTAATGAATACCTTACTAACATAGCAGCTGGCTGCAAACTGAGGTATGCCAAATGAAAATCAGCAGGAACAGCCCAGAATGATCCCAATGCCAGAAATTTAAGAGTAACTGTAATCTTGATCATAGCTTTCAGCGAGGAAAAAGAATGCAGTTTAAGTTTTGGTCCTTTAAATAGCAGGAGAATTGGGGATAGCAAAAAACGATTGATACCTCTAATCTCCTTGCACGGTAGGTTATTTTTGGGTTTTTTTCTGGGGTTTTTTTTCCTCGTTCTATTGATATATATGGAAAATTAGTAAACAACTACATTACCTTGTTATTTTATAACTAACTTACATTGTTTGCATTTTTTTGTATTAATATTACTTGTATATTTATATCTTAACAACGTATTCATTGTTATATCTTTTACCTTTTGTGTACTAATTCAATAAAAAGATTTAAAAAGAAAGGAAGATACCTCTAATCTCCAAGCACTTTTCAGACCACCAGTTGAAGTTTGCACCAGTAATTAATTCTGCTTGTTGCAGTATTTTGATGTCATGTGAAACTGGTCATTATACCAGAAAACAGAAATTTTTGCAAATAAAAATAACCCACCAAAATGTTGGGTATCAAATTTCCTACCTTTCTGACAAGGATTCCCACCAGATTAAACTGACATGCAACATTAAAGCACTCATTTCCCAAGGAAGATGCATGTAGGAATTTCTGGTTTACTGTCCCTAACTTTTCACAAGTTTTTTTGTGTTTTGATTATTATTAAAAAACATATACTACTTTATACAAGACAATCTTCTCAGACACAAAAACCCACTCTTTATATTTGTGGAAGTTCGCCCTTCTGCAAATGGAACAAAAATGCTGAGGTACAAAGGAAAGAGCAAGTCAGACCTTCATCCCTGCCAAAATTCAAACTGCCATTGATTTCACACTGGGCTCAAATTTGAATTCTGAAGTGCTTAAGTGATCTCGATTTCTTCAAGAACTGGAGATTTTACATCGGAAACTGAGAATTTAGGTCACTGTTACAGATAAATGTCAAATGACTAATGCCCAATGTAAAGAAGGAATTCACTTACCCCAACAAGCAGTTTAGTGTTACTTTGCAAACCAGCGATCACTGCATGGTTACAGCCAGCTGTGTGTTTATCTTCAGTCTGTACAAATCTGATCTTCATCTGTTCTTTCAGCTAATAAAGAGAAAAACATATTTCAAAATTAACTGCAATATATTTCTGAAAGTATTATGAGATAACCATTAAAAATCTAGCAGTCTTACAGTTTTTATCGTATTGAAGTCCTTTGTTTCAATTGCTGTAAAATAAAATGAAAACCATCAGAAATAAATAGTATTGAAATTTTTAAATCTCTATAAATTAATTTCTCTGTACAATTCTTCAAAGGTTAGTCCAAGAAGTTTGATGATATTCAATAAGAAGATTGGAATCTAAAGATGGGTCTCAGCCACCAACAGTAATGAGAAGGAGGTGATATACAAGGGGTGATTGATAAGTTCGTGGCCTAAGGTAGAAGGAGTAGCACATTTATTTTTCAACATAGTCCCCTCCTACATTTACATACTTAGTCCAGCGGTCGTGAAGCATACAGATCTTGGACCTCCAGAAAGTGTCCACAGCAGGGGTGATTGATAAGTTTGTGGCCTAAGGTAGGAGACGAGTTATTAACTTCAAACTTTCTGCATAATCACTCAAAGAGTTGAACTGCTTTTGCATGTAACGAGAGTTGAATAACTCATCTTCTTCTACTTTAGGCCATGAACTTATCAATCACCCCTGCTGTGGACACTTTCTGGAGGTCCAAGATCCACATGCTCCATGACCACTGGACTAAGTGTGTAAATGTAGGAGGGGGCTATGTTGAAAATTAAGTGTGCTAGGTTTTCTAAAATGGACTCCTCCTACTTTAGGCCACAAACTTATCAACCACCCCTCGTGCATAAAGGAAACAGCAACAAATAGAGCAGGAGAGTTCCTTTTATCCTATTTGTCTGTGTTTGGCCCATTCCTATCTATGAACTTGTCCAAATGTCTTTTAAACATTTGTACCAGCCTCAACAACTTGCTCTGACAGCTCAACCTATATACCCTGTGACACTTAGGTCCTCGTTAAATCTTTCCCCTCTCAGTTTAAACCTAGCCCTCCAGCTTTAGACTCCCCTATAATGGGAAGAAAACTATGACCATCCACTTAACTATGCCCCTCATGAATTCTTTTATAAAAATTTCAGCCTCCTTCATTTCAGAGAAAACAGTCCTAGCATATCCAGTCTCTCCTTGTAACTTAAGCACTCCTATCCCAGAAATATCCTCATGAAACTTTTCTGCATCTCTCTAGCTTAATCACAAGCTTCCTATAACATAGCAATAGAACTGTGCACAATATGCTAGGTGTGGGATCACCAATTTCTCATACAGCAGTAATATGGCATCCCAACTATTGTACTCAATGCTCATATGATGAAGACAAGATGCTATATGTTTACTTCATCACGTTGACTAAACTCTACCCTTACAGCCTTGTGCTTTACCATTAAAGGCAATACAAGTCTTACCTTTCTGAAGTCTAGCAAGCTGAAGACATGAAACCCAGAAGAAACCACTGTTGGTTAGCAGAACCACATAGTAGGTGCCTAAAATGGGGGGGAAATAAAGTTTTAAAAGCACCATAACCTTACTGTAAAGGATGAGATTCCTATCACAAATTGATGATTAAAATGTTCAATTTATTCCAGGAGCTAACTATCAGTTACAGTTGAAAGGTGAGGTTGAATGCACAGAAGTAGCAATCTTAAGGGAAAAAAACACAAAAGGAAAAGATTGAAGGTGTTATACTCTTCTCTCTGCCTGTGAAAAAGTAAAATGAAGCAAAACACACAAAAAGAAAAAAAAATACATTTAAATTGCCACAAAACAAGCTGGAAAATTTTATCTAAATTGAACTTGAAAATTGCCATTAGGACAACTGCTTACAGATAGGCCTTGTCAAATAGGGAAACATCCTAATGAAGCACAGTGCAGATGTACCAAGCCAACAATTTACAAGTGACAACAAGACATTTAAGATGATTACAAAGATCTTGATTAGCAACTTTACGGATTATGTTAAAAGATAGTGACAGACAGTAGAAACATGAAAAAAAGGACTTCCTGAGTTACAAATGACTGACTAATGGAAATCTGACTTTACAAATGCATGAGAGAAGTTTTTTTAAAAAAAAAGGTATTTCTGAAGCTAGTAAAAATAAATAGCTTCATGGCGTACATTAATAGCTGGATATTGTATATATTCATATCATTAGTTTAATTATAGGAATTATTAGAATGAATATTCAATGAAATAAAATTATAGCATCTGAATATGGCTTACTATTGTGTCATGTCAGTCCATGTCACAATGAGGTCACACTCAGGTTTGAGGAGCAACACTTTATATTCCGACTGGGTAGCGTCCAAGTTGATGGCACGAACATCGATTTCTCGAACTTCCGGTAATGCCCCCACCCCCCCTTCACCATTCCCCATTCACTTTTCCTTTTCTTATCTCCTTACCTGCCCATCGCTGGTGCTCCTCCCCATTTTCTTTGTTCCATGGCCTTCTGTCCTCTCCCATCAGATTTCCCCTTGTCCAGCTGTGTACCTCTTTCGCCAATCAACTTCCCATTTTTTACTTCACCCCTGCTCCCCTTCCAGGTTTCACCTATCACCTTGCGTTTCTTCCTCCTCTCCTCCCACCTTCCAACTCTGATTTTTTTTTCTACAGTCCTGATGAAGGGCTCGGTCCAAAACGTCGACTGTTTACTCTTTTCTATGGAAGCTGCCTGGCCTGCTGAGTTCCTCCAGCATTTTGTGTGTGTTGCTTGGATTTCCAGCAACTGCAGATTTTCTCCTTTGTAAATGGCTTATTATCACTGTTTCATAATGTAAACCTCGTTGCTTTGTAGCAATACAGTTCAAACAAATAAAATTACTACAAATTTCAAAATAAATAATGCAAAATTTAAACAGTATTATGGACTGTTCAGAAACCTGATGACAGAGGGGAAGAAGCAGTTTCTGAATTGCTGAGTGAGGAACTTCAGACTCCTGTTCTGCCCTGATCGGAATAAAGAGAAGAGAGCATTTCCCGGATGATGAAGGCCTTCAATGATGATGCGATATTTTTGAGGCCCCACCTTTTGAAAATATCTTCAATGGTGGGGAGGGTGCCACGATGGAGCAAGTGTATATAGTGATATCACATGGGTTAAACTTCTGTTCCTAGTAACAATCTAAGGCTCTTTACACAACCTGGGTACTGTCTGTATTAGAGATGTATACAGCAAAAAAGAGAGAAAAAGATGTGAAGCCATAAATGGCTTTGATCTCTATGAAAATTGTATTTGAATCAATGTCAACACAATCCAGTGGCTGCTGAGTGAATAGGACTATATATAAGTTATGATATTGGCAGGACTTTGGATACGCTGATGTTCACAGCCTTGCAAGCCAGTTAACGTTCCAGGTATTAGCAGAGTACTGGCAGAAGTTTTCAAAGCACTTGAAGTAAAAGGGGTTACTCAAAATAACACATTACAGAGTTCTAAATGGGAGGTTGGGTTTGACCAATCTTGAATGTAAAATAGGTTAATTTAAAAAAAATAGAAAAACTTGAGAGAAACCTCAGAAACTTAGCCAACATCTGTGGAGAAAAGAAAAACAGGGAGACAGCTTCAGTTTTCGTAGATGCTGGTCTGATCACTCACTATTATCAACAATCCCCATTTTCAGCTTTGTACAGGTAAATTGATGCATCTCATCTGGGAGCTGTAAAAGGACCTTTAAAGTACAGAGGCCCAAGCAAATTAACTGCAAGGGAATGTGGCCAAATGGATAGACATTTACAAGAATGAACAAGGTGATAGTGAAAGCCATTCTACAGATTGGGAAATGGAAGTTGGGGCATGGGATTTGACCAAAAGTATATCTCCTTCAACAGATGCTGCCTAACTTAAAATTTTGTAAACACTCTATGTTTGTACTTCAGATGCCCAGCATCTGCAATTTTTATGATTTATGAATTATTCCTTGACATTTTAAAATGACCATTGTTACACTTACTGTATATTCAAATTACCTAGATTTAACTAACTGATCAGCAAAGGCAAAACAAAATCCACAGATGATTCCAATTTAAGCATTACAATAAACCATAGAAAGATCAATACAATGAGAGTATAGAAAAGAATATGAAATAATATATTAAGTAACAATAGATAAGTAAATACACCTTTAATGTTAAGATTTTAAAGCTGTGAGTAAAGAAGTCTCCATGTGCAGACAGATATTTGCTATAGCTTGGTTTATATCAAAATATATATAAAATACAAAACTAAGGCTGAACTTGCACATTGCTTCAATTAGTCTGCAGGTGGAGTAGTGTGTCCAGTTATGAGCACCAACTATGCCAAACAGCACAGAGCAATAAGTCACCAGGTATTGAGGGAAGTAAATTACGACTGTACCTAATCAAAAGGCAACAGGCAGTAAAAGTAAATTCCTGTAGAATCCACACGGGAAAAACTAGTGACTTTGAACCTTAAATTTGTAGCTGAGGAAGAGGAAAGAATTGGCTGAACTCTACATCAACAACATAGCCAAAATCAGTTTAAATTAGAACTTTCTGCTTCAGTAAGGAAAAGTCCCAGTGTTTCAGACCACAAGGCACAGGAGCAGAATTATTCCATTCGGCTCACCAAGCCTGCTCTGCCATTCCATCGTGCCTGATCTATTATCACTCTCAATCCCATTCCTCCTGTCTTGCCCCCATAACCTTTAATGCCCTGATTAATCAAAAACCTATCAACCTCCGCTTTAAGCATACTCAATGCTCAATGACTTGGCTTCCACAGCAGATTCATCACCCTCTGGCGAAACAAATTCCTCCTCATCTCTGTTCTAAATTGTTGTCCCTCTGTTCTGAGGCTGTGCTCTCTGGTCCTAGACTCCCCCACTAAACATGCTCTCCACAGCCACTCTACCTGGCCTTTCAATATTCGATAGGTTTCAATGAGATTCCCCCTTATTCTTCTAAACTCCAGCAAGTATAGGCCCAGTCATCGAATGCTCATGTTAACCCTTTCATTCCTGGGATCATTGCCATGAACTTCCACTGGCCAGCACATCTTTTCTTAATAAAGCCCAAACTGCTTACAATACTCCAACAGCAGTCTGACAAATGCCTTATAAAGCCTCAGCATGATATCCTCATTTTTGTATTCTAGTCCTTTCAAAATGAATGCTAACATTGCATTTGCCTTCCTTACCACTGACTGAACCTGCAAGTTCAAAGATTCATTTTATTATCGAAGTATGTATGCAGAATACAACTTCTCCAGATAGCCATAAAATACAGAAATCCATAGTAGTTGAAAGAAAGACATCAGTTCCCCCCCCCGCACAAAAAGAAACGAAAACGCACAAACCCCCAAACCTCCCAAACTCCTCCCTCACACAAAAACTAACAGATCATCCACATGGACAAACAATAACAGAAACATCAAACCCCAAACCCACAGCCTGCCAATCGGCAACAAGTAAGAATGGACAAGAACACAAAAAAAAAACAGAACTGAAAGGGGCCAATATGAACTACAGTCCCATCCATAAATCTCAGAATTTCGATAACATCTCCGAGAGCATCAGGACCCAGCAGGCCCTCCAAGGGCAGCAATGTGCACCAGCAGAGCCTCAGAACTTCTCATTCACTTCCACATTTGCCTCAATGTTTCAATCTTTATCAATGCTTTAATTGGTGAGAAATGTAATCAATCATGGCCCCTTGTCTCTGAGCTTCTTCTCATGGTAGCTTGTGCTCGCATTTCTCTCCTGGACTTTTCTCGGGAACAACAGAGTACGAGCTCATTCAATCGAATTACAGACTAAGTCACAGGCTCCAACAGTTTCAAAAACACATAAAAAGAATAAGTAGAAGATATAGAAAAACTGAAATTATTGACTATTGAGAAGATGCTGCCTGAGGAATCATTGTTCACTGGCGCCATCTTGACCGAAAGATAATCTTTAAGGAATCTTGCAGAAGGACTCCCAAGTCCCCATGTACCTCTCATTACTGAATTCCAGCCCCCTGCCATTTAGAAAATAGTCTATGGCTTTACTCCTTCTACCAAAGTGCATGACCCTACACTCTATTCCATCTGCCCATTCTTTCTATCTGTCTAGATACTTCTGCAGACTCTCTGCTTCCTCGACACAACCTGCCTCTCCACCTAACTTCATATTTTCTGCAAACTTGGCCACACTACTATAAATTCTTTCATCAAGTCTCTGACATATAATATGAAAAGAAGTGGTCCCAATACCGACCCATGCAGAACATCACTTGTCATAGGCAGCCAACCAAAAAAGTCTCCCTTTATTCTGACTCCTTGGCTCCTGCCAGTCAATCTATTTTCTATCCATCCTAGTATCTTTCCTTTAATACCACTTATCTTGTTAAGCAACCTTATGTGGCACTTTGTCAAAGGCTGTTTGAAAATCCAAATAAACATCTATTGACTCTCTTTTGTCTATCTTGTCTTATTGCCTCAAAGAATTCTAACAGATTTATCAGGCAAAATTTCTCCGTAAGGAAACCATGCTGACTTTGACCTATTTTGTCATGTGCCACCAAGTACATGGAAACCTCATCCTTAATAATAGACTCCAACACCTTCCCAAGTACTGAGGTTAGGCTAACTGACCTATAATTTCCTTCCTTCTGCCTCCCGTCTTTCTTGAAGACTGGAGTGACATTTGCATTCTTCCAGTCCTCCAGGACCATTCCAGAATCTAGTGATTGTTGGAGGATCAGTGCTAATGCTTCCACAATCTCTTTAGCTATCTCCTTCAGAACCCTAGGGTGTGGTCCACCTGTTATCTACCTCAAGACTTTTTAGCTTCCTAAGACCTTCTCCTTTGTAGTGGCAATGACACTCACTTTTATCCCCTGACTCTCTTGCTTTTCTGGCATTCTGCTAGTGTCTTTCACAGTGAAAGCTGATTCAAAATACTTAATCGAGTTTGTCCGCCTTTTCTTTGTTCCTGTTCCTACCTCTCCAACATCATTTTCCAGTGTTCCAATGTCTACGCTCGTCAATCTTTTATTCTTTATATATCTGGAAAAAAAACTTTTTGTATCCTCTTTTGTATTATTGGCTAACTTTTGTAAAACTGTAAAGTTAGTTAACCTTATAAAAATTCCTTAACACTGAGACACCTGGCTTGATAGGGAATTTAAGGAAAAAATATCAGCTACGATATCAGTAACAACATTCGGCTTCCAATGTCAAAATATGGTAAAAATAAACAAAGGAAAATATTATTTCTTGAGCATATTTTTTGATAAACAAAAACAATTGCTGAACCAAAAAAAAGGGCACCTGCTTGAGAGACTTCCTCCTCCAAAGTAAGGCTTAGGTAAGTCTTCCCTTTTGAAGAATTCTTCATCAATGACTGCCAAGAAAGATAAGGAGCTATAAAAGAGCATGTTATTTATGGCACAATTAAATACTAACTTCTAAAATAATTGATTACAGAACTCCAACAGCAGCAACAATGCTAATTAATAATATTAGCAGATGCAACAACATAGTATGTGGTTAATGTCACATTCCTCAAAAAGTAACAAACGCTTAGTCCTGGAAATAATTTACATTCGATATCAACTTGTCTGACCATCCAAATTCACGAAACAAAATTACCATGAAAATTTAAAAGATCAGGAACCTTGGAAGTCACAAAGAATCACTGCTGAGAAAAGCACTTTTTGGAATGTTTTGATAACAAGATTGTTTAATTAATCCCATCTACCAAAATAAATGTCAACTTACATTAGTTAGTAAGGTTTGTCTGGACTTCACATGCAGTAGATGAAGATTTCCATTTCTTTCTCCAACCATCAGAAACTGTCCTTCCTGACAAAGTGCCACCACATCCACTTCAGTATCTACAGTTGACACAGCAGAAAATTAAAATATATTAAGACCACCTGAAGGTAGGCTTTCCTACAATTCATTACCTTAAAGTGCTCTGGAATGGAGGAAACACTTCAGATATGATTGGTATGCAGAAATTATCTTGTCCAATTACATTAATTTCCAAATGATTTAAAAATCACAATCAAATAATTTTAAAAACTCAACCATTTAGTTCCATGCAAGATCGGTTATTGAAATAAAACTGTATTCCAGCAACTTTCAAGGAACAAGAGGAGGAAAACTAGAACCAGTGTTTTTGCCTCAATTTATCAACACACTTAGGAGGAAAGAGAAACTAATTATGTAAGAACCTTTCACCGATCGAATCACTATATTTGAAACCTGCTTAAGTATCTGGCACAATGCTTTATAAATATTTATATTTAAAGTAACGTTGCATATCAGCTGTTTCACATGCTCTCATCTCAACTTAAATATTTTAATGACAATTGAGCAATATTTCAAGCATATTACAGTTGCCCTGATGGTCTGCCAAATTGTCATTCCCATCACTTGCACACTTTACACTGCTGTTTGAATTGATACAAAAATCACAAAGTGTTCAGTTATTACTGGAACTGCTTTTTTTTTTCTTTTTTTTTTTAAGTACATAGTGATTTTCCTCTCAGTTGTGTTGCTGAGACTCTCGGTATCCCAAGTTAAATACAGTAAGTTTTATTCATGATAGATGCTGGATCTAAATCAGCTATTTTGTGTTTTGCTGTTACAATCCACAGAAAATACTTCATACTGCTACTACCAAACCATTTCTTAATTATCATTTAAACTAAACAGCAATAATGACTTTAAGGGAATGGCTTTTGAAATCAAATTATGCTTTCAGTATTCATCACATGTTGACATCTTTCAGATACTGAATTTGCTATTAAGCCCATTTACAGAGCTCTCTGTGGAAAAAGCTCAGAACAGACTTAGGACAGGCAAACTGCCTTGGTATAAAGGCATTTAAGATACCAAGCCCGATTCACTAGTTGGAAAGGAAACTGAAAAATTTGCAATTCAACGGAAGCATAGATTACTCTTTCATACCAGGCAATGAAGATATTTCTAAGTAATTTATACAGACATAAAGCTTTAGGACATTCACAGCTTCAGTACAAGCGCAAGTTTGTACTTATTTTTGCATCAACAGGCAGCCCCAGCCTGCATTACTATACTTCTTAGGAAGCCTGCCAAAAATTTGAAAACTTTATAATTGCATTGTTAACAATTATCTATTAACTGGTCTTCACAGGTGCAACTAGAAGCTGTTGTGATGGTCTTCTTCAACTCTCCGGAATATTTTGGATTAAAGTAAGCAAATAAGCTAATATTACTCACCAAATTGAAGCTGCAGTACCACTGACTGACAAATCTGGTCCATAATTAATACTGACTGGTCCACAACCACCACACAGCCATCAGAGTTGCTATAGGCATAGAGTTTAGGACTGACTGACACCTAAGTAACAAGTGAATATTATATTTTATATAACTATTAAACTTGTCAGTTAAAAACTAAATAGATGATATTGAAAGTGGAGTATCATATCTGATGTAGAAATAAATTTGATTTCTCTTAATCAACCATTTGCAAATCTATAGAGAATGAAAAATAAATTATCGATATGCATATTTTTAAAACCCAACTTGAAAGTTTGATTCATTCAGTCATGTTGAAACTGGATAGCTCTCCTATAAGCAATGGCCCTGGCTTAAAATAAATTACTGTATTCACTTGATTTTTGCATGACATATCAATTACCAGATTTTGAGTATTAAAATATTTACTTTTTGCAGTGTGAATATAAAACATGCAGCAAACCAAAGGACCATTGACCAATCAACACATTGTCACGGAGTTGTACAGGTTTCTGACTACAATGTTTAATAAATGGAGATCCAACAGTGATGTACATTACTAAAGTGGTTTTGTGTCTTGAAAGTGACTTCAGATGTTATTTTAATGGCCAAATCATATTAATTATTTGAAGTACAACAATGGCTTACAAGCTATTTAAAATTACACCAAAAAACCTATTTTTAAATTGTTTTTGAGGTGTATTTACACTTAGCAATATAATGCCGATTAGGCCCTTCAAGCCACACAACCCCGATTAACCCTAACCTAATCACGGGACAATTTACAACGAGCAATTAACCTACCGAGTACATATTTGGACTGTGGGAGGAAATTGAAGCACCCAGGGAAACCCCACGTATTCCATACAAAGAAGTACAGAGACTCCTCTCTGAACATTGTCTGAATTGAACTCTGGTCTTAGGAACATCCCAAGCTGTAATAACACTGAGCTAAACACTACGCGACCTGTCTTACTTCCTGGTGCCCCCCTGTACATATTTTACAGAAACTTACCGACACTGAAGAGGATATTTTAGCGATAGTATCAACTTGATAAAGAGCTGTACCACTCTCTTTTCTGGCCTCAAAATTTAGCCGACCACTACCCGTGTCGTCATTTGTGAGAAGTTCAATGTCATTCCACATCTTGAACAACTGCTATAATAAAAAATGCACTGGTATTAACAATCAATCAATATTTTTTATTTATATAACACCAAGGCCTTTTCAGAAGGCCTTTGACAAGGTGCCGCACTTGAGGCTGCTTAGCAAGATAAGAGCCCATGGAATTACAGGGGAGTTACTAGTGTGGGTGGAGCATTGGCTGGTTGGCAGAAAACAGAGAGTGGGAATAAAGGTATCCTATTCTGGCTGGCTGCCAATTACCAGTGGAGTTCCACAGGGGTCAGTGTTGGGACCGTTACTTTTTACTATACACGTCAATAATTTGGACTATAGGATTAATGGGTTTGTGGTTAAATTTGCTGACAATACAAAGACAGGTGGAGGAGCGGGTAGTGTTGAAGAAACAGAGAGCCTGAAAAGAGACTTAGATAGTTTAGGAGAATGGGCAAAGAAGTGGCAAATGAAATACAATGTTGGAAAGTGTATGGCCATGCACTTTGGTGGAAGAAATAAATGGGCAGACTATTATTTAGATGGGGAGAGAATTCAAAATGCAGACATGCAAAGGGACTTGGGAACCCTTGTGTAAGATACCCTAAAGGTTAACCTCCAGGTTGAGTTGGTTGTGTAGAAGGTGAATGTAATGTTGGCATTCATTTCTAGAGGTACAGTATAGAATACAAGAGCTGGGATGTGATGGTGAGGCTCTATAAGGCACTCGTGAGACCACACTTAAGAGTATTATTTGCAGTTTTGGGCTCCTTATTTTAGAAAGGATATACTGACATTGGAGAGGGTTCAGAGAAGATTTACAAGAATGATTCTGGGAATGAAAGGGTTACTGTATGAGGAACGTCAGTCAGCTCTTGGGCTGTATTCTCTGGAGTTCAGGAGAATGAGGAGGGAATCTCATAGAAACATTCCTAATGTTAAAAGACCCGAACAGATTAGATATGGCAAAGTTATTTCCCATGGTAGGGAATTCTAGGACAAGAGGGCATGACTTCAGGATTGAAGGACGACTGAGATGCGGAGAAATTATTTTAGTCAGAGGGTGGTAAATCTGTGGAATTTGTTGCCACAAGCTGCTGTGGAGGCCAAGTGATTAGGTGTATTTAAGACAGATAGATATGTTCTTGATTAGCCAGGCTATCAACAGGTATGGGGTGAAAGCAGAGGAGAGGGGATGAATGAATGAAGTGGATCAGCTCATGACTGAATGGTGGAGCAGACTCAATGAGCCGAATGGCCTACGTCTGCTCCTAAATCTTATGGTCACTTTTAACATAGTGAATCACAAAATGCTTCAAACGAACATTATTAAACAAAAAGGTTTGATGTCATAACTAAAAGGCTGTCAAAAAGATTAATTTTAAACATAAAAATACATGGTAGGGAAGGTTATTGAGATGATTTCAGAATGCAGGATTTCAGCAGCTAAATATATACTAAGGGAAATCAGGAGGCTAAAAAGGGAAAGGAGAATGCAAATATAAGTGTTATTGAGCTGAAGATTTCAGAAATATGCAACAGTGGAGCCCTAGGGAAATCTGCAAAACAAGATGAGAATCTGAAATTATTATGCTATCCAACTAGAAACCCATACTCGGCGGAGCGGTCTCCCAATCCACGTCGGGTCTCACCGATATACCATGAGCACTGAATACAGGAGATGACCCCAACAGACTGACTGGTGAAGTGTCGCCTCACCTGGTAGGACTGTTTGGGGCCCTGAATGGTAGGGAGGGAGGGAGGTGTAGCACTTGTTCCGCTTGCAAGGATAAGTGCCAGGAGGGAGATCGGTGGGGATGGACGAATGGACAAGGGAGTCGCGTAGGGAGCGATCCCTGCAGAAAGTGTGTGTGTGTGTGTGTGTGTGTGAAGGTGGCGGAAGTTTCGGAGGGTTATGCGCTGGACGCGGACGCTGGTGGAGTGGTAGGTGAGGACAGGAGGAACCCTATCCCTGGTAGGGTTGCGGGAGGATGAATGAGGGCAGATGTGCGCGAAATGGAAGAGGTGCGGTTGAGGGCAGAGTTGATAGTGGAGGAAGGGAAGCCCCTTTCTTAGAAAAAGGAGGGCATCTTCTTCGTTCTGGAATGAAAAGCCTCATCCTGAGAGCAGATGCGGCGGAGACAGAGGAATTGAGAGAAGGAGATGGCATTTTTTTTTACAAGTAACAGGGTAGGAAGAGGTATAGTCCAGGTAGCTGTGAGAGTCCGTAGGTTTATAATAGACATCAGTCTATAATAATCAGTTTTTAACAGGCCCAAAACGGCGGCTGCTCTTGGAAGCTGAAATAACGCAAAAAATAACAAACATAGCGATTGAAAGGACACCTACCGTCAACAAGGCAGACGCTGAGTTTTTTTTAAAAAAGATACCTAGAACGTCATCCAAAACGATTGGAAAACAGATTTTAAAAAACCTCTTGTCAGAAATTAATCTCTCCTCACAAATTTTATTTCAAATTGGCGGGATGGAGCAAACTCCCATCACGTCTCGCGCTTGGAAGCGGACGTGATGTAAGCCCCGCCCACCGGTCCGTGTGGTCACGTGATCTGCCCTATTGGAACGTGGCAAAGCGTCTCACCTAGGTGCCTTCAGTAATATCAGCATAATAAGCCGCTGGAGGTGTGAAGTATTGCTTTACGTCTGCAACATAGTTACTAATGCCTCTCCAATGCATAATTAATAAAAATAATAATAATACAGAAAGGACGGCGAAATATCTTGTGATATTAGATGACAGGATTATACTAAAGAAATAAAATATCTTTTGTAAGCAACTCTCTCAACTTGCTGATGCCCGGGAAGAGCAATTCATAATATCAAGCATTTCAAGTTTGTTACGTTAATGGTATTTTACTCTCAATGTTTCGATTTAATTTAATGATTAATTATAACTAAAGACATGAGTTGAGAGAAACATGTTTTTAAAGTCTACGTTGGAATAGTATTTGCATTTCAGGGGCACACACAAAATGCTGGGGGAACTCAGCAGGTCAGGTAGCATCTATGGAAAAAGTGTAAACAGTAAACGTTTTAGGCCGAGACTGGTCTTTTCTGCGGATGCTACCTGACCTGCTGAGTTCCTCCAGCATTTTGTGTGCGTTGCTTGGATTTCCACCAGCTGCAGATTTTCTCGTTTGTATTTCAATTTTGCAATTCCATATGGTGAACTATATACCAAAACTAACTAACATTGTTTTGCATTCGTGATCGTGAGCTTTTATCGTTTTCTTTAAATGTAATTATGTAGAAAAACTTTATTTGGAATGAGATAAAACAAAATCTTTAATGATTTTACTTTCTAGCTTTCAGAATTTGAAGCCACCAAGAAAAAAAATGATAATTCAGAAGCCCTTTTGACTGTAGTATATTTACTAATGGCTAGTGTTTGTCAAAGTTAAAATAAAGACAAAAATGCTGGAAATGTTCAGCAGTTCAAGCCACAACTGTGTGTGTTAACATTTCAGGTTGAAGATCCTTCATCAGAGTTGTGAAGGAGAGGAAAAGAATTTGTTCAGCTTAAGTAAAGGGTGAATGTAGGGTTGGGGAATGTCTGTGACCTAGGGATAAGCCGTTGAGCATGTCTTGCTGCTATTCATCTACAGTGCTGTAGTGGTTAGCTCTGGAGTTCAGAGTTCAATTCTGCCGCTATCTGTAAGTACTTTGTATGTTCTCCCTGTGACTGCGTGGGTTTCCTCCTAGTGCTCTAGTTTCCCTCCACAGTCCAAAGACGTACTGGTTAGTGGCTTAATTGGCCATTGTAAATTGTCCTGTGATTAGGCTCGGGTGAAATCAGGAGTTGCTGGGCACCATAGGTCGAAGGGCCAGAAGGGCCTGTTCTGTGCCGTAGCTTAATAAAAAAAATAGAAAATTCATTTTCTTGCAGTCATTCACATCATAATTAAGAAATACAATAGAATCAGTGAGTAACCACACACAAAGACTAACAACAATCAATGTGCAAATACGAATAAATAGTACTGAGAACACCTATTGTTGAGTCCATAGGTTGTGGGACCAGTTCACTCATCAACTTTACATGCAGTTTCCTTTAGCTGATATCTCAGTAGTTTGTAATGACTCCAAAACACAGAACAGGCTTAGATTATGCTGATCAGTGGGAGAACCTTAAATCACCGGTATATGCCAGACCGTTTATTCCCACCCATAGATGCTACCTGACACGCTACTTGTATTGCACGGTATTTAGCAATCTCTTCTTAAATTTCTACACCCTTCTCCAAATATTTAACCGACCAACACAAGAGTGTTGGAAACACTCAGCGAGTCCGGCAGCACCAATGGTCCAAGGGCTTCCTCATCAGGACCGGGGAAAGTAGTTCACGGTTCACTGGCCAGTTTTGTTTGGGTCAACCGCGAAGTGCCCTGAGGAAATGTAAGGGGGGGAGTGTGGAATTTTAGGGAAGGAAAGGAAGATTCACCGTCAGACGGTATCCGTCGGCGGTATGTCTCATCGGGTGGGCGTCTGCGGATGGGATCGACGCGATAGGCCGGCAGTGGGCCGGTGCGCGCGCACGGAAACGCCGCGCGGGGCGGGTCACGTTCGCCTCAGAGCGCATTGTCGGCCAGGCGCTGTCGAGTGGAGCTGGTTGGCGGCGGGGAGACGGTTCCTTCTCTCAGAAGCGCTTGAGAGGATGGCAGTACGTACTCATCTAAGTCGCGATTGTGTGTGTGTGTTTTTTTTGCTTTTCAGGTTTTGCTTGGCGGTTCCGATCAATCGGATGGCCTCAAAAGGCTGCAGTTGGTATTGAAGCGGTGAAAGTAGCTCCAGAGAAAATGGCGGCAGGCGCCATGTTGGAAATACTTTGTTTTCTGGAACATTCCCTCAAACCTGATTATTATGAGCCTGCTTAGTTCGAATATGATAGTTATGCAGTTTTGTAAATGTTAGCAGATTGATTATGCCTTTCGTTGTTTTGGTTGGTGGGGATTAATTTGGTGTACGAGGATGGTCTATTGAGCTTTGTGAGTGGCCGCATTGGGTATTCCGCCAGATGATGGTTGCAGCCAGAAAACTCGCTTTCGTTTTTCGACAATCCTAGACCTATTTAATGAGTATAAATAAATATTTGTCCCTGCCAAATAACAGAGCTGCACAGTTTGCGTGTGAGGGTTTACGTGAACACTATTTTATGTGAAGAATTAGCGATTTGAGTTTAAAGCTTTACGGCCTGAAACAACGTTCGAATATGCAATCCATTTATTTTAATGACTCTGTAATCGCACTTGTGAAAGGAAACGTCTGGAAGAACAATGGTATAAAGGACTATCAAATTTGGGTTCGATTAACAAAGCCAGTCCAGAATCGCTTGTTTCGATATAATTTTTTAAAATCCTCGCTAATGGGAAGGGTTGAAGATCGCTTACATTTAAGATAATTGGTAAAGGAATCAAAAGTGACATGAAGGAAAACAATGGTTGGTGTTTGTGGTTAGCGTGCGAGTTGTCTTGCCTTACAAAGTGGAAGCTGATTTATTAGTGTCTTTCGATAAGCAATCAGATCAGTATTTTAAAGAGACAATATGGAGGGCTACAAGGAAAGCGTGCGGTTCCCTTGACACAAAATTGAAGGGCTGAGTAACTATCTTCTATGCTGTTGTGTTCTTTAAACGCAATTTTCTGCCAAGATTGATGTTCCCGAAGCCCCGTCAAAATACAGAAATTGTCTCTTTAAAAAAAATAGAGTTTCAAGTGGATGTTGTGAATGTTGAATGACAAGAAAGTGTTGAAGTAACTAATGAGTTAAGAAAAAAACATACTCTACATCCAGTTGATTCTACTGGTATTGTGACAAGTTAACATAGGAATTCACTGGGACTTTTAGTTATTGTTGCTTTCTTCTCTTGGTGGTTTGTGAGTTCATTGCCTCATTCCAAGACTTGTATACCAGAAAAACTATTAATATTTTGTAGGATAAGTATCCTGTTGACTGAAAGTTAAGTTGAACCTCTATCTGTCTCTTGAGTGAACATGGATATTCCAAGGCACACTTTTTTCGAGCTAAGAGGATTTTCTGAGTTCCTTATCAATATTTTTTGTAATAATTAGGCTTGGTGAAGCCAGGTGGGAGGGAAATGTAAAGGGCTGGAGATGAAGGAATCTGATAAGAGAGGAGAGTGGACTGTAGGAGAAAAGGAAGGAGGAGGGGCACTGGAGAAGGTGATAGGTAGAGAAGGGTCAAGATGTCAGAGTGGGAACACTACTTGCTGCACCTTATTAGTACACTGAGAACCACTTCAATTAGAGCTACTTCCTCTTTCTCCTGAGGTGAAGGATTTCCTTTTGTGAATCTTCAAAATCTTCATAACCCTGTGAATGAGTTGTTAATTCTGTGTGAGACTAATTGTGGTAAATCCTTTGAACCATAGGGGAAATCAGACAAATTACTAAAATCACTATGATCTTATTGAATGGCAGGACAACCTTGAAAGTGGTCAGCTGGTTTTTTTAAAGTGAAAATACTTGCTTGCTATTGAATGTTTAATGTGAATCTGTACGCATCTTTAAGAGGAAAAAGTAAACAAGGGCATTCAGCCCATTCCATCTGCTTCGCCTTTCAGATTGATTATAGCTGATGTTCAGATTGATTATAGCTGATGTTCAGCTTCACTTTCCTGTGCTAACTCAACATTCATTGATTCCCTTAATCAACAATATTTATCTAGAATTTGCTCAGCAATTGAGCCTCCACAATGCTTCTGATAGATGCTCCTGATGGGAAATTCCAGATATTTGAAATCTTTTGGGTGAAGAAATTTCTGTTCCTGTCAGTTCTGAATAGCTCTTTATTTTGCACCTTGCATTCCAATGACCTACTCATTCTCTTCTGTTTAGTCCATTAAAAATTTTGAGGTAATTGACATTCTTGACTTGAGAAGAATTAGAAATGTAAGTCTGGTCTGCATAATCTTTCTTTGTATGGCCAGCCTCCATCCTGAAAATCGATCCAATTAACCTTCATTCCACTTGTATATACAGTGAATTCCAGTTAATTGGGCGAGCCACTTATTTGGGACACGATGCTGCTTAATCGGGACGGGAGACTGTTGCCAAACATCTAACTGGCGCCAGTCATGTGCATTAGGTAGCTGATAGGCACTGCACTGTTCTTAAAGCAAACAGTTTTAAATAGTGTCTGTTGTATCTGCTTGTAGCAATTTGTCCATTTGGGCCGATGGACATCAATTCAAAAAAGTAGTAATTTTTGATGATTTTGACGTTTCAGTCTCTACGTATTCTGGTGGTAACAACATTTTTTTTAAAAAGTAAGACTTATCAAACTTTCACAAATCTAACCTTGACTTGACCCATATCTATTAGCATTTTCCAAGTACCCTGCTTCCACCATCTTGGTATGATTTTAAAATATCCCGTCCTATTTGTTGTTTCCGTCTTATTTATGTCAGGGTCATGGTTTGTAGTTCTGTTTTCTCTCTTCCTTCTTAAATAGAACATAGAATAGTACAGCACATTGCAGGCCCTGCGGCCCACAATGTTGTGCCAACCCTCAACCCCTGCCTCCCATATAACCCCCCACCTTAAATTCCTCCATTTACCTGTCTAGTAGTCTCTTAAACTTCACTAGTGTACCTGCCTCCACCACTGACTCAGGCAATGCATTCCACGCACCAACCACTCTCTGAGTAAAAAAGCTTCCTCTAATATCCCCCTTGAACTTCGCACCCCTTACCTTAAAGCTATGTCCCCTTCTATTGAGCAGTGGTGCCCTGGGGAAGAGGCGCTGACTATCCACTCTATCTGTTCCTCTTAATATCTTGTATACCTCTATCATGTCTCCTCTCATCCTCCTTCTCTCCAAAGAGTAAAGCTCCAGCTCCCTTAATCTCTGATCATAATCCATACTCTAAACCAGGTAAATCTCCTGTGTACCCTTTCGAATGCTTCCACATCCTTCCTATAGTGAGGCGACCAGAACTGGACACAGTACTCCAAGTGTGGCCTAACCAGAATTTTATAGAGCTGCATCATTGCATTGCGTCTCTTAAACTCTATCTCTCTAGTTATGAAAGCTAACACCCTATAAGCTTTCTTAACTACCCTATCCACCTGTGAGGCAACTTTCAGTGATCTGTGGACATGTACCCCCCAGATCCCTCTGCTCCTCCACACTACCAGGTATCCTGCCTTTTACTTTGTACTCTGCCTTGGAGTTTGTCGTTCCAAAGTTCCTCACACTTCTCGGGGTTGAACTGCATCTGCTACTTCTCAGCCCACTTCTGCATCCTATCAATGTCTCTCTGCAATCTTCGACAATCCTCTACACTATCTACAACACCACCAACCTTTGTGACGTCTGCAAACTTGCCAACCCACCCTTCTACCCCCACATCCAGGTCGTTAATAAAAATCATGAGAAGTAGAGGTCCCAGAACAGATCCTTGTGGGACACCGCTAGTCATAACCCTCCAATCTGAATGTACTCCCTTGACCACGACCCTCTGCCTTCTGCAGGCAAGCCAATTCTGAATCCACGTGGCCAAACCTCCCTGGATCCCATGCCTTCTGACCTTCTGAATAAGCCTACTGTGTGGAACCTTGTCAGACGCCTTATTAAAATCGATGTAGATCGCATCCACTGCACTACACTCATCTATATGCCTGGTCACCTCCTCAACTCTATCAGGCTTGTTAGACACAATCTGCCCTTCACAAAGCCATGCTGACTGTCCCTGATCATTCCATGATTCTCTAAATGCCCATGGATCTTATCTCTACGAATCTTCCAATAGCTTTCCCACCACAGATGCAAGGCTCGCTGGTCTATAATTACCTGGACTATCCCTACTAGCTTTTTTGAACAAGGGGACAACATTCGCCTCCCTCCAATCCTCCGGTACCATTCCCGTGGACAACGAGGACATAAAGATCCTAGCCAGAGGCTCAGCAATCTTTTCCCTCGCTTCGTGGAGCAGGCTGGGGAATATTCCGTCAGGCCCCGGGGACTTATCTGTCCTAATGTATTTTAACAACTCCAACACCTCCTCTCCCTTTATATCTACATGCTCCAGAACATCAACCTCACTCACATTGTCCTCACCGTCATCAAGTTCCTTCTCATTGGTGAATGCCTTGCTCACTTCCGCAGCCTCCAGTCACATCTTCCCAACTTTATCTGTAATTGGTCCTACCTTCACTCCTGTCATCCTTTTGTTCTTCACATAATTGAAGAATGCCTTGGGGTTTTCCTTTACCCTACTCACTAAGGCCTTCTCATGTCCCCTTCTAAAGCTCCTTTCTTGCTACCCTATATTCCTCAATAGACCCATCTGATCCTTGCTTCCTAAACCTCATGTATGCTGCCTTCTTTCACCTGACTAGATTTTCCACCTCACTTGTCACCCGTGGTTCCTTCGCCCTACCATTCTTTATCTTCCTCACCGGGACAAATTTATCCCTAACATCCTGTAAGAGATTCCTAAACATCGACCACATGTCCATAGTACATTTCCCTGTAAAAACATCATCCCAATTCACACCCACAAGTTCTAGCCTTATGGCCTCATAATTTGCCCTTCCCCAAATAAAAATTTTCCTGTCCTTTCTGATACTATCCTTTCCCATGATAATGCTGAAGGCCAGGGAGCAGTGGTCACTGTCCCCCAGATGCTCACCCACTGAGAGATCTGTGACCTGACCTGGTTCATTACCTAATACTAGATCTGGTATGGCATTCCCCCTAGTCGGCCTGTCAACATACTGTGACAGGAATCCGTCCTGGACACACTTAACAAACTCTGCCCCATCTAAACCCTTGGAACTAATCAGGTGCCAATGAATATTAGGGAAGTTAAAGTCGCCCATGATAACAACCCTGTTATTTTTGCACCTTTCCAACATCTGCCTCCCAATCTGCTCTTCTGTATCTGCTGCTACCAGGGGGCCTATAGAATACTCCCAATAGAGCAGTATTAAAGGTTCAAATGTTCATTTTATTTTCAAAGTATGCATGTATAATATAACTCTGATATTTGGCTACTCTAGTTAGACATTAAATTCAGAAAGAC